>NW_026652302.1:930007-1082706 GCF_009828535.3 Hylobates moloch | reverse complement strand
AAGGAAGGAAGGAAGGAAGGAAGGAAGGAAGGAAGGAAGGAAGGAAGGAAGAAAAGAAAAGAAAAGGCAACCTGGAGAAAGGCAAAGACCAGCATGTGTGAAGATGCTCATCAGTCAAAACTGATATTCTGAATATCAACTGAGGGATATTGAATAGGTCACCCTGAGAGCCAGAATCTGAGAAAACCCAGAATAGTAGTATTTCTCATCCGCGACCCTTGATGGAATTGTATTTTAAGTGATTGCACTTGCGACTTACAATGCCAAGAAGGAACATACTTCAGAATTAGCTTTTTCCTTTGATTATACTTTGTTGGGTTAAAAAATTAAAAAGTGGACTTGCAAATGTGGCAGTTGTGATTATAGCATTTTAAGCATTTGTATTGAAGATGTCCCAAATTTCGAAATGAAAGTTACTAATAAAAAATATCCGTGTATATTTTCCTGTTCACTTTCCTCTCCTAACCTCATTTTGTGTCTTTACAACTCTAGCCTGAAACGTTGGTTCAGCTAGTCTGTCTTGAATATGTTAAAATGACATTGGCTGTTGGCTAGAAGCTTGAGGCTGCGCTGCCTCCCACAGACTTAGCGGTGCTGTGATCTCTGCAGCTCACAGGGCGAGCGGGAGGGGGCCGCGATCATCTGCTTATCATTATTGATGTGGCTTTGGCGACCTCTGCTGTGTTTCTGTCCAGTGTGATTCTGGATGCAATTCAGAAAACACCTGCTGAAATCCTGACAAGAGATCCAAGTGCGTGCCAAGGCGAGGTGATTGGTGTGGCTCTTGAACAACGTGAAGGTCAACCTCTTGGCTCTCCTTTAGTAGTCATTTTAATGAAAATCCGAATTCTTTACTGAGTGAATTTTAACGGACCTCGCACAGGCTGGCATTTCTACTTTTTGCATAGTAACAGTCAAAATAGCCTTTTGTCTAAAGTGGAAGAAGGATGGAGATTTTACAGGGCATTTACAATTGGAGGACAGACATAGAAGACAGATTCTCTGTGTTCTTTAAAGTATAGGGAAGCTTTAAAATTAATTTTTGATCTGTCTTTTCACTACTCCACCTGTGTCCTCCTCAAAGACATTATACCTCTGTGACTGCTTTCTTTTATTCTGGGGAAACTTTCTTCCTCCTCCTCAAGCTCTTAGAACTTTTGGCTGATGTGACAAGATCACTTCCTCTCCACTGGTGAGGAAGTTTCAGTCCTACCACTTATGCTGTCGTATTCAATATAGATTCTACATTTCCATCTACCACATAAATATGTGAGCTGTAAATGAGGGATAAAAACCCGTAGAGATATTTGACTCTTAGAGTGATAGTAGGAGGTTACTGTACATAAAATGGTCATTTGACCTTGGACCACACTGATGTAATAATATTAATGATGACACAATCATAATAATTAACATGTATGGCAAATTTAGCATGTGCTAAACACTGTGCTAGGTATTATCTAATTTTGTCTGCATAATGCCCCTGTGTTCCTCTAAAATGAATAAGGGGGTTAAGGTTTAGTTTTAGGGAGTGAAATTTAAGAGGGATACAGGCAAACCAAAGCACATTGCCATCCGGGGTGGGACCAACTGAATAGAGCAGTGATTTTCAAACTTGTCCCTGCACTGGAATCTCCTGGAAGGCCGATTAAAACCCAGATTGCTGGGCCCACCACTGTGCATCTCCCCCCAGAGTTTCTGATTCAGTGGCCTAGGGTGGGACCCCCAAATTTGCATTTTTCTGAGTTGCCAGGCAATGCCGATACTGCTGATCTCGGGGGCACACTTCGAGAATTGCTGTCCTAGAGCTCAAAACCGTATCACCCATGGAACAGCTGCAGTAATCCAGAATGCTTTCCTTAGAGAAGAGACTGCTCTGGGGTGCCCAGAAGGCTCCTGGGGCCTCTCGAAGGCCTGGAGGGTGTTCGTGAGACCAAGGATCTGAACCAGGATCAGTGGAAGTGGCATTGAGACAAACAGCCTGAGAATAAAGGAGAACAGATGGAGTGGGTCCTGCCGGGGGAGGCCACAAAAATAAAAGAAATGGGGATGTGCTTGAACATAAAGGGTGGCGGGTTGCTGAGCCGGGATTGCGCACCGGTGGCCCTGAGGCTGGACACAGCCCGCAGATGTTCTCCGGTGGGAATGCACAAGGCTGTGAGGCATTTTAGCTTGAATGCTATTGAAGGTGTATATCCTCCAGTTCACCCAGTCCATATTATCTCTTAGCCCCCACGGAGTCACCCACCTATACTTACCAGCCTGACCACGTGTGGTCCTGGAGCTGAAGGGTGTACATGCAGCAGGGTGGTCAAGCAATAGGCAAATGCTGGATTCAATTTTTTTTTTTTTAATTATCTGTTATTTGAACTCCGAAGAATGAAAGTCAGGACGCTAGGTGAATTGTTCGCTTGTAGGTAGTAAACCTGCAATTGTACACCAAAAGAGAGGACCCACTGAAAACTACTCTACAATGGAAGCCAACTCTAACATTGCCTGCCAGGACAGAACTTCCTAGTTTGCCTTTCTCGGTAGGGCACAGCGCAGGTTCCACGTTAGAAGAACTGACCCACAGGGCCCACATAGCGAAAAGACATCCAAGGACTGCAGCTGGACTCACCCTTTCCATCTCCTCCTGCACACATCACCCCAGGTCTGCCCTCCCTGAGCCCTGGCAGGCTGGTCCACCCTTCTGGGAGACAGGAGGGCTGCGGGAGGCTGGAAAACTAGGCAAGAAGTCTTGGAAGGCAGTGACCAAGGCTTAGCAGGAAGAGAGATAAAGAAGGAGGGTTTAGGATTGATTACAAAATATCTGGCACCAAGAGTGGAAGATTCTTGTGAAGAAAAGCTTATTATAGGAATTTCTGGGGAAAGAAAGAATATAAGGCGAGGAGCAGTGTCTCATGCCTATAATCCCAGCACTTTGGGAGGCCGAGGCAGGCAGATCACCTGAGTCAGGAGTTCCAGACCAGCCTGGCCAATGTGCGAAATTCTGTCTCTACTAAAAATACAAGAACTAGGCAGGCATGGTGGCATGTTCCTGAAATCTCAGCTACTCAGGAGGCTGAGGCACAAGAATTGCTTGAATCCAGTAGGCAGAGGTTGCAGTGAGCAGAGATCATGCCATTACACTCCAGACTATGCAACAGAGCAAGGCTCTGTCAAAACAAACAAACAAAAAAACAAAAACAGAAAAGAAAGAAAGAATATAGAAAAATTGAAATGACAGCAAGAAGTAACAAGACCAAGTTAAGAAAAATTAAGAAATGGGAAATCTGGATACATTGTTATGAGAACTATATTGACTTGACTGTGATGGACTCTTTGTCCTTGAAACATTCCAAATAAAATCAGAGAAAGAGCTGGAAGTATGCTTCAGAAGAATCCTTCACTGATGTGTCTAAATGGCCTGATTCCATCTTTTCCATCTTTTCCTTCTAGTTTTGGTCACCAGGTATTTGGCATTATAATTCCCAGGCCAACACACTGCTGTCACCATTATGAGAATTCTGGGGTGGAGGGACAGTGATTTTCCCCTTCCTTACCTCATGTCTTCATTCACTCTCTTCCTTTTCCTTCTTTTCCTTCCTCCCGTCTTCTCTCCCTCCCTTCCTTTCTGTTTCTCCTTTATCACATTAAATGCAGCTGACTACAAATAAGGAAAGGAAAACTTGGGGAACGCTGTGATGTGGGTTTCTTCCAATAATAACCTTGGCAGGTAATTTTTGCACATACAGAGTGAGTCATTTTCTTGTAACTGAGATCAGGGGCTGGATTTCTCCCAGGAGAAAAAACACTTATATTTACGTGTTTATGTTTTGGAATAATAATATTTGTCCATGTGAAAATATGTGTGAGTCCTTTCTGCCACACCATCTGGCTTATAACTATTCATAATCCAAACAGTAGCAGCTGCTGCAGAGCATGAGAATGAGTTTTCCTGAAGTAAAAATGGGCTAACTATTGGATGCCACACGTAGCTTTCACAGCATCACCGGTTACTCACCAGAAACCTACATAGCAGTCCCTTCCATTAATCCATTAGGTTCTTTATTAATATCACAAAAGCTCACTTTGCTATCTTCTTCCATTGCATCCAGTAGAGAAAGTCTATCATCTAACCTTACCCTCAACCTGTGGCCCTTGTACCTTGGGAACATGCATGTGTTTTACCCAAAACTGTTGGTAACTGAAGGTGTCAGTTTGGGTTTTGTTGACTGATGACAGCTGCCAGAAAAATTGCCAGGAATTTTTGCTGCAGTTCTCCACTGCGGCTTCCTACACTGCTGAACCACATTCATTATGTATTTGTGGCTAATCAGACACATGGGGACACGGCAGCAGTCGATGAATCCCTCTCGGGCCGCTTGGCAAGGCTCTGATGTAATGGAAAGTGTAGGGTAACACTTTCTACAGATCATTTGGATGCGGTTTGCAGAAACCCTTGAGGTTTAAGAAGGAAGTGGTTTGCGGAATAGGTGCTGGATGCTGCTGTATAGAAACCACCACAATCGACAGTACAAAAGAGACCAATTTCACAGGGGAGAATTATCTGCAAGACTTTTTTCATTACATAGTCATTCTGAGTCCCCCCCAGAAGTTGGAGGTTTTTGAAAAATAAAACTCTTGGCTGGGTGCAGTGGCTCACGTCTGTAATCCCAGCACTTTGGGAGGCCGAGGCAGGCAGATCCCCTGAGGTCAGGAGTTCAAGACCAGCCTGGCCAATGTGGTGAAACCCCATTTCTACTAAAAATACAAAAATTAGCCAGCCATGGTGGCAGGCACCTGTAATCCCAGATACTCAGGAGGCTGAGGCAGGAGAATCGCTTGAACCCAGGAGGTGGAGGTTGCAGTGAGCCGAGAACATGCCACTTGTACTCTAGCCTGGGCGACAAGAGTGAAACTCCTTCTCAAAAAAAAAAAAAAAAAACTGTTTATGCTGATTCTACACATCACTATAGTAAGTATCCAGACCATTTAGTAAAAAAAAAAAAAAAAAAGTACTAACCAAATGCCCCAAAACTTGTGCCCCAAATGAAAGTATATAAAATTGCTTTAATTTTCAACACTTCAGTTGGTTGAATCATAATAATACCTTACATTTGCATGAGCTATCATGGTCCTCAGGGTGTTTTCACATATGTTATTAATAATTGAAACTTTTTTCCGAGGAGGCTGTCAGGTGACCCACATCAGTGGGCATTCAGGAGATTGGGGTGTTATCTCTGTCCAGCGTGCTTTGTCCTGTTCTCCTCACAATGGGTATCGCTAATTTCCAACTTGTATCAGTCATCTTCAAGCAGTCATTTGTCTTTTCAGATGTCTATTGGTCAGCCCTTTAAGTACCTGCTGCTTTTATCACCAGTTATAATGGGGCGATTTATCAATGTCATTCGCCTTGCTCGGCAACAAGAGAGCAACTATGAGATATTATAGAAGTGGTCCGCATACCTGGCCTTTAACCACTCTCCTTCGACTTGAAATGGCTGTTATACCTCTGTCGTCCCAGAACTTGTCAAGAGGTCTCAGGTCAGCCTTAACTGGGCCTTGCGCTTTGTTGCCCATCAGCCTTTGCCTTCAGGGTGCATTAGATAATTTTTTCATAAACTTCTTTTTTCCAAAAGCAATATCTGCCGGCATTCTCAAGTCCCTTTTTGTATTTAGGGGTTGCATTATGTGTGTCTCTGGTTCTCACTTCTGTGTTTCTTATCATCATAATTGGCCTGACTCAGGCCACGTAGGTGATTGTCTCTATACCCCTATAATATCAGGGCTAAGTAGTCCTAATAGGTCTTCCTAATAGAGGATGCCCTAAGTCCTGCCTTTCCCATCCATGCCTTTCCCTAGTCCCCAGAAGAACTTCACCCTGAAGGCTCAGCTCTGACCACCACTGCCCCAACCAATTCTGACCAGCAGGTAGTCGTCACAAAAGTGGTGACTAATCCAACTATCCTAAGCCTGCTGTCTGGTGGGCCTGGACTGAGACCTGGGCACCCTGTCTGCACACACACACACACACACACACACACATTAACATAAATACATTATGCATTAAAAAAAAATTCCGCTTGTTCATGTTCCACCCAACTCCAGGCATTTTGCTGTCCTCAGCCTTGTCCTCTAGTGTTCCCTGTGGAGTTAATAATTGGGTCAATCCCTAGCACAAATGTGCCCCCTCTGTTCACAGTTTTTTATTTGCTCACTGTCCACCCACTGATACCCAGCCCCTCTCCAGGCTCCTGCTCCAAAATGGATGAGCCAACCAGACCTTCCCAACCAAATTAAGCATTGGCAGAGCATCCCATTACATTGGGTTTTCCTGGGAACAGCACTGTCTGTCCCACCCTGATTTTCCATGTCCTCCAGAGCAGCACTGTCCCCGGCCCCTCCCATGCTGATGGAAATGTCCAGTCTCTGCATGTGCCAGCGCGGTATACCCAACAGGAGCAGTAACTACTGAGCATTTGTAATGTGCCAGTGTGACTTAGGAACTAAATTCTTCCTTTTATTTCATTTTAAATCATTTAAATGTAAACTCTATAGACTCATGTGGCTAGTGGCTACCACACTGAACAGGGCAGCTCTGGATGCTGTGAGTTAGACTGATGACTGTCCTCTTAGGTTCTAGATCTCCATCCTGATCAGTTCTAAAATTATTTCCCTTTCCCTCAGTTCTATTATGCCACACGGCCAAGCTTATTAGTGAAATGATACTTAAGCTGTTATTAGTTGTTTACACCTTAGTGTTAAAGAAGGCTCTGGGAGGAGGTATGACAGAAGGACACACAAAGAGAATACGGGAGCCCCATGTGCTGCCTCAAGATGTTGGGGGGTGGCTCAGGCACAGACGGAATGAAGAGATGGATTCATTTGCCCCTGCTTTTCAGTTATGCAAGAATACCCAACATCTAAACTGTATTAATATTTTATTTCCTGAACATTCCCCTCTTTGTCCCTTTTAAAACATTTGTGAGTCAGAGTCAAGATTGAGGTTCAGTGTAAGCCGTCTGCTCAGTCATTTGTCATTCACCTGCTGAGCTCAGAAACTGTGCTTGAGCTGGCTTGAGTCCCCAGACTTTAGTATTCAAGTCTGTGAACCTGAAGGTATTGAATTAAATTCATGACAAAACCTGGCGCTCTCTCATCAGTCCAGTGAGGCCCCGGAGACCCATGACTGCATTTAAGTAGACCTTTAAGGATCACAGCAATGGCACACATTTGTGGAGCACACACGTGGATGACCACCCATCCATTCCTGCCCCACCTCTTCCTGCTTCCTCATCAGCTGAGCCCCCATTTGGTGTGGTGCCCAGCCTCTTCTAGGAGACCATAAACTCAGGACAGCAACACCATATGGAGCTCATGGAATGGATGGTAAAACTGATTAAGCCAATCATGGAATTCCTCTTCTCTAGCTGCTTAATGATTTTGGAAGAGGAACATGACCTAATGCTGGCCAAGTGCGATGCTAAGGGAAGTCTACTAAAGGACTATTCGGAAAATGTTCCTGCTGATAACAACAGATGCACAGGACCTGATCCTTCTCCCTCCATTGGCATTGTTGGATTCACAACGAAGTCAGAAACTGCAGGAGCCATTTGTCACCCTTGAAGTACAGGCATGACCTCTGGATGGTGGATGGGAAGAGGGGACAGGGTCCTTAACAGCATAGCGGAACTGTTACTGTGAACTAATAAACCTCCTAGGAGGTTAAGCCATTTTGGATTTTTCTTTTCTTAGCAGCTGCTTCCCCGCCCCCAGAAAATGAACAGGGGATAGGTTTAGCTTTTTCTTGTTTTGTGAATTGGAGAAATTGTCTTTTCTGACACTGTTTGTTATTTTACTTCTGGAATGCCTTTCTGTATAAATCAAACAGGCCAAACTTTGCCTATTTCTTCATCTTTGACATGGGAATAAAGGACTAAACAGCTACTCTTTCAACTATATAGAAACTGACTGACTACGGTTACTAATAACAATAAATCCTAAATGACAAATTCTAAATAGCAGTAATAAGATGTGGACATTTGCTATAATGCCTTTAAAAAATTACAAATATAAAATACCGTTTTATTTGCATCTTTAAAAATAAGGCCTTTTTCTGCTGGGCATAGATATTGAATACTTATTTAATAGGCACAATTCTACTTCCATTGTGCAAAAGGCACAAATAGTAGCTTTTGCCCCAAAGCAAAAACCCTTCAGGGACTCTGTCTCCGCTAATGCATGTATTGATACACATGCATATTTCCCATTAATACTAATAGAACTTAATGTACCTTTATAAATCATCTGAATTTTGATTCAGTGTGAATCTGATGCCAGATGATTCAAGATGAACTGACAAAATCTATTTGTCTGGGAGCTATTCCTTAATACACCTTCATCTCATAGCCGAATTCCTGTCCCTGTGACTGAAATATTAATCAAAACTGTTTCTTCTTGCTCTCATCTCCCACGCGCTGCCTCTTGCCATCAGAAGAGATGAAGCAGACTCATCTGTATGACTGCGTACCTCTACTCAGGCAAAATTTAATGTTCTATTGAATAAAATAAAGAGAGAATGAACAGAGAAGAGAAATTCATAGGGGTTTTTCTTTTTGTGGGAAGATATGTGGGGCTTGGTTAAATCAAGTGTACATGTGTTCTTGAGTCCTGGAAGAAATGCTGGGCCACACAGGCCAAGTGTGAGCAATTTACACATCTTTATTCCCATCTTTGTCCTCACCGGTTGTCAGCCGTACCAAGCATCTTACCTCTCTGTATGTCAAGCCTCTGGAATAGCAGATTTTGTATCCAGCATCCATGTACTCTCTGGGAGAAATGCATTTTAACACCTCTCAGAATGGTGAAGGGCTCCTCAACCCATATGCCTCCCTCTTTCAAGCTTGGCTGTTCCAGTTGCATCTAACTTCAGCTTCTTTTCCTCTCTGATCTTTCCCCTGTCTTACTAGGATTCTAGTCATAGTGATCGCTCTTGGAGACTGTGTTTTGTTTTACTCTGTTATAGGGCAAAAAAGAAAGAGCATGCTCTGAGAAAAATGAAACACATACACACAGTGTATTTTTTTCCCCAACGTGTCTTTCAGAGATAGCAAAATTAAACATCAGACAGAAAGGAAAACGTAGATTGTAAGCAAAAGCCCTACATAATCTTCGTTTATGGCTTAACCACATATTAAAATTATGAAACATCAGCACTGAAAAGGGCCTTTGGCAGTATATTACAGTAATGCTCCACCCAAGAGCTATGACTTTTCACAGTGGCCAAGCCAACTGTGTCACCAGGACGTTTCACACAGCGTGGTAAAGACTGCTGATGCCCCTTTTACAGATAAAGGAACAGAGATTAATTGAAAATGCTGCAAAAACAAACCAGGCATGGTGGCTCACACCTGTAATTCCAGCACTTTGGGAGGCGAAGGTAGGCGGATTACCTGAGGTCAGGAGTTCAAGACCAGCCTGACTACTGGTCTTGGGGCTGTATGGTAGAGACGTGGGGAAACCCTGTCTCTACTAAAAAAATACAAAAACTAGTCGGACATGGTGGCACATGCCTATAATCCCAGCTACTTGGGAGGCTGAGGCAGGAGAATTGCTTGAACCCAGGAGGTGGAGGTTGCAGTGAGCCGAGATCGCGCCATTGCACTCCAGCCTGGGCAACAGAGCAAGACTCTCTCTCAAATAAATAAATAAATACTGCAAAAACAATATCATTAATATAATGAGTTAAAAGTCATTTGGTTTTTTCTCTGTTCCAAGAGAGTTGGGGAATAATTAAATATAGAGCTGCTTGAATGGCTTTTAAATGCAAGGTGTCTTAATTCCCAAAACCTATGTGACACCCTGGATGAATCTTGAGGTCTACAAAACCTTTCAGAGTTAGTTTGGTCATTATAATCTGCTTGAACCCAAGGGAATGTTAGGATTAATTGAGCTCTGATTACTAGTAGTTGAAGATTTGTGACAAAGGTATAGAATTGTAGTAGATCTTCAAATATTGCTCTAAATAGACATATTTTTTCTGAAGTGGAACACTTTTCATGTTGGTTATTGGGATGTGTCGCTCAGTGTCTAAAATGTAAAGTTCTATTTAAAAAGAAAACATTGTTGAGTGGAAGAGCTTGTACCAGTCTAACTCCGTTATCCATATCCAAGGGAAATATGGTTATTTGGATTATGAAACTATGGCCGAGCCATCCTCAACCTTGTGGCCTCTTATCAAATTGTGGATATCAGATTTAGGAGCAACTAAAGATGTGCTACCTACCTCAGAAACAATTACATTCATCCAGTCATTCATTCAACAGTTTATTACGTGTCTGCTGTGGACCAGACCCTGTGCTAGGAATAAATACAAAGAGAAGACAGGTTCCTACCCTTTGTGGGTCTCCTGGGCTGGCAAAGAAAAGCCTTTTGAAGGGCACTAAATGAGGCTGGGCACGGTGGCTCATGGCTGTAATCCCAGCACTTTGGGAGGCCAAGGTGCGCAGATCACCTGAGGTCAGGAGTTCAGGACCAGCCTGGCCAACATTGTGAAACCCCATCTCTACTAATAACATAAAAATTATCCAGGCGTGGTGGCACATGCCTGTAATCCTAGCTACTCGGGAGGCTGAGACAGGAGAATTGCTGGAACGCGGGAGGTGGAGGTTACAGTGAGCCAAGATTGTGCCACTGCACTCTAGCCTGGGCTATAGAGCAAGACGCCATCTCAAAGGAAAAGAAAAAAAAGCACTAAAGGAAGGTACCAGTTATTTATTGGGGCATTTATATAGGTTAGTCCCTATTTCATAGCTGAGGCCCAGAAAATTTAAAGTAATGTGCCCAAGTTCACACAGTATGTGAGAGAGCTAGAAATGAAGCCACTGTGTGTCTCATCATGTTCTTTCCGCTACACCAGTGATACACTGCATGATCCCCACAGCCAGGTGCGATGATGTGGGCGGGCTGTGATGGCTGCTGCCTGTCGTGACTGCCACCATACACTGGAAGCAGCTGTTATATGGATGCTGGAACCCCCATGTTCCTTCTTTCAGGACACTCTAGAATAGGGAAGAGAAGCCAGGAGTGCTGGCCTCAAGAGGATTTGCTGCGTCATTGTCAAGCCACCTGGAAGCCGCTCTCAGGCATACTTGGGTGGGACTGAGGAATGTCCCCTCTCAGCTTCAGGAAAAGAGTGTTCTTCTAGCCAGTGAACCAACCAGCGTCACTGAGAGACACTTTGATAGCTCCCTGAGGATACGTTGGGCAGCAGACAGCCCTGGAATAGTGGAGCTGTCGCCAGAAGGGTTGCCCAGGGAATTGGGAGTTTAGGAGAGCCGGGAGAAGAGGGAAATTGTCTTCACCCAGAGCATCGGCAGGAAAGAGGAGCCACCAGCTTAAGCAGGACACTGTGCAAAATGAGCATGAAGGTAGGAGAAATACACCCAGGAAGCAGGTACAGCCATGGGGCAGCGCTGATGCCAAGAGATGGGGAATATGGGGACAGGCCAAGGTTGGTGACTCAACAGTGATTAAGAATTAGGACCTTGGGGGCTGAAGAAAGTAGGATTCAACCAACAATTGTTGACAAAAGACATCTATAATTGCTTCTTCTCAAAGTCCAAGATGCTGTGAAAGCTGAACATTTTTAGTGGCAAAATCAGTCCCGAATTGACGTAAGGCTGTCTGTAATCTTCATTCCTCTCTCTTAATGTGACTATTCTTACCATTTTGCTACAGAAATACGCGTATATCTGATTGTGGATGATGCGGGTGGTATTATATAATACAGAAGATAAGAATAGAATTACATGTATGGAACTCCAAAGCCTGAATTTCTAAACACATCTATTCTCAAGGGTTTCAGACAGGAGACTGTGTGTCATGCACTCACTTCCTCATTATCTCACTTAATTCCCCACAAGAATCTTGAGAAGAAGGTATTCCTTCCCTCATTTTGTAGCTGAAAAAAGTAAGATAGAGAAGCGTTTATTTGACCCAGGTCCCACAACCAGTGGAAAGTAACAGAGTGAGGCTTGAACCCAGTTTCTGTGCCTGAGCCATGCAGTCCTCTGATGGGGACGGTAGAGCAGCAAGCAGTGGCTTCAGGGGAGGGGACACAGGGACATCGCTAAGCTTCTCCTGGTAAGAACAAGGTAGCTTGTGATCCTCCTTTTACATTCTCCTGCCCCTGCCTGTGACATCTCCCACAGTTGTTTTGGGTTTTATTTAAAAAGAAAGAACTGCTGGACTAGAGCCACCGGTCAGCATGAAGTTCTAGCAATGCTGAGTTAGAGTGAAATCAAATGTTTTTTAAAACTCTAGTGTCTTTCAGATACATAAGAAGACTCCTAAGACCATAGTTTTAAAACTTTAAGCAGTCTCCAATTCCTTTGCAAACTTGATGAGAAAACCCTCTCCATGGGATATTGCACAGACACCTCCACAGACTAAATTTTTCACTCTATTTCAGAGACTCCTACCCACGAACCCCAGATTAAGAATCTCTGTTCTCTGCTTTTATGGAATAAGTAAATTTTCCATGACAAAATTAATAGCAAATAAAGTTCAACTGGAAAGAGTCAAGATTATTTCAATTAATATGTCAATGATTCTGTGGAGATGTAATTGCTGTAGAAGCCTAAAATTCCCTAGCCAAAGGGCGTGTGTGTGTGTGTGTGTGTGTGTGTGTGTGTGTGTGTGTGTGTGTGTGTGTGTTTAAAGTGTTGAGAAAAGCAGGGGGAAGGGAAGCTCAGGTGATTATTGTCATTTCTCAAGAAAATTACCCATACGGGTATTATTAAATCCTTACAGTTTTTTGACCTCTCTGCTCTTATAAACAACCAACTGGTCAGTCCTGAAAACAGACACTAGATTAGAGGTCACTTTCAGTTTAGGATCTCGTCATTATCTCTGGTCGGTATGTGCTTGGAGACTTCGAATCTCCTAGACAGGTTCCTTTTCATCATCTGCAATACTAAACTTGCAAACCACTGTCAGGGCCCCACTATAAAAAATCTCCAGCTGGCATCTTAACTGTCTAGTTTATTTTCCCCTTGCTCTTTTGATTTACTAGGGTTCTAAGCCATTATTTTCTAAAACTAAATGTTTCCTAGTCTTTTATATCTCTGCTTGATAGTTATGATAACCTGCTCCCAAGAGTATAAAACTAGAAATGATGAATAGAAAAAGCATGTTCGCCGTTAGCCAACACAGAAAACAGCTTCTTCTCAGAAATTCAAAAAGTTGATAATGGCAGATTGGGGTTTTTACATGATTACCTTTATGACAGTTCTGTCACTCCACACCAAGTGCAATATATTCAGGCTGGCTTTTTTCTGACAGGAGTATCCATCGCTCATGACACCGGACTGAGGTCTAATTCTGATTTGTGCATTTGGTAATTGACAGAAACTGATGGTGCGTGCATGTTGATGTGAAGTTAAAAAAATAGGCATGTTCGTACAAAATGCTTGTATGCCCCTCATTTCGCACATGTTAATAATATAAGATGAAATGATACATGCAGTTGAGTGAAAATGGTTAGGTTCTTGAACTCTGTAGTTAATTTAACCTGGATTTGGATGTTGAACCACTTTTCTGCTATATAACTATAGGTAAGTCACACTATATCTCTATACTTCATTCTCTGACATTAAAATTAGTATTACCCCATAGAGGAGCTTTAAGGATTAATTGAGATAATACATGTAAAGCACTTAGGACAGTGTCTAGTTCAATATGTGTTTTCTCTCATCAATATTACCTCTCAGAATAATAATGACTTCCCAGCTCTGTTCTCCCACCAGATCCCTCTCCAGCATTGTTTGAGCCTAAATACAACTGAGCCCCAAAATGTGCCAAGCTGTATATTTGGTATTTCTCCCAGCTCTGACATATTAGAGAATTCGTGCTTGGATGAGGGAGCGGGGAGGCAAGTCTCATGTTGCCATAGTGCTTTGCATGACGTGAGATTTCATGCCTTTATATCCAACAGCTTTTTTATACTGTAGAGCAGTCTGTAGGGGCTCAATGTGTTTCTGCTGAACTGAGCTGAAACAGGAGACAAAGAAAATGACTGTGTTCCTTGCACCTGCTTGCACTCTGGGGCCATCCCTGCCCTGGCCCTGTAGTCATCACTGGTAGATGGATGTAGAAGAGCTATTCCAGAACAAAACATTCCGAGGAGTCTGGCAGGCTCGTTCCTATCACCCCGGTGCCCAGGAGCCCAGAGATGCCTGGTTCATCTGGGATCATCATGGGAATTCTGCCATGCTGTCACTTGGCCCTGCAGAGAGTTGGACAGAAGGCTGTGAGGGGTTCTGCCAGCACCTGGACAGGCTCCCTGTGAGAACGGCCACTCACCTTGCTTTATGTGTTTGTCGGCTTTAAATTGCTTTCGGCCTAAAACCACCTGTCTTATTCGAACTGAAATTCAATAAGCATCTGGAAAAAAAAAACCCAATTTGGAAACCGGTAGAAAACCTAGTCATTACCTTTCTTAGTTTGGCCAAAGTGTGCAAATCTTAGTTTCTTGTGAAACTTATAAAATTTCAAAATCTGTGTCCCACTGAGGCAGTCATTCTAGAAAAGGAAAGGTTGATAAGAGCTAATATGTTTAAATCACGCTAAATAAGTCTTCCACAACTTGGCTCAGCAAAAGCTAAGGCTCTGGGCTTCTTCTGTTTGGGATGGGTGCTCTGGAGGGAGAAAAAGCTTATCCTCATGCGGACAGATGCAGACATTTTGCCAGACTGCTATTGAGGGAACTTGTAATATTTTAAAACCTTTAAAAATGAGATTCTCAGTAATAAACAGCCCTGTATGAGGTATCATAGAAAGCAACATTGTAATGACTATCTTATTTCTGATGATAAATTGTGGTGTCATTTCATCGCATCCCCAGATGTCAGGTTCAACTGTAAAATCAGTTAGAGTCAACTTGCTGTGCTTGCTGGGACTTTTCCACAGCACTAAAATTTTGCTATGGTGTATAGTGGGCAGAGCTGGCAGAAATATCTACTTATTTATTTATTTTATTTTATTTATTTATTTTTGAGACAGAGCCTTGCCCTGTCACCCAGGCTGCAGTGCAGTGGTGCGATCTTGGCTCACTGCAACCTCCACCTCCTGGGTTCAAGTGATTCTCCTGCCTCAGCCTCCCAAGTAGCTGGGAGTACAGGCTCCCACCACACCCAGCTAATTTTTGTATTTTTAGTAGAGACGAGGTTTTAGTAGAGACCATATTGGCCAGGCTGGTCTTGAACTCCTGACCTCAAGTGATCTGCCCGCCTCAGCCTCCCAAAGTGTCCTAACTTCTTTTTATAAAAGAAAACCTTTTTCCTGGCAGAACTATACCAGCAATACCTTCTAATACGTAACAGTAGACGTTAAGTTTCTAGAATATGGGTAACATGAAGGAATTTACAGTATTACTTTTCCACATCTACTTGTATCACTTTTTAGCTTCTGTTCTTTTTCCTGCTACTTTTATTGTCTAAAGAGAAATGCTCAGATTTCTTGCTTACTTGGCCTTCTGTACTTCGTTGTGCTTATGCAAATTGGGTTTTTAATATTTATTTATTTTGGTAACTTTTTATTATGATAAGACTGGCTGGAGGAGGAAAAAACATGAAGCATATGGAATTACTTACAGTGGCAAATGATATTGTTATTCTAATACCATGAACAAAAACAAAAAACAATGGGCTGGAGTCAGGACATTGGGTTCTAACTCCTGTGTCTCCAGGAAGACCGCTGGCATCTGGGGACATTTGTGTGAGACGACCAGTCAGGTCCGTCCAGCCCCGAATGGTGGAGAGAGTGTCCCACAGTGCAGGGAAAGAGGTTGAGGTGCCAGTGCTGAAGCCAGCCTCTCTCAGCAGCACATTTCCTCCCTGACCTCATCTCTTTTTTCTTTTTCTTTTTTTCTTTTTTTTTTTTTGAGACAGAGTCACGCTCTGTCTCCCAGGCTGGAGCACAATGGTGCGATCTCGGCTCACTGCAACCTCCACCTCCCGGGTTCAAGCAATTCTCATACCTCAGCCTCCCGAGTAGCTGGAATTACAGGTGCTCACCATGCCCAGCTAATTTTTGTGTTTTTAGTAGAGACGGGTTTCACCATGTTGGCCAGGCTGGTCTCAAACTCCTGACCTCAAATGATCATCCTGCCTTGGCTTCCCAAAGTGCTGGGATTATAGGCATGAGCCACCATGCCCGTCCTAATGTCTCTCATCTCCATCAGGAAGATAGTAATAGCATCCCTCCAAGCACTGCTAAAGACTTAGGTTAGGGAGTTAAATGAAATCCTGGGCTATAAAGCACTTACCACTAGTCCCTGATGCTGAGTCCCTGAGTACACACTGCTTATTATGGACCACATGGCCCCACTTAATCCTGAATAGCAACCTAGACAGACTCTGGAGCCAGACTGGCTGTGCCGCCTTGGGCAAGTTACTTAACCTCTCTGAGCCTTGTCCTTAACACAGTGATAATAATATGCATAGCATAGGATTGTTGTAAGGACTTTAAAAATCTTGATAGGAATATTGCTTACTGTTTGGCACGTGCTGCATGCTTGCTGAGTGACACTCCATAACCCAGTGGCAGTTATTGAAGCAAAGTGCTTTACCATGTTATCACTTTCCATCCTCACAGTAACCTATGAGGTACCGTTTTGTTCTTATCCCCATTTTACAGACAGGAAAACTGAGAGCATCATCCAGATCACACAGCCAGCATGTGGTGGAGACAGGGTTCAAACGCAGGTCCTCCTAATCTAAAGCCCACCAGCCTTACAATCTGTGCTGGGCCTGTATCCCTCAGGAAACAGCCAGGGCAGTCTAAACTGCTAAGATGCTTCCAGCACAGGCCCAGGCACCAATATCCTAAGGAAGGATGTCAAGAATCTAGAACACTCAGGCCAGACACAGTGGCTCTCGCCTGTAATCCCGGCACTTTAGGAAGCTAAAGCGGGAGGTGGGAGGATCGTTTGAGGCCAGGAGCTTGAGACCAGCCTGGGGAACATAGTGAGATCCCATCTCTAAAAAAAAAAAAAAAAAAATTAGCCAGGTGTCGTGGTGTGTGTCTGTAGTCCCAGCTACTGGAGAGGCTGAGGCAGGAGGATCACTTGAGCTCTGGAGTTTGAGGCTGCAGTGTGCTATGATGGCACCACTGTACTCCAGCCTGGGTAAAAGAATGAGACTCTGTCTTAAAAAAAGAGAAGAAAGAAAGAAAGAAAAAGAAAGAAAGAAGAAAGAAAGAAAGAAAGAAAAAGAAAGAAAGAAAGAAAGAAAGAAAGAAAGAAAGAAAGAAAGAAAGAAAGAAAGAAAGAAAGAAAGAAAGAAAGAAAGAGAAAGAGAAGAAAGAAAGAAAATGAATCTTGGGCACTTGTAGTTCAAGAAGCTCCTGTTCCCAGGCACCCCAGCACCCTCATTTGCAAACCAGATTCACGGCTGAGTGTAGCAACACTGCCAAGAGGGCACTGCATACACTCTGCTTAAAAGTCAAGCACTTTTGAAAACATCTGTTTGAAATTGTGAGCCACTGATTGAAATGAAATGAAAAAAAAAAAAAAATCTTAGCTGCCAAGCAACCATGGAAAGAGGAAGAGGAGAAAAGAACCAGCGACAAACAGCTAGTAAACACATCGCCACAGATGGTCACACAATAAGACCCCAACCCAAAAACATAACCTAACATGTAAAGATGACAGAGGTTTTTGCCAAAAGTTATTTTACACTTCAGTAAGGGGAATAGAAAACTGTTCTTTTTCTGTTGAATGGCACAAATCTACAGGGCTCATTTTCTTTAGTGGGACATTCCTCTAATTTGTTGGTTCTAACACAACACGGCTGCCCCAGTGCAACTAAGCTAGTGGGTATCTGACTTTTGCAGGAAAAAAGGTCCCTGGCCTTTGTCCTTACTGCTCTGGTGGCAGAAGGAGAGCTGGTGCTGGGACCTTGGAGGGAGAACTTCCTCCTCCCTCCCAGCTCCCACATCAGGACAGAAAATTGACTCCTGCTAGCAGTACTTTGGAAGAAGTTCTGCTTTGGACTTTGTAGGTCACGCAGTCAGAGGGATTTAAATCCAGGCAGTTCAGAGTCCACACTGCCTTGTGAACCGTTCTGCTTCTCTGTGATGATAGTTTAACCTTATCTGACCTTGGCTAGTGTGCCTGCCTCAGAAAGGATTTGTTTATCCTTAATGAAAAGGATCTTGCATTTTTATAAACTCTGAAATATCCCTCTTCCAATCCAAAATGAACATAACTTAGAACTCAGAGCTGAAATTGCATGTTCATGATCAGCCCGAAAGTGGATGGGGGTGCTGAGGTAAGGACGGGGCTTCCTTGGAAAGACCTTAAGGAGGACCACAGGCTCATGGGACCCAGGATTGGCCTTGGTTATAGGAACAGTGTTCAAAACACACCCACACAGCATCCTCACTTCTCAGAAAGAGAAGAGCCTTCCCAGGAATCAAACAGCCTGGCCACATTTTATCTTGTGAAACTATTTGGCCTAGGTTCTCCATCTCCCTCACCTCCTACATCTAATTGATTCTCTCCTCATTGTAGAAATTCCAGGAGCCCCTTTCCGCTTTCACTTCTTTTGACTTCATATCTTAAACTTTGCAGTAACCTTGCCAATCTCCTTGTTTTCTCTCCTATTTTCTCATCCACCCTGCACAAAAATGTCTGATTATCTCTTCCCCTATGCAAAAGAATTCAGACCTCCCCATTCCCCCATGATCAAAGTTCAAAGTCTTTATCCTCAAATTCTTCTGACGCTATGATGATTCCCACTCAGCTGCATGCATTATCTCCTCCAGACACGTTTTTCCCTAGTCTCTTAACATGCCTCATGGTTCTCACCTGTTACCTGTCACCTTTATCCTCCCCAAAAACACACATACAGGTGAAATGGGCCCTCACTCTGGCTCCACACTTAAGGGGACCCTCCTCTGGCCTTACTCCTCCTTCTAGAGCAAAAAATTGGCAGAGCTAAGGGAATGTACCCACTCTGAGCCCACATCCTGCTATCTGGTCCATGCTTGGGACACCTTAGACCCTGCTGCAATGGTTCAATGGCAGCTTTCATAGCCTGTGCAGGTGATGGGGAAATGGACTGAGTTTAGACTTGCAGGCCTGGGTGTTTCCCCATGTGCATAGGCGGCTCTTTACAGCACAGGTGGAACCTAAGGGGAGGGTTCGGGATGGGAGTGTGACATACAAAATGGTGCATGGTATTGAGGAAGCCAGAAGAGTTTCAAGAAGAATGGAATGGTAGATAGTGGCAACTATAGCAAAGGTGAAATAGGACATGCACTGAAACATACATGTGGGTTTGGCAATTTGGAAGTCTCTTCATCTAAGCCTGGGAAAGCACCTCTAATAATTCTTCTTGTTTTGAAGTCAAATCTGTTTTTCTTAGTCTGTTCATGCCGCTGTAACAAAATACCACAGACTCAGTAATTTATAGAGGATGGAAATTTACTTCTCACAGCTCTGGAAGCTGGAAAGTGCAAGATCAGGCACAGACAATTTCAGTGTCTGGTGAGGGCCCTGTCTCTGCTTCCTCAGTGGCACCTTCAACTCTGTCTTCTCATATGGCAGAAGGGATAGAAGAGCAAAAGGGGGATGAATGCTATGTGCTCACATGGCGGAAGTGCAGAGGAGCAAAGAGGTCTGAACTTTTTCCCTCCAGCCGTCTTGTAAGGCATTGGATATTCATGAGGGTGGACTTAATCACCCATGGCAATCACTTCTGAAAAGACCCTACCTCTTAATACCACCACAATGAGAATTAAGTTGCAACATTAATTCTAGAGGGACATATTCAAACCATAGCAGTACTCGTATTATTACAACTACACTACTAGTTGAACTAGTAGTTGTGGTAATAGCAATGATTGGATGGGGAAAACAGGAGTGAATTACCCTAATGATGTCAGAAGGGATTATTCTAAGGAAAGTCTCTGAAGATAGAGTTAGCATGAAAGACTGTGATGGACTCTTCACTCATCAGAACTACAGCAATCCACTCTATGAGCTGATTTCTAAAAAGTGGCCAATACCAACAGATACATGAAAAAATGCTAGGGCTGGACATGGTGGCTCATGCCTGTAATCCCAGCACTTTGGGAGGCTTAGGTAGGCAGATTGCTTGAGGCCAGGAGTTTCAGACCAGCCTGGCCAACATGGCGAAACCCCGTCTCTACTAAAAATACAAAAATTACCAGGCATGGTGGCACACGCCTGTAGTCCCAGCTACTCGGGAGGCTGAGGCATGACAATCACTTGAACCCAGGAGGCAGAGGTTGCAGTGAGCCAAGGTCGTGCCACTGCACTCCAATCTGGGCAACAGAGTGAGACTGTGTCTCAAAAAATAAAATAAATAAAATAAAATAAAATAAATAAAATAAAATAAAATGTGACCAATAGACCCCATATCTAACAAATGATTTCTGTGTGGTTCATCATTAAAACAAAATCGCTCTTTTTTCCCTCCACTTATGTAAATTTAATTTATTCCCATTTATTAAAGCTACTTTCTGGGACTTGAAAATGCTTTCTAAATGTTCATTCCATTTTTACATTCACAATCCACTCCATTCAACACGTCTTACTGCAGATTGAATTGCTCGCTAAATTTGAAAGAGATCAATAAATAGCAGCAAAAACTACAGGAGGTCATTTATTATTATTTTTTATTAACAGGCCCAATAAATCTGAGCCTATTTTCTTCAAATAAATCAGCTGGAAATAAAAAATTGCTTTTGGGCAATTTACAAGGTTAAACCTCAAAATAAAATTTTACTTTCATTTGTGACTGGTATTAACATGACAGAGCCTCAACAGAGCTTGCTTAGTACTGAATTTATGTCCACCATTTGCACAAATATCTTTTGCATAGCTGTATGCAAGGAAGTGAATAGATCTGAAACAGAGCAGAGTGAGACTAAAAACACAGTCAATAGGCAGAAGTCCTCTGTATTTAAAGGGTTTGGGGAACAGATGATAATTCTGATTTTTACACAACATTGCTCCATTTTGAAAATGACCTGGATCCCATAGAATTTACAATGGCTACTTCAAGGCAGGAGGAAGGCGCATGTAACTTCCAAGGCTGATTTGATTTGAGTTCATCTAGACAAGGGGTGATATTGCTTTGGCTACAGCCCAGAGCATAATTTTCCCTTTGGTGAGCTGCGGTGGTTGTGAACAGTGATTAACTGGCTGATTAGAATTTCAAAGGGCAGTGATAACAGTGGTGAACAGAAGGAAGTGACAGGAGAAGTTCAAGTCCATTAAGACACTTCGCAGTGACTGAGTCTTTCTCCCATTCTGCAAGATTCCTTTCCCTGAGGGTCTCTTAGCCTGTTCTTTACTTCTCACTCTTCCTCGTAGTAGCCTTCTTTATGTTTCTCTTTACCTCCTTTCTTCAGCCTCTTCCTTTGCATCTTTTTTCACTACCCATAAAATAAAACTGAAAAACATTCCTCTCTTCCTTTGTAAAGTTTTATTTTCCCTCTTCTTAAATTCAAAAGCAAGGTGAACTTCTTCTCCCCTTCTAACCTATGGTCTCCCTGGTCTATGTGTGGGACACCTTGAGTTTGCTTTTCCTCCTTCACATTAAGGGGCCACAATATCAAATGTATTCTCATGCAGTGGAGCCCCTTAGGTAGCTGAGGAATAGTGTGAATTTGTTTGGGCAGATAAATCAACACTTAGGATTTTTCCCAGACACAATGCATATCTATATCTTTAATACCGTAGCCACATAAAAATATTTCACACATTTTCCTTCTTGCATTAATTAAAACTATTTAGGCAAGTGAATGAAGCGATTCCCGAGGTGGGGAAGGTGCTAGCACAGAGGCTGGAGGTACTCCTCTCTCTGCAGTCTCCTAAGTTGGAAAGGAGTTTGGGGCTGCACCCTCAGAAAGAGACAGCAAGATCGCTCAATGCCCTGTGCACTTCAAATCACTTCTGCCCCATAGAGCTACTGAGATTTTGCACCAAGAAGTGAACTACATAAGCCTCTGACTTCCAGAAAGATTTGCAACTTGTTTGTCAAGTTAGTACTGAAAACATTACGGTTATGACTACATACATAATACACATAAGGAAATGTTGAATAATTACATTGAATCATTTTGCTACCATTATCTTATAAATTTGATTATTGCAAAGGTTTTTGTGTTTTAGGTTTTTTTCCCCTTCTTTCCCCTTCGATCTCTCTCTCTCTCTCTCTCAGTCCCTCCAAATCTGTTTACTAAGCAACTCCTAGTAAACAAGGGAATGGAAACTTCTCTTATCATTACATCACAGGGCTGGGGCTTCTGTTTCTGACTTTGTCTTTGTTACACCTACCGGACCTCTTGGTTCCTCCTCTCCTTATTTATATAATGAGGATAATAGTACTTCACACGCAAACTGAGTCTCAGATGAACAGTAACTAAATGTTATTAAATATGATCATCATCCTGAAACATTCTGGGCATTGACAAGGTGAACAAGGGATGATGCTGAGAACTCCCTTAGAAAAGACCCAAGAATGGAAAATGTTGCTGGAGAGGCAGCAGAGCATGGTGGGTTAAGAGCCTACACAGAGAGAGCCGAGCCGTCTGGATTTGAATGCCAGTCCTGCTTCTAACTAACTAGGTGGGCCTCCAATCTCAGTTTCCCCAAATGTGAAATATAGGTATATCTGTGACCCCCTCAGAGGCCTGTAATTAGGATTACATGAGTTAATATTTATAAAGTCCTTAGAACAGTGCTTTGAATATCAAAGTGCTGTATAAACAAAACTTTCACATTTCAGATTATGCTGGAATCAAGTCCCCGCTTTGTCTGAAAAGATACAGTCGTGATTGTTGTCACTCATAAGCAAGACTGAGTTCAACCAAGAGGCTTCCGCTGATGTGGGTAAGAAGTGACCACATGACAGAGGACACAGCAATCCATTGACTGTTGGTCTTTAAACTATGTTGCTTCTCTGCCTCCTAACAATGTTTGCTCATGTAACCCACCCATTTTAAATGTGATGTCTCAGATTCTATTATAACTTCACATGAGTTTATTTTTTTAACTAGGGAGTAGAATATATGCAATGAGATAAAGCAAGGAGTGACTGATTGCAGAACATATCTCATGACTCAATTTGAAAAAAATAGACTTTGCCTACATTATTCAATAAAGCATTACCAACCTCAAAGAAATGACATAAAATGCTGATGTATAGATTTATCAATTATATCACCAAAAACTTTGGTAGACCCACAAAACATTCTTGTTGCATTTGAAAAGATTAGCCTCAATAATCTATATTGCTTTGGCTCTTTGGAATTGAGAACATCCATCTCTCTATATATGTATAATCTAAAATATCACTTTACCAGCACCAAGATTTTACAGAATTTTGTATATAACAGAGAAAAATAAAAAGTCTTACATGGGCCAGGCACAGTGGCTTATGCCTGTAATCCCAACATTTTGGGAGGCCAAGGCAGGAGGATCACTTGAGGCCAGGAGATTGAGCCCAGCCTGGGCAACATGGTGATAGCTTGTCTCTACCAAAAATTTTTAAAAATTAGCCAGGTTCAGTGTCTCACACCTATAATCCCAACTCTTTGGGAGGCTGAGGCTGGAGGATCACTAGAGCCTAAGAGGTCAAGGCTACAGTGAGCTATGATCATGCAACTGCGCACTCCAGCCTGCCCCTCCAAGCAACAAAAAAAAGTGGAAGAAAGCCTTATGTGTTTAAGTTGCCTTGATGCCTTGATGAATCATTAAAGAGGCTTTAAAGAGGCTTCCCCCCAACCTTTTTTTTGAGACAGATTCTTGCTCTGTTGCCCAGGCTGGAGTGCAGTGGTGCAATCTTGGCTCACTGCAACCTCTGCCTCAGGGGTTCAAGCAATTATCCTACCTCAGCCTCCCAAATAGCTGGGATTACAGGTGCCTGCCACCACACTTGGCTAATTTTTGTATTTTTAGTAGAGATGGGGTTTCACCATGTTGGCCAGGCTGGTCTCAAACTCCTAGTTTCAAGTGATCCGCTCTCCTGGGCCTCCCAAAGTGCTGAGATTGCAGAAGTGAGCCACCGCACCCAGCCTCCATTATTTTTATTTATACCTTTATTTAGCTCTCTAGCAGTTTGCACACCCCTGAGCAATGCACCATAGTAATATTGGGAATGAGTAGTGAGATGGGAGATGGGTGTGTTTTATTTTTTATAAATTGATAGAAAAAATTTTGCTTAAATGTTTTCTAAGCAATTATGAACCAACTTTTCCTGAAAGTAGATCATCTTAGGAAAAAATAATTATGGAAGTTGAGAACATCAACACTGATTCCTTCCCCCAAAATCTGGGCCTTTGTATAGGTGACCCATCGTGGCTCCACAGCTTCCTTCTTACAGACAGATGTGGGAGAAGTGGTTCCCAAGGACCACTGGGGTGGTTAGTGGAAGTGAGTAGGAAGAAATATTATGGTTTCCTATTACAGGTGAAGATAGAACAAACTGGAAGGCAAACAGAGCAAGAGGAGCCCCTGGTTATGGGTGGAAAGAAAAGTCCTGTGATTGTCTTAAGCATTGGAGTGGCTATTGTTAACACGACTCCATCACTTCCTTCACCCTGCACACTTCAGATACCAGTTATAACTGTGTTCCTAATTGCAATACACCAAAGGTTATGGATAGAGTTACACTTACAGAAGTAATTTATGAAGAATGTATGTTTAGGTTTTTTACAAATCCAATTCTTTATCATCTGTACTTTACAAATAAAGATTGAGAATAGATTAAAAAATGTGGTATATGTACACCATGGAATACTACTCATCCATAAAAAGGAATGAAATAATGTTTTTTGCAGCAACTTGGATGGAGTTGGAGGCCATTATTCTAAGTAAAGTAACTCAGGAATGGAAACCCAAATATCGTATGTTCTCACTTACAAGTGGGAGCTAAGCTATGACGATGCAAAGGCATAAGAATGATATAATGGACTTTGGAGACTGAAGGGGAAAGGGTGGGAGGGGAGCGAGGGATAAAAGACTACACATTGGGTACAGCATACACTGCTCAGGTGACAGGTGCTCCAGAATACCAGAAATCACCACTAAAGAACTTGTCCATGTAACGAAAAACCACCTGTACCCCAACAACTATTGAAATTTTTAAAATAAAATAAAAATAAAGGTTGAATTGCTAGATAACAACCCAGTGAGGTTGTTACTGCCTTTCTGGTCTTTCTCCAAAAAATAAGAAATCTATAAATATTCAGAAGCTTTGACTACATCAAAGTGACCAACAGAACTTTGCAAATGAGAAACAGCAAACATTTGCAAGATAATTGGCATTTCATTCTTAGTGAAAGCTGTTTTCTAACAATAGTTTAGCATTTTTGCTCTCATTTTATTTAAAAGTAGACCCAATGGAGAAACTGTAGTTTAGAAGAAAAGACAGTATGAAAAGGAAGCCACTTTCCCCTCTCATCTCCATACATGCAATTGATTGCAATGACTATTCTCTATTTATTCCAGTGATCAAAATGAAAGACTGGACTCAACATCAGATTATTTTTATTAAAGAACTTAAAGAAAAATGGTTTATTTGATGTCTTATGACATCATAAACACTTAACAAATTTCTAAGCATTCATTTTATTTTAGCATAATACCACTACTTAATGAATTGATTTTTTAATTGTAGGAAATTCAGGTATTTGTTTTCAATCCTGATTGTTTTAAATTCTAAAGTTGCTTTTCCCTGAAGCAAAAATAAATGTGACAATCATAAATGGATTAGGGAGGTAATTCATGCCTACATACACATTTAATCAATCAGTCAGGGTACTCATTATATATGTGCATTTGTATCTACTTTTATCTGTCAAAATGCTTTACGCTGCTGGTAATAGAAAACTCAGCTCAAAGTGGTTTAAACAGCAAGGAAAATGCATTATCTCCCACAACACGAAGTGGGGCACCTCCAGGGTTGGACAATTCTGTGGCTCAACTGTGTCATCCAAAATACAGTTTTCTCTCTTCTTTCTTCTGTGCCTTCAAGGACATGTAGGCTGTGTACTCCCACTGGCTTCTTTATGGTTGCAAAATGGCTGTTGTAAGTACACTTATGTCACTCAGGACACCATCTGATTTCCAGTGATAGAATGAGTCCATCTCTTTTCCGGTATCTTTCTCTTTTTAGGAGCCAGGCAACCTCTCCGGAAGCTCTGGTCCTACCTCAAGTCTCATTAGCAAGGATTGGATTAGATGTCTCTGCCTACAACACTCACAATCAAAGACAGTAGGAATGCCCTGATTGGTTTAGAGAGTTCAGGTTAACCCTTAAGCTCCACTGGGGGTGGGGAAGTAGTATATTCAACAAAATTTTGGATTGATGAGCAGGGAAACTTGGAGTCGGGAGGTGGTCTGAGGTGGCTGTTGGGGAGGCAACAATACCAAATATTTATTAGCATTAAGTATAGCTCTATGAATTATGAATGTTACTAATTCTGAAATGTTCCTTGTGGTTTTAGGCATCCTAGCCTTTAAAATGAGCAACCTAGAATTCGGACACCACGTTGCTCTATTTTCTTAATGACTATCAGAAAAGATTTATGTACAAAGTTGTTTTTTGTCTCTCTCCTCCATTAGAAGTAAATTCCTGGAGAGAAGAGATTGTATTTGTCTTGTCCATAGCTGCATCTCTAACATCTAGAACAGTTTAATCAGCACATGGTAGGCACTCAGGAATTTTTTTTTTTTTTCAAGACAGAGTCTCACTCTGTTGCCCAGGCTGGAGTGCAGTGGCACAATCTTAGCTCACTGCAACCTCGACCTCCCAGGTTCAAGCGATTCTTCTGCCTCAACCTCCCAAGTAGCTGAGATTGCAGATATGCACCACCATACCCAGCTAATTTGTGTATTTTTAGTAGAGATTGGGTTTCACCATGGTGGCCAGGCTGGTCTCAAACTCCTGACCTCAGGTGATGTGTCTGCTTCGGCCTCCCAAAGTGCTGGGATTACAGGTGTGAGCCATCACGCCCAGCCAGGAAATATTTATTGAATAAATGGCAAAAATTGCAATTAGAATGTTGTAATTCCTCTCCAATCACAGTATATGTTTTTATGTTGCAAACTGAATATGTACATTCCTGTATCTTTTCGTACACACATGATTCCGTTCCATCACCTGAAATGGGAGAAAACCACAATAGTTATTGTCCACTCTTTCATTAAGGTGGTTCTGTGACATGGTGCAGAGAAGAGGTTTGATCATGTCATACTCCAATACAACCTCAGGATAGAAAAACACAACTGGAAGAACACCTGTAAGTGCCACAATAACATAAAAAAATTACCCAAGTATTGGGCCAAGACTGGCAGACACAAAGCAGGGAAAATTCAAGTGCAAGAAACATTACATTTCAAGCTAGTACGGACTGGTTTGAAAACTTTAAGAGGATTCATCCTCTAACCTCTAAACGTACAATTTTTGATGTGCCTGCAAAAATTATATCATGAATAATTGAAGTCGATTGGGAAGAGTCACCTACTCTAGCAGGGTTTTTGATATGGACTATTTCAATTTATTTTAGAATTTATATATATATATGATATATTTTTTCAGATATGTAACCCCTGGAGGTGTTGAGATTTAATAGTATTTTTAATAACACTGAATATTTTACTTATCCGTTATTTCTAATACTTATTAAGCACCCTCACCCTTAAATTCTAAGAGACAAAACTGTCAAAGAAATCACAATTCCTCCTTTTAAGTATCTTATGGTCTAGAATAAATGCTGAGACACCCATGTGAGCAATTATAATTCAAGGTTTTATGGGATGTCTCAAGAGTAGTACAAACAAAATATTGTGGCAAATTCAATAGAAGATAGACATTCTGAGAAGATCAGAGAATAGCCCATGAAAGAAGTGGTATTGGACCTGAGCTTGTCAGATGGATGTGGGGAGGTGGATAGAAAGACTCCCCCAGAGGTTCCAGCCACAGGATTAGACCATGGTACAGTTAGCTGGAGCTATTACCAAGGCGTTCTTCAAGTGAGCGTTTTATGCTCCACCAGCATTTGACTTTAGCTCTGTTTTCTCCATAAAAATATTGTTCCACACTTTAATGTTTTTATGGAGAAAGACAGCATGCTTATTTAAATTGGTTTGTAATACAAAGCAGGTAGAAATAGAGACTACACTAAATGACAGAGAAAAAAAATCCAAGAAAATCTTGTCTGGGTGCAGTGGCTCACGCCCGTAATCCCAACACCTTGGGAGGCGGGCAGATCACTTGAGGTCAGGAGTTCAAGACCAGCCTGGGCAATATGGTGAAACCCCATCTCTACTAAATAATGCAAAAACTTGTCAGGCAACATGATGCATACCTGTCGCCCCAGCTACTGGGGAGGCTAATGCAGGAGAACCACTTGAACCTGGGAGGCGGAGGTTGCAGTGAGCCAAGATCGCACTACTGCACTCCAGCCTGGGCAAAACAGCAAGACTCCATCTCAAAAAAAAAAAGAAAAAAAAAAACTTAACTGGCTAAAATGACTGATGGGTTCTAACATGATAAAAATTTTAAAATAAATGTAAACTCTTAACTTTGATTTTTTGCAAGAAATTTCTGCCCAAGTACAGGATAGAATTGCCCTGGCTTAACAACAACTCACATAAAAGACTTGGGGAGGGTTAGTTGACTACATGTGACATGTCTGCCCTAATGCTGATGCAAACTGTATTCATTTAGCCTAAAATGTATCATTCAACAAACATTTTTAAATTAACACTCGGCAAAAAGTACTATACAAGGAAGTGGAGGTTTAACAGTTGATAAAAATGATCCCAATCCTTAGAGACATATAGCTTACATAGCTTATGATAGAGGTGAACAAACAAACACTAAAGGTATAACACCAGAGTTATACCTCAATAAAGCTGTTTAAAAAAAAAGAGATGTCCAAATTTAGCAAACAGCTTTATTGAGATATAACTTGTATGCCTTATAATTTATTTGCTGAAAGTATACAATTCCATGACTTCTTATCTATTCACAAAGTTGTGCAACCAACACCATAATATAACTTTAGAGCAGTTTTTTTTTTTTTTTTTTTTTTGAGACAGAGTCTTGCTCTGTCACCTAGGCTGGAATGCAATGGTGCGATCTTGGCTTACTGCCTCCAGGTTCAAGCGATTCTCCTGTCTCAGTGTACTGTATAGCCGGGATTACAGGTGCATGCCACCATGCTCAGCTAATCTTTGTATTTTTAGCAGAGATGGGGTTTCGCCATGTTAGCCAGGCTGGTCTTGAACTCCTGATCTCAGGTAATCCACCCGCCTCGGCCTCCCGAAGTGCTGGGATTACAGACATGAGCTACCACGCCTGGCCAGCACTTTTATCATCTATAAAAAAGACACAGTAACCATCAGTAGTCATTTCTTGTTCATCCCTAACCCAGCCCCTAAGCAACCACTAATCTACTTCCCATCTCTATAGATTTGTCTATTCTGAATATTTTGTATAAATGAAATTATACGATATGTGGTCTTTTGTGACTGGATTCTTTCACATACCACAATTCTTTGAGGCTCATCCATTTTCTATCATGTGTCAGTGTTTCATTCATTTTTATTGCTGAATAATACCTCATTGTATGGATAGACCACACTTAATACGAACATTTGAATATTGATCAATATAAGAGATTTTTGTTTCTTTTTCCTTTTTTGGAAATGGAGTTTCACTATATAGCCCAGGCTAGTCTCCAACTCCTGGGCTCAGATGATCCTCCTGCCTCAGCCTCCCAAGTATCTGGGACTAGAGGTGGGTGCCACTGCTCCTAGCGATAAGTTTTTATGCCAATATATGCTTTATTTCTCTTAGGTATACATCTAGGCCATATAGTAACTCTGTGTTTAACATTGTTAGACATTATCGAATACTGACAGTTTTCCAAAGTGCACCCTTGCAGCACCCTTTTACATCCTCACCAGCACTATGTAAACAGGTTTTGAATTTTTCCACATTCTTGTGAACACCTGTCAGTTTCATCTTTTTTATTATAGCCACTCTAGTGGGTGTCAAGTGGTATATCTCATTGTGGTTTTGATTCGAATTTCCCTAATGCACTTTGTCCATTTGTCTTCTTTGAAAAAAATGTCTATTTGGATCTTTTGCCCATCTTAAATTGAGTTATTTATCTTATTATTAGTGACTTTTAAGAGTTCTTTATTTATTCTGAATACAAATTCCCTATCAAATATATGATTTGCAAATATTTTCTCCCATTCTGTAGGTTGTCTTTTCACATTCTATTTTGTACTGTTTGCTACACAAAAGTTTTTGATTGTATAAGATCTAACTTACCTATTTTTTCTTTTGTTGCTTGTGTTTTGGTGCCATATCTAAGAAACCTTTACTGCCTAACCTAAGATCATGAAGGTTTACTTCTATGTTTTCTTCTAGGAGCTTTATGGCTTTAGCTCATATATTTGTGTCTATTATCTACACGGAGTTAACTTTTCCGTGTGGTGTGAGAAAAGGGCTCAACTTTATTCTTCTGCATGTGGATATTCAGTTAATTCCAGCATTATTTGTTGAAATGTCTATTCTTTACTCACTTAATTGTTCTGACGTCCTTGTTAGCAATCAATTGACCATACATGTTAAGGTTTATTTCTGGACCCTCAACTCTATTCCATTGATCTATGTCTTTTCTTATGCCAGTTCCACGCTGTCTTGATTATTGAAGCTGTGTACAAAGTTTTGGAATTGGGAAGTGTGACTCCTCCAACTTTGTTCTTCATTTTCAAGATGGTTTTTCCTAACCTGAGTCCATTGTATTTTCATGATCAGCTTAGGACAACATATTTTTAAAAGAATATTCGTAAAGTGGAGTGGATCCAGAGGACATTAGAAGAAAGATTACAACAACTTGTGATGTTTAATCTGCAAGATGAAATATAAAAGTGGAATGCAAAAGATGACTTCACAGGCTTAAAATGTTGCTGTAATATAGAAAATGATTTCAGTGAATTCTTTATTGCCCCAGATAGTTAAAATGATAGAAAGGCGAACATCAGCTCAGTATAAGGACGACCTTTAATACACTAAACTCATTCATAAATAACTCACATTTTCTCACACACTGGCACACCCAACCTTGAAGAGATTCAAGTCTAAGCAAGATGACCTGTTCATCAGGAATGTTGTAGAAGAAATGTCATCATTGGAAGGAAGAAGATATAACTCTTTGATATGTGAGCATGGATAGCAGTGAGAAATGGATGCTGTCAGTGGCTGTTATCTAATTAATCGTCCAACAATATGAGATGGATACTATTATCCATTTTGCTAGATAAGGAAAAAGGCTAGCAACTTGTCTAGCAGCACACAGTTAAAAAGTGACAAAGCTTGTTCTTGAACCATGTTCTGTTTGACACCAAAGTCCATGCTCTTACCTGGTATGATCTGGACAAGAGTTGTAGTGGCAGATAGAGGAAAAGAAATTAATATGAAAGATCACATCAAGGAAAAGGGACAGGAGCCATTGAATTGGCTGAATGTTGTCATTGACTAAGAGTATGTTACAAAAGATGAGTTTGAGGTTTCAAGCTTTAATAAGTAGGAGAGAAGGGAGGATTTATTAGTAAGAATATGGAAGGCAATAGGTAAAATAGATTTTGGTGGATGTGAAAAACAAGCTCATCCATTCAACAGGCAACTGTCGATATTCAGACTTGGGATCTGGCCTACTGGCTCAAGAAGACATGGTTTGATCCTTCTTCTAGGTGAGTCAAGGATAACTGATTCTGGGGCTCTGAACCTGGAGTTCTAGGGAACAGAAGTAAGATTAACAGAAAGGTAATCTGAAAGGAGACACTCTTTGGGGAAGAAACTGAGACTCGGTGTTGTCGGGTATGTTAAATTTGAGCTGACAGTAAAACATGCAACTATGCAGAAGACAATTAAGATGTGGGACAGAGCCTTAGGTGAGCAGATGGGATTGGCCCTCAAGAGGTGGCTGAAGACAAAGTATTAAATCTCTAAGCCAAAGATTGTGAGGAAGGAAAATCAGAGGACTTGGCACTTAGCTTTTCATCCTACAGCCCCACTGTGCATCACCTAAAACTTGCAACGTGTACATCAAAGATTTCCTAAAGTCAGTGCCCATGAGAAACTAGCTTTTAGTGTTTCTTTATTCAGAAATCTGAGCCTGGCACCTAGCAGAGAGCTTTTATATATAGTACATTATCTGGTATATGTAACAAAGATTGTATGCAGTTGGTATTCTCTCTGGTATATAGATGAAGAAACTGAAATTCCGAGAGGTTAAGTAGTGAAGGAGGCCAAGGTGGGCGGATCACCTGAGAGCGAGAGTTCAAGACCAGCCTCACCAACATGGAGAAACCCCATCTCTACTAAAAATACACAATTAGCCGGCGTGGTGGTACATGCCTGTAGTCCCAGATACTCGGGAGGCTGAGGCAGGAGAATTGCTTGAACCCAGGAGGCGGAGGTTGCAGTGAGCCGAGATCACGCCATTGCACTCCAGCCTGGGCAACAAGAGAGAAACTCCATCTTAAAAAAAAAAATAAAAAAAATAATGAAGCACAGCCAAGGGTAGAGCGAAGATTGAGAGCCAGTCTGTCTGACACTAAAGTTCATGCTCCTTTCAGTACTGTAAGACACCATGCTGTAGGGCTCGGTTTCTTTGCCCTCTCATCTGCCAGAGAAAGAGGGGGAAGCTTTCGAGCAGACCAGAACCTTCACCCACCCAGTTGTCCACCTTTTTTCCTTTCTTCTTTCTCTCTTTTTATTCTTTCATACATTCATATCATTGAAAAATGCGTATTGTGTATGTGCTATGTGCCAATCATTGGTGATACAGGTAGGAACAAGAATCAACTCCTGCTTTCATGGTGCTTACAGAGAAGAGAGAATTAAAGACATTAAGCAACGAATTACACATTAATTAAAGCTATCTAAATCAGCCAGGCATAGGGGCTCACGCCTGTAATCTCAGCACTTTGGGAGGCCAAAGAGGGAGGATTGCTTGAGGTCATGAGTTTGAGACCAGCTTAGGCAACACAGGGTGCTATGATGGCAGCTTCCTCTCTACAAAAAAAAATACAAAAAAAAATTAGCTGGACATGGTGGCACACACCTGCATTCTTAGCTACATGGGAGGCTGAGATGAGAGGATCTCTTGAGCCCAGGAGTTTGAGGCTGCAGTAAGCGATGATGGCACCACTGCACTCCAGACTGGGTGACAGAGTGAGACTCTGTTTCCAAAAAAAAAAATCTAAATGTTCCTCCCTTTATGTGATCCACAGAGAAAAAGAAAAAAATACTAGAAAAAGAGATGAAGTGAGCATTTGCTGTGAAATGAGTACCACTTAGGTTTTTTTTGGACAGGGATAGGGGTACAATTTGAGACAGGGTCTCACTCTGTAGCCCAGGCTGGAGTGCAGTGGTGCTCTCATAGATCACTGCAGCTTTGAACTCCTGGGCTCAAGGAATCCTCTCACCTCAGCCTCCAGTGTAGCTGGGACCACAGGCACTCGCTCCACCATGCCCGGCCTACCACTTAGGCTAATTGCAGTATCCTAAGCTTGCCTTAGAATTACTATTTCTATTGAAAAGTACATTCTGAGTTGCAGTCCCTTTAAACCATCTCTTTAAAAAAACTAGCAAACTTAGCAAAGCTTTTTTTTTTTTTAGTTGATTCAAGTGGTTAAGTTTGAATTTCATTGTGTGCATGTGCATGTGTGTGTTTATACTGAATATCCGTATTTGGCGTCTATCACTGAGGTTTCTGCAAAGCATCTAGGGCTTGGCAGGATCCCTTCCTTCGCTCAGGGCATATCTGGGCTAGTCTGAGTTAACTTGGGGTGGGAAGGTGAGGATAAGAAGAAGGAGGAACTGGCCGGGCGCAGTGGCTCACACCTGTAATGCCAGCACTTTGGGAGGCCAAGGCAGGTGGATCACCTGAGGTCAGGAGTTCGAGACCAGTCTGGCCAACATGAGGAAACTCCATCTCTATTAAAAATACCGAAAATTAACCAGACGTGGTGGCAGGCACTTGTAATCCCAGCTACTCAGGAGGCTGAGACAGGAGAATCGCTTGAACCCGGGAGGCGGAGGTTGCAATGAGCCGAGATTGCGCCATCGCACTACAGCCTGGGCAACAAGAGTGAAAATCCGTTTCAGAAAAAAAAAAAAAAAGAAGAAGAAGGAGGAGGAGGAACTGAAAGCTCAGGCCGAGAAGCTGGAGAACCTGGTGGGGTCTGAAAATGCTTATTCTCTAACGTCAGAAATATTATCTAAAATGTACCCGTAATGGGTCTGTGGGCTTTGGTCCCAGGTGAAGTAGAATAGTATCCATTTTGGGATAATCTGATAACAAGCACCAACAATACATGGATTCTCCCTCCTCTTCGCTCAATACCTCCATTCTATGATTTTGGCTCAGAAGTTTAATAAAAACAATGGTCTACACGCCGGGGGCACTTGCGTCATAACGTGTCAATGGTAATCACATAACCAAACCCAATTCTGCAAAGAACGTAAGTTTTAAAAGACAATTGGTGTATGTGTACGGTGGAGGTGGATGGGGGTTGTACGTAAATTAACAGCCCCTGATTGCTGACCTTATCTTATCATGTCATCTTAATCATTTGGCGTTAATCTGGTCAAATGTATTTAACTCACTGAAAGAAAAGACAAAATCAGAAGAATAAAATATCTCTAATCAAAAGGATATTTTCTGTTACTATCACTCCTTATTGTCCTTTTTAACCTACTCAATCATGGAGGGATAGCTAACACTTATTTTTTCAGCATGATTATTTTCCACAGTATATGTTAAACTGATTAGAAACTGTATAATTTTTAAAGTATGTATTTGTGCATGGTTTTACATGTCTAAATTATACATGAACTCAGCAGTTTCCAGGATATAATAACATGTCCAAGAGCCCTATGGTTGACTCTTACACATATATTTTGATGAGTCAAACCCACAGCTCTTTGTATTTCAGCCCACTTATTCACAGGGACCAGTACAAACATGTTTGTAGCAGTGCTATTCACTAAATAATAGTAGATGCAAAGAGTTGGAGAAGACTAGTGAGTTAAGACCTTGACTCTCACAGGAACTCCTCCTCTTCCAAAATGGCCTTGAATTTTCCCCTTGGCTAGTTACATGTTATTTCTGGAACCTCTATTTTAAGTTTACTGGTGGACAAAGTCAATCAAACCTTATCATGTCTCTCACTATTAAGGAAAATGTAAAAGATACATGCAGAGACACTGTAGGCTAGTTTTCTTCTTATATTTTAAAATTCCTTCTTTGTGTTCAAGGACTCTGAAGGACCCTGTTCATTCATTATGAATATTAGGATTCAGAAAATAATGGTCTAATACAAGGACTCTTGGAGACTTCATAGCACCTTGGGCTTTGCATTTGCATGGCAAGGAGGGGTGTGGGTAGGAAATGGTGGCACGCAGGAAACTATCCCAAGCTATTCCAGAGGTCAGGGAACAGGAAGGAACACAGACTAAATTGGGCTGCTTAAATCACACAGTTTATTAAATTAATTAATTTTTTTTTTTTTTTTTGAGATGGACTCTTGCTCTGTCGCCCAGGCTGGAGTGCAATGGCACGATCTCGGCTCACTGCAACCTCTGCCTCTGAGTTCTGGTGATTCTCCCGCCTCAGCCTCCTGAGTAGCTGGGATTACAGGCACCCACATCCTGCCTGGCTAATTTTTGTATTTTTGTAGAGATGGGGTTTCACCATGTTGGCCAGGCTGGTCTTGAATTTCTGACCTCAGGTGATCCGCCTGTCTCAGCCTCCCAAAGTGCTGGGATTACAGGCATGAGCCACCGCACCCAGCCTCACACAGTTTATTAAATTAATCTAAAACACACAGGGAAAAGCAAGGAGAAGGAGATAGAGTCAGTTTGTAAGGATGGGTTGCAGGCAGATGACAGCAACCGCTACTTGACTTCTGGACTATGCAAGCTCCGAACGTCCTGTCTTTCTCTACAGTAACAGTGTGGTCAGGAGACCAGAGTTGAGGTTTGAGCAAGGGGGCCCACAGACAGAAGGCCTGCTGGGCCAATGACACACATTTGCTATGTCAGAGAGATGCAGGGATGCTATGGTTTGAATGTGCTCCCCAAAAAGCATGTGCTGGAAATGCAATCCCTGATGCCACAGTGTTAGGAGGTGGGGCCTCATGGGAGGTGTTTAGATCACGAGGGTTCCATCCTCATGAATGGATGAATGTGGATTATAAAAGGGCTGGGGGCTGTGAGTTCCATTGTCTCTCTCCAACTTTCTCTCTGGCCTTTCCACCATGCTATGACAGCAACAAGACCCTCACCAGATCTGAGCCCCTTGACCTTGGACTTCCCAACCTCTGGAACTGTGAGAAATACATTTCTATTCTTTATCAATTATCCCATCTGAGGTTATTCTCTTATAGCAGCAGAAAATGGACTAAGATAAGAAACAAGGACCCCCTGGCCAATTCGCTTACTGAACAGTGAAAGGTTTTATCTGCATTTTTTTTTTTTTTTTTACCACAGTTCATGTGAAACTCAGAATGAGACCATATTGAGGTACCAATGAATGGCTGATCTAGAGATGACTGAGCTGTCAGCCTAGAGGTAGAATGATCAAGACATATGACTTGACATTTCTATCTATAATATTCTTCTTTGTTCCAGCATATATTTCATGCATTCTGTTTATCTTTAACATGCCTCAGTATATACTACATTACTCTCTATACTTAATACGTCCTATAAGTTTTGCCTATATCACGTAAGGTACCTGCTTACTTACCAACTATGCCCAGGGTTTATGATGGATTTCATTATTCCATTTTTTTTGTCCTCTACGGCAGAATTGAATATTCTCAAGTAATGTCATAAGTTCACATTATAACCAGTGTCGATTCTGACAGAAATTTTTATTCCCACATTCATCAGAGAGCTAGAGAATTGAAAAAACCACCATGCAAAGACACGTGACTTGTACATCTCCCTCATGGAGCTCACTTATTAACTATCAAACCCAAGAAGGCTAGACACAGCCTACCTGCTTTTAGGGCATGTGGTATCAGCAGACATGGGCAAAGGGACTGTGTAAAAATTCCCTGGACAGTCGACTAGCTTTCCAGCAGAGCTAGTTGAAAGAGCCTGAAAATACCTGGCTCTCCATTTTCTCTCTGGCCTCCCCCTACTCTTCCAGGCCTCCTTGCTGTTCCTGCTTTATGACAGGTCTGCCATGTTTTCCAATGCACATTGTTCATAACACAATTCCAGTGGACACCACTTACATAGAGTACCATGAGAATAGCACACCCTAAAAATGGGCATCAGGGTGGCCCTAGCTAGAGCTTCTGCACTTGCTGTTTTGGGGCCTGGAATGCTCTTCCCCATATGACCTTACGGCTTGTTACTTTTTCTTCAAGTTTTTGCTCAAATGTAACCTTTTCACTGAGTTTTATCACTTTATTTAAACTACAACTATCACCTTCCACCTCAAAGCCTCCTATCCCCTTTTCCTAGTTTCACTCCATAGTACTTATTTTATTTTATTTTATTTTATTTATTTTTGAGATGGAGTGTTTATTGCTCAGGCTGGAGTGCAGTGGCAATCTCGGCTCACCACAACCTCCACCTCCCAGGTTCAAGCGATGCTCCTACCTCAGTCTCCCGAGTAGCTGGAATTACAGGCATGCGCCACCATGCCTAGCTAATTTTTGTATTTTTAGTAGAAACAGAGTTTCATCATGTTGGCCATGCTGGTCTCAAACTCCTGGCCTCAGGTGATCCACCTGCCTCAGCCTCTCAAAGTGCTGGGATTACAGGCGTGAGCCACTGTGCCTGGCCTTTTATTTTCTTTTAATGTACCATATGAAGTTTTCCACATATTTTGGTCATTTGGTGGGTCATATCTTACCCACCCTGTCCCTAATGTGTGTATGTGTCATACACACACACACACACACACACACACACATCCCAAATTGTAAATTCTATGAGAGAAGGGATTTTTATGACTTTGCTAATTGCTGAGTTTCCTGGACTAGAAAAGTGCTTGGCGTACAGTGGGTTCTCATTGAATACTCACTTAACACATCTACCCCACTCTTTTGTCACATCTAGGCACATTTCTCTGCTACTCACCCAACCTCCATTCCAGGTGAGTTGGGGAACTACATATGTGGGTAAGCTCAAAAATAGCTCCCAAATGTCACTCTGAGATACGCTGTCATTCTATGATCAAAAGAGCAGGCAGTTTGCAGGGAGCTGGGCAGGGGCATGGTCGGATAGAAGCAGAGACAAAAACTGTGAATCTGCAAAGTACTGAGTATTCACTGGCCCATGAGTTTGCCATGCCAGATGGTTAGCTCAACTAGGGATATTAGACTTACTGAAACTCTATCACAGGACCTCATTTTGAGGGGCTTCTGAATTTATTTGAGGTAGGGCTTTGCGCTCACTGATTCTAAGTATATTTGTTTGACTGAGAGACGTATTTCTTTGGTCTAAGGTGAGGGTTGTTTGTTCTGTAGGGACTCATCATGACTAAGTAGTTTAGGGATGTGGGCATTCCTAAAGGAAATGCTAATGTAACAGTGTGATCCTTCCAATAGGAATACAATAATCCTGCCCCATTGTCACCATAATATGGCCTTAGGATGTTTTTCTAGAGGGAGTGTTGGCTCAGGGCTGCCCCTCCCACATGCTCCTAGCACCGAGCTCTCCCGTAACAGGGAGTGGATTTGAAAGCAGCCTGACCAGCTGAACCCCTGTGAAAGGGAAGCTGGCTTAGCTTTTGAAACCTACTTCATTCTCAAAATCTGGACTCCTTTTCATTGTCAGAGCTCTGGAGCAGGCACCAGACATGTTGAATTCTACTCCAGGTCCGGCTCACACTTGCCAATCAATCTCCAGCAAATCACTGTGCCCAAATCATAGTCTTTCTTTTATTTAGTACTTTCATCTGTAAAAGCAGCACCTTGCTAATCAATGTCTCAGCCATGACATATAGATCGGCTCAAAAATGGTTCATAAAAATGACTTTAGGAAACGTTGTCATTCTATAATAGTGCTTCTTTTTTATTTCTACTTGCAAAACCTATCTTCATTCCCTCCTCTGCCTAGCTAGGACACCTAGGGAATGCCTAAACTTCCAGCAAATATTGTCCCTGCCTTGAGCTACACTCGAGTGCTCACACACAAGCCAGATGGGAGCTGATGAGTGTCAGTGTTGACCAGTGCTCATGCCCCAGCCCTGGCCCTGTCACCCCTTCGGCATCACCTGCCTCTGGTTCATCTCCCAGGACACTGATGTGTGGCAGTAAGACAGAAAGCTTGTACCATGTGTCATTCTGTCCCTTAAAAAAATGCAGAGTTGTATCAGAGATCTATCATTCAAAGGTTCTAAACAAAACAATTCCTATGCCTAAGAGGAAGAACATTTCTGTTGTTTTGTTTGCTTTTTTTTAACCTGAACCAGTGCCTCACTGGGGAAAGGAAACACTCAAATGCTCAAAGCCTAGGTCTAAACATTGTCCCCACACTGTGTTGATCAACACTTGGCCCGAGGTTGCACTGCAGTTTTAGTTGTCTGGGTTAAGTGTAGGGTAAAGTCAAATTCTCACTGTTTTCATGGAATAATTGCTAATGAATATAATCATCTTCCAATGTCATCTGTTTCATTTGAAAGTTGGCAGGAATGAAGAAGGCAGCTTTCTTTAGAAATGATTAGAACATGGTTATTAGGGTGAGGTCATTGGTTTACAATTAAGTCATTTTTTTCCCCCTACAGTTATAATAACAGTGATGGAACCCAGAATCTTGTTGCTGGCTCTTTGGCAAAAGAAGGAGATCAAATTTTCAGAGTTTGGGCTGCCTTCCCTTAGTTGAAGGAATATTTTCCCACACCCGAGGCTGCTGGTGGGTGGCTGTCCCTCATACCACATGCATTTCTCTATGCGTCAGGGCTCTGCGGGCCAAGACGACTCACGGTATTCGCCAACTTGGAGCTGAAGGCTTTTCAACATGATAAAGAGGAAGATATTTTAAATTAAATTCCCGTTTGGCATTATTGTCATTTGATCTGTCCTGGGCTAATAAAGGGAAGCGCTATTCTTTAAAGAAAGAGAAAAGGCATAGCCAATGATTTTGTGCTCCCCATGAAAGAAAAATATCTTCTTGCTGGGGTTAGGAAAAGTTATCAGCTTCAGACCTCTAGGCAGGATTTAATTTCCCACATCATTATTTTTGCCTGCATAGTCGCCATTTTTTTAAAGTTATGTTTTCATCTCTTTTCCTCTCTTACAAACAAAACATGTCAAAGTCTTCACAGACCTATTTTTGGCAAGCTCTGAAAAATCTGTAAAATATTTAAAGACCATCAAGGGGAAAAAAATATCCACTGGAATTAGAACCATCAGATTCTAGGTACTCGTTGAAATAAGTACAATTTCAAATTCTGCTGCCCCATTAAAGACTGCTTTTATTTGTTTGCGGGTTTGAGATGAAGAAATAGTTGGAAGAGTCTGGAAATAGGAACTGAGACTTGCCTTCTCATCCAGGCTATGTGGTTAACTAGTTGTCAGGCCCTGAGCAAGTCACTCAGCCTACCTGAAAAGCTGGATTATATACATATTAAGAACTCTTAACAACCCAAATGCCTCCAAGCAAGTGGGCACATACAAGTGCTGAAGTCATACATTTTGCAGTTGCACATCTAGAATTGTCTTGAAATACATGCTTTGAGATGAGAACTCCTAGGCAAATGGCATCTCCTCTTGCTTTTAAAACTTGAGATTTATAGACCCCTTGAATTTTGTCTAAGAAATTCATAGCAATATGCCCATTGTAAAGTCTCAGGGTACACATTTATATTCTGTATAAATATTTAAACAGAGAATTGGAACACAGTCATCAGAAATGAAGCGAGCTGCAATATCATATAGCTGCATAAAGCAGTAAAACTTCATGGTTAAGAGGGCAGGTTCTGGAGCCATGGAACTGGGGTTCCAATCTCTGTTCTGACATTTATTAGCTCTGTGACCTTGGGAAGTTGACTTAACTCCTTCATGCCTCAACCTTCTTATCTGGACATGGGGCTAATTCTAGTACCTACCTTGTATGATTGTTGTAAGGATTCCAGTAGATCATACATTTGTATCAATTACCTCTATTACTGGCACAACAGCAAGCATTCACTAAATGTTAAATGTTATTTTTATAACCTGAGAATTGGGTCAACAATGAAGAGACCCTCATCCATGAATTATTACTTTCATCTTCTTATGATTTCATATCTGATAGAAAGAGTTAAACAAAATGGTCATGAATGATCTTTGTTAGTTTCTTGGTGCCTCAGTTGTTTCCACACACAAACATTGTAAGATAATGTAGGACTATTCAGGATTAACTGTAGTCAACCAGTCTCTTGCTATTTACATGCAACTAACAAGCAAATGGTGAGGACTTGACTAGTAGTGCTAAGGGACCATTTTCCTTGTGTAAGTAACAAGCTAAAATAAAGTCATTGTGATTCAGAGAAACAGAAAGGGTGGGAAAATATGTGAACAACTTCTCCATTCCAGTGGGAACCTGGATGGAAACCCTGTTTTTGGAAGCCAAGAAGGCAAAGTTCCATTTTTTCTTGGCAAGGCACTTTACGAGACTCTGAGTGTCTTTGGACTCTGTATTTTGGTAGCTTGGAATTAGCCTGGGAACACTTTCATGCCCAAGTGATTTGAGAATCTCTCCCTTAATAACAAAGACTCCGATTTCTAGTGTTCAATCTTTCTCAAGGCCAAGTAAAGCGTCCATTTGCATCTATTTCAAGTCTCCTTTCACTTGCTTTTCACACCCCAATGTTTATCACAGCTTTCAAAGAAAGCATGTTTATCATTCACGAGGTTATTTACAAGTTAAGAGATGACCTCAATATTCCACTGTATTTCTTTCAAAAAGGGTAGCTGCCACTATCACAAATACATATTGCAATTTATTCTGATCTCTTCTCTGGTGGAATATACTATGGGGGCCTCAGGGTCCCTTATGCCATTGGTTCATCTACAGATAGACACTATTTTTTTAGGATTCTTTTTCTCTATGAACTAGCCCAAGCCAAAAGAGGGAAAATCATTTCTTCCTTAAGAACCATGGGCGCTGGCTCTATGCTGGGTAAATCTGTGTCCTCCAGTTTGTTGGCACTCAATATGTGATTTTTTTTTTTTTGACTCTTACTAATGGTATAAATCCCACAGGTTGGCTACCTCTAAAAACAGGATGTTTTGGCTGGCTGATTGTATGGGAGAATTAGAATTCCATGTTGGATAGGTACAGTGGCTCATGCCTGTAATCTCAGCACTTTGGGAGGCTGAGGCGGGTGGGTCACTTGAGGTCAGGAGTTTGAAACCAGCCTTGCCAACATGGTGAAACCCCATCTCTACTAACAATACAAAATTGGCTGGGCACGGTGGCTTATGCCTATAATCCCAGCACTTTGGGAGGCCAAGGCAGGCAGGTCACCTGAGGTCAGGAGTTCGAGACCAGCCTGACCAACATGGAGAAACCCCGTCTTACTAAAAATACAAAATTAACTGGGTGTGGTGGCTCATGCCTATAATCCCCACTACTCGGGAGGCTGAGGCAGGAGAATCGCTTGAACCTGGGAGGTGGAGGTTGAGGTGAGCCAAGATAGTGCCATTGCACTCCAGCCTGGGCAACAAGAGCAAAATTCCATCTCAAAAATAATAATAATAATAGTAAAACAAAAATTAGCCAGGCGTGGTGGCATGTGCCTGTAATCCCACATGTACTCAGGAGGCTGAGGCAGGAGGTGGAGGTTGAACCCGGGAGGTGGAGGTTGCAGAGAGCCAAGGTCATGCTACTGTGCTCCAGTCTGGGCAACAGAGTAAAACTGTGAAACTGTGTCTCAAAAAAAAAAAAAAAAAAAAAATTAAATGTGATCAGGAAACTTGAAATCCTGCTTTAAAGCTGGACTTTCACGTTTAGCTCCCTAAACAAACGTGACAGCCATTATTGAGCTTTATAAACGTGTTAGTAATTGGGAGACTATGGAAATGAGGAATGGCCAGTTTTACATTTTAGAGAAATGATGCCGGGAAGCCTATTCTTCCATTAAATCAAATCTGACCCACCACATGGGGCTATGCAGGGAGACTTGCCATGTGGGAAGCCCCTGGCCCTTTAAGAGGGAAGACCCTCTTAAAGAGGGTGCAGCAGTTTGGAGAAGAAGCTGCTGCTGTTGTTTTTCCTGGGGCCACGTGTCTGACTGCTGCTATTTCAGGGCAACTGGGTCACAGCTGTGCTGCCGGCCACAGAGCTTCTCTAAGCATAGGCCCCAAGGGCGACATGAGAAAGGCCACCTGACAGAGTGGATTCTTGCTTTGCCTGGCCATAAGGAAGAAAGAACTTCAGTTGCCCTAAGCTTTTCACAGGTTCTGGGGCCTGGGGCCTGAGGCCTGGGGCGTGTGTGTGTGTGTGTGTGTGTGTGTGTGTGTGTGTGTGTGACAGAGATTACAAGCTGTATCTTGGTATTCCTTTTTCAAATCCACATTCCATTACCCCATGTTCAACTCAGTTGGTTTCCAGGAGTCCTCCCAAGAGAAACAGCTGCTTGATGCCTTAAAGAGGAAATGTTAAAAGCTCTTGAGATTTAGAATTTTAGAATCTGCAGGGTTGATAACTTCCTCTCTGCTTACAAAAACAAATAGCACTAACTCCTCTTTCTCAACACAAACACGGTTCCCAAATGATTGTTTTCCTCTCTTAAATACAGTTCTATCAAGGAAGAGCAGATAACACCAGGTAGCCTGCAATTAAGTTGTAGATGCTAATAATAAAATCAGTTCTTGGTATTATAGCATGGATACTGTTCATCATTATGCTGCAACTGAAAAGTGATACAAAGATAGAGACCAGAGAACTTCCGCTTGAGGCTAGACGGTTTCCCACCTTTGAGATACGAAGGGTCAATCTAACACAAGTGATTACTGATTTGGGAATATTAAGTTAGAACAATTAATTATCCCATAGGAAATGCATTACTGGTTGTCTCTCCTGGGGTTCTTTAGTAAGGTGAGTTATAGAACTGGCAGTGTAGCTCTTAATAACTGAAGGGACTTTTTTCTTTCAGAAGACATGTTAGTGAGAAGGGGATAGTGTTTTGGTACAGTTTGGTTTGGGTTGGGTTTGGTTGCCAAGTTTGAGAAAACAAGAATTAAGCTGGGGGCCAGGTGCGGTGGCTCACGCCTGTAATCCCAGCACTTTGGGAGGCCAAGGCAGGTGGGTCACGAGGTCAGGAGATCGAGACCATCCTGGCTAACACAGTGAAACCCCATCTCTATTAAAAAATACAAAAAAATTAGCCGAGCGTGGTGGCGGGCGCCTGTAGTCCCAGCTACTCAGGAGGCTGAGGCAGGAGAATGGTGTGAACCCGGGAGGCGGAGGTGAGCCCAGGTCGCGCCACTGCACTCCAGCCTGGACGACAGAGCCAGACTCTGTCTAAAAAAAAAAAAAAATGGATTAAGCTGGGAAACATCTGCTTATCCCTAACACATACACAAACCCACACATGTACACATACATGCATGCTCGGACTTTATATTTTCTCTTTTCTCTCTCTCTCTCTGTCTCTCTCTCCTCTCTCTCTCTCTCTTATAGATTACCCATATTCTTGAGGGTTGGCAGAACGGTAGATTCAGAAACAAGAGCTAACAGGAATAAGTAGAAGTCTTTTCATTATCATTTATCTTATCGTCGTTCAGTTCATGTATTTTCCTCTGGCAATTCTTTTTAAACAGAATATTTCCTTTAGAATTGTTTCTTTCTCTCAACTTCAGCCTGAAAATTTTAAGGTAGTGGGGTAATGTTTATGTGTGTGTGCTTTAAAACAAACAGTAGACTTTTCTGGGTGTTGAAAATGATTTGTGACAGCATCAATACCGTTCATTTGTGTTATTTCACACATTTTTCCATAAAGGGATTCATCCCAGGACTCATTTATTCTTGATTCAACTCGTTTGTCATCACTAGCTTTTGGTGCCAAGTACAAAAAGAGTTTCAATCCTCCTAAATATTTGCAGATCAGATACACATAAAATAATAGACTATTCTATAGCAAAAAAGAAAATATTTTAAGGAAGGGATTACTTTGTATCAACCATGGTCAGGTTCATAATTTATCTGACATGCTTGTAAATAAACAGCCGAAAGATCTTCAGCCTCCAAAGTATTATGAATACTTTTGCAATGGAAAAGTAAATGTGTTCAAAAACGAAATGATTTGTAAATTTAACTAAAAGTTTGCATTGCTACGAGTTTACTGGTATCCAAAGAATATCACACACTTTTTGTTTCCATTTACTGATTCATCAAATATTTATTGAGTCCTTAACCTATGCTCTGTACTTGCACTAAGTGTTTGGAATGCAGATGACCCTGCTCTCAAGGAGTTTACAATCTTGGGGGGAGGCAAATAAACCGTTCCAATAAAGTGCTGCTGAAAATAAGGGAAGAAGGCCAAGGGCGATGCAATGGACTGTCTATCCCTGAGGACACAATGTTTATTTTAGTCAATTTGCCATGGTCCATGGACTAGCTTCACAGACTCAGAAACCTTAGCATAGGCGAAGATTGTCTCTCAGAAGTGAATTCCCATTGGCCAAATAATTAGAATAACTAATAGTAAACTAGAATGCTAATTTATTAATTTGCCCTGAGAAATAGAACTGCCCAAGAAACGAGATCCTTAAGTTCAAGGTTCAGCACACCATAGGCAGCCACAATGCAGCCAAATTACAATAAGAAGGCTTCTTGGTAAGCATGAAATAGAAGAAATTAAAGTTTGATGAAAGATCCTGAGAAATTATAATGACACCAAGCCAAGATAGCCTGGTACATCCATCTCCTAAAATGGGGAGACCTGACACTGTGATGGCAGAAGTCAAAGCTGGGGACAAGAGCATCTTCTCTAGTGGACAGTGAGCACCTTCAGGCCATAGCCAGAGTTGGCCCATCCTGAACCCCTTATGGAGACGCCTTTAACAGTTGCCATGCACCTTTATTGGCTGGGTTGATACTCAGCTGGAATGCAGTTATGGTCATATCGGGGTCTAAAATCTGGTTTTGTCGGGTTCTAAACTTTATACAAGTTTGTGGGGCCTCTTAAACAATAAACCTTTATGAGTAAAAATTATGAAAGTAAATTATGAAAGTAAATATTTATTTGGAAAGTTCCCATGCAAGTGGGGACTCATTTATTTCATAGAAAATAAAACCGACTGTTAAGTTATGGAAATACTTTCATGCTACTGTAGTTGATAAAGTGCTGCCACCCTGGCCACTCTGGCCCCTCCCTGGGAAACCCTAGACCTCCTCAAATTCCAGCAATTAAAGGATTAAAGGCTGAGAGTATACCATCTGTTCTGAGCATGGTAATTGGTAAATATGTTTAATGAGTATCTGTTTTTTAGACATTGGCATATATTTATGATATAATGCATTATGTATTGATTTTGCCATTTAATTCTCAATGCTAAGCCCTTATTTCAAGTTCTCGGAAACCTCACAGTCACCCCTGAATGCTAACAATTCATACAAGTCTGAAATATTTAACATTTCTTTTACAATCCTCCAAACTGCTAAAGAATGGAGCTGAGTGAAAGCTTCATCTCTTAAGCAGTACTGGTTTCTAGGGTATTCCCAACAAGATCTCCTAAGAAAGAAGCTTGGTGAGGGTGGTAATTGGTGATAGTGCAGCCTAGGGTCCTGAAAGACTAGGAGAGAAGGCAGTAAGGGCATTTTCCTGTTTGTTTATTTTAATCCAAGAGCCGATACAAAGCTTTCCCCAGGGGAAATTTGATATGTTATTAAAAGAAGAAAGAATGGGTGTTCAGTAAAACAACAAACAGCAAACACATCCTCAATAATTCTAACTCTTTGCGGCATAAAATGCAGAATTCTGCCATCAGGGTACAAGTCCTCAAAATCTACCCTCTCCCTGATATAGGTGCATTTGTCAGGGGGTAGGTGGAACATTTTTCTTGTATCTTTAGAAAGAAGCAATTACTATATTTGACTGTGGTACTTCATTTTCCACAAATTTCCCATCAGCTTGGTGTAATGTTTCTGTTTGGAACATTTGCAGCATTTTCAACTTCATCAAGTCGAAAAGAACAGTTTATGAAAGCAGTTACTTCCCCCCACAGGCCTCAGAAGGAGCTTCATTTGGTGCTAAAGCATCTCCATATGATTTGTAGCTGTGTTTCCCAAGGGGAAGATATACAAAGGACACTGTGAGAAAATCTGCTCCTTATTTAAACTGTGAAGTGTTAATAGAACTATCTTCTTCTGGCAGTCAGTGATGACCACTGGGGATGTTAAATGCAAACAAGCAAACATTGTATTTTTTTTGCATTCTATCCTTTTAAAACTAATTTATGCAAAATCTACAATTAGGATTCAACATTTTGCATACTCAGAAAACATAGTGTGTGGTTCCTAGAAATTTAACAGTTTACATAGTATAGAACCTGGCTCACAGTGAATATTTGATGAATAACTGGTGAATGAATGAACAAATGAATGACTAAAGAAGCAGGCCAGCAAAATGGCTTTCTCCCTGAGAAGGCTCACAAATTAAGAAAATAAATTTACATTTTTTACTTATTGTCTAAAAAAGAATATACAGGTCCTAAAGCAGTGGATGACAGCTTTGCTAAACGAATGAATGGCAGCATAATTTCCCTGAGGAGAGAAGCTGCTTATCAGAATGAATACTCCTGCAGAGGCTGTAGATGTGAGTGCATGTGCACGTATGTGTGTGTGTGTCTGTGTGCGTGCATGCGTGCACACACATGCACACGTGAGCTGATAGGGGAGACTTGGAGGAATTGGAAAGTGGTATTTCCGAGCTACAAAAAGGCTCATGTGTAAACAGTCTGTGTGATCAAGCCAGGTGTTCAATGCTTCTAGGAGGCAGGGTACCAAGGTACACTGAGAAAAACATAAGCTTTCGGTCTAGACAGATAGGGGTACTAATCTGCAACTTACCAGCCGTTTGACCTTGACCGATTTACCTTACCTCCCTACGCCTCAGTTAACTCATCTTAAAGCAGTGATAATAACATTTACCTCTCCAGGTCACGTCTGAGAAACAGAGGTAATGATGGCAAACTCTGTTACATGCCAGGCACTGTTCTAAGCACTTTATGTACATTACCCTGTTTAAACCTCACAAGAGCCATGTGAGACAAGGCACTGTCTTTGCAAATGAGGAAAACTGAGACAAACAGGGGTTAAGTAATTGCCTAAAATATATAGCCTAGGGCCTGTGCACAGCGGATTCTCAATAGACGGTAATGGTCATTATTTATGGTCACAGTCCTAAGTGCTTTACATTCATTCTCTCGTCTGATCCTCGAAGAAAACATATGTGCTTAGAATGGTGCCTGGCATAAGGCAGGTGTTTGATAAATATTTGTTAAGCGAGTGAATGAATCTTCACTTTACAGCAGAATTAACTGAGGGCTAAATACTTGCCCAAAGCCACACAGCCTGAATGTGAACCCTGCAGATGGACTCCAGGGCCTGTGCTCTTAGCATTGCCAGTCATTTACAGTCTCTGCCCTCATCCCCCTGGCATCAGAGACAAGAAAGGTGCAGATAGGGGGAGGGGCACAACACCTGGGCATATTAGAATCATCTCAAGAAACCAAGACAGACCATCTTCGGGGTTGTTTAGAAAACACGGAAGCATTCATCTTTTCCTTCCTCTTGTTCCGTCTTTTTCATCTCACCCTGGATATCTGCCTCAGCTCCTAAAAATCTTTGCTCTGCAACCTCCAGTTTCTAATTCTGGCTAACAGAGAGAAAAATATTAGAAATTGTACTCTCAGCTATCCATCATTCAGCTAAGACTTCTTAAGGGTTCTTAAGTAATCAGCCATTTGAGGTTTAGGATTATATTTGAGAGAAGAGTGCTGTGATGAGTGAAGAAGTATGCGATCCATTTGAATACACAATTCTCACAGGCTGCAAATAACCAGGCCTAAAAAAGCCTCAGTCTTAAAAAAAAAAACAACTGTATTTAAAAAAAAGAATGAAACATTACTGAAAATATGATACAGTGGCTGTAATTGAACATTCCTGTTGAATTAATTACTTTGACATGCATTATTTCTATAGTATTGATAGGTAGACAGAGCTTCCAAAAACTATTTATTTGATTTAGAATTAGAAACCATCATGGGTATTTGCTTCTAGCTTGGTGGATGAATTGTTAAATTCTATCATCCCTAGTGTTTCAGTAACTTGGTGTGATTAAGCATGGATAAAAGCTAAAATTTTAAAAAGAAAGAAAAGCTCATTACCAAATCCTAAACAGCTTCAGTAACTTTGTGCCGGTCTCTGAAGGACATTTGTGCCTTGTTATGACAAGGAATTATTCATAATGTGTGCCTAGCATATAGATTGCATCCTTTATTTGAAACAATAAAAGAGTCATCCTTAGTAGCTGATGGAAATAAATAGGCAGGCAAAATTTAAAGGGAAGAAAAAAAGACCAACCAATAGGCCCCTATAATAATTGCTTGTCAGTGTAACATCAAGTAGTTCATCCTTTTAGGAACTCGTTATGTGGCTAGCCCATTATGTTCTCCGGATAGAAAAGAAAAAATGCAGTAATGCACAGAAAAGCAATGACAGGATTCTGCCAGTTTACCTAATAGTATTGACTAGACAGGAGAATTATGGCTTACAAACAAAGAGTGATTCTGGATTTGGAATTGTTTTGCTCCCTTTTTGTCCAATCAGAATTTTTTTCATTTAAAAAATATCAATACCCCTGAAAAATATCAAATATACCACCAACAGCTTTTTGATCTGACTATAAGAGTACACAGTTTCTAGATTCTTGCTCAATTACTTGCTTACCGAAACCTCTGCTGCAGCTAGGAGAAAATAGATGCTATACTTTAGTGCCCCTTGCTGGTCAACCTGAAGAAAATTGGAGCATAATGACTCCAAGAACCCAGGTTTCAATAAATGGAGTGGCAAGTTCTATTCAGACGGGTAAGAAGCCAAACTGATGTGGACAAAACATCTGCAGCTAGTATGAAGAATCATTACGATGAGATGAGGCATTTGGAAATGCACATATTTTTTTACAGAGGAAAAAGTGCAATAGAGAGAAAAGCTACACGTTAAATCTTAGCCTAACTTAAATCCGGGAAATGCATTCCTATGAATGCACCCATATGAAGTAAACTCTTTCTAGGCTTGAAGTATGACTGTGCTTGATTATGTCTCCAAAAACGTATCTGGCCTCTCAAACCACAAGGGAAATGATAGATACCCACAAATCCCTAGTGGAATTCACAGTTCAAATTAAATTCCAAAAATAATGCAAAAACTTCTTTCTACAGAGGAAAAAGAGTATATCTACAGTAATGCATTAGATAATTGAAAATAACATTATAACCTATAACAAGTGAATTCTGATTACAGTGAATTTTCTTCCCTGTTTGCCATTTTTTTAGGATGTGATTATATTACTTTAATAATTCAAAAACAACAGAGCTATATCACGGCTATACTGACACCATCAAAGCTAATTATTTGTTTTTTATTGTTGTTGTTTTGTGGTTTTTTGTTTTTTTTTTTGAGATGGAGTCTCGCTCTGTCACCCAGGCTGGAGTACGGTGGCACGATCTCGGCTCACTGCAACCACCACCTTCCAGGTTCAAGCGATTCTCCTGCCTCAGCCTCCCAAGTAGCTGGGATTATAGGCACTTGCCACCACGCCCGGCTAATTTTTGTACTTTTAGTAGAGACAGGGTTTCGCCGTGTTGGCCAGGCTGGTCTCAAACTCCTGACCTCAGGTGATCCACCCATCTCGGCCTCCCAAAGTGCTGGGATTACAGGCATGAGCCACCGTGCCCAGCCCAAAGCTAATTATTAATAACTCTTAGGATTCCAGAGTAAGCCATCAGACCTAACACATCAACCCTATTTGGAACATTATGAGAGCTGGACTTAGAATTTCATCTCCTCCCTCACAAGGTACCCATCAGGAATTTGGATTCACGAGATCCAGCTCTAGGGCCTAGAAAAAGTCTATTCAGGTAGACTGAATAATTCAGTGGCACAGGGGGACTAGCCCATGGGGCAGCCTCGGCACACGTGCAAGCCACGCTCAGATACTCAGCCTGCAGATAGACTCTGGAACCAGGCACCAAAGATAGCTGGTCCTTCAAGAGCCTTGCAAGCTTCATGGGACCTAGAATAGCCAAAACATTCCTAAAAAAGAAGAGCAAAGCTAGAGAACTTACATTTTCTTATCTCAAAACTTACTACAACGCTGCAGTGTGGTGCTGACATAACAACAGACATATAGATCAGTGGAATCAAATTGGGAGTCCGTAAATAAACCTTCATGTTTATGGTCATTTGATTTTCACCTAGAGGGCCAAAACAATTCAACTGGGAAATGAATAGTCTTTTCAACAAATAATGCTAGGTAACTGAATGCAAAAGAATAAAGCTGGACCCCTGTCTTACACTATATACAAAAAGTTAACTCAAAATTAAAGACCTAAATACAAGAAAACTATAGAACTATTAAAAGAAGATATATGAGTAGATCTTACCTTAGATTTGGCAATGATTTCTTAGAGATGACACGAAAAACAGAAGAAAGAATGTGATTTGACTTCATCAAAACTAAAACTTTTGTACTTTAAAAGACCCAGCGACCGGGTGTGGTGGCTCATGCCTGTAATCCCAGCACTTTGGGAGGCCAAGGAGGGCAGATCACAAGGTCAGGAGTTCGAGACCATCCTGGCCAACACGGTGAAACCCCATCTCTACTAAAAATACAAAAAATTAGCTGGGCATGGTGGCACGCTCCTGTAGTCCCAGCTACTCGGGAGGCTGAGGCAGGAGAATCGCTTGAATCTGGAAGGCAGAGGTTGCAGGGAACTGAGATCGCACCACTGCACTCCAGCCTGGTGACAGAGCGAGACTCTGTCTCAAAAATAAATAAATAAATAAATTTAATACATAAATAAATAAAAAGACACCATCAAGAAATAAAATATAGGCCAGGCACTGTGGTTTACGCCTGTAATCCTAGCACTTTGGCAGGTTGTGGTGGGCAGATCACCTGAGGTCAGGAGTTCAAGACCAGCCTGGACAACATGGTGGAACACATCTCTACTAAAAATACAAAAATTAGCCGGGCATTGGTGGCGTGCACCTGTAATCCCAGCTACTTGGGAGGCTGAGGCACAAGAATCACTTGAACCTGGGAAGTGGAGGTTGCAGTGAGCCGAGATCATGACACTGAACTCCAGCCTGGGCTACAAGCATGAAACTGTCTCAAAAAAAAAAAAAAAAAAAAAAGAAAGAAAGAAAATGAAATATAACCCATTAAATGCAACAAAGTTTTTGCAAGTCATATATCTGATAAAGAAACTGGAGCTAGAATATACAAAGAATGATAACAACTCAATAATAAGACAAGGTAAAAATTAATTGCCACCAGGCACAATGGCATGCACCTATAGTCCCAGCTGCTTGGGAGGCTGAGGCAGAAGGATTGGGATATAGTGCATTATGGTCACACCTGTGAATAACCAGCATACTCCAGCTTCGGCAATGTAGCAAGACTCTATCATTAAAAACAAAACAAAACAAAAATGCCAATTAAAAAATAAGCCAGAGATCTGAATAGATATTTCTCCAAAGAAGAACATATGAATGGCCAATAAGCACATGAAAAGATGCTTAACATCACTAGTTATTGAGGAAGCAAAAATCAAAACCACAGTGATTTGCCATGCCACACTCGATAGGATGGCTATAATAAAAATAATTTTTTAAAAAGATAGTAACGAGTGTTAGCAAGAGTGTGGAGAAATTGCAACCTCATTCATTGCTGGTGAGAATGTAAAATGGTGCAGCCATTTCAGAAAAGAATATGGCAGTTCTTCAAAGTTATACCCAGAGTTTTCATGTGATCTAGAAATTCTATTTCTAGATATATACTCAAGACAAATGAAAACATATGTCCGTACAAAAACTTGTACATGAATGTTCATAGTAACATTATTCATAATAACCAAAATGTGGAAATAACCCAAATGTCCATTAAATGACGAATGGATAAACCAAATGAGATGTATTTACACAATGGAATATTATTTATCAATAAAAAGGAATGAAGTACTAATCCATGTTACAACATGGATTAAACTTTGAAAAAAATGTGCTAAGTGAAAGACGCCAGACACAAAGGGCTATGTATTGCATGAGTCCACTGTGTTAGTGTACTAGGGCCGCCATAACAAAATACCACAGTCTGGGTGGCTTTAGCAACAGAGGTTTGTTTTCTTACTGTTCTGAAAGCTGGAAGTCCAAGACCAAGGTGTTGGTAGCTTTGGTTTTTCCTGAGGCCTCTCTCCTTGGCTTGCAGACAGCTTCTTCTCCCTGTGTCCTCATGTGGCCTTTTCTCTGTATGCACACATTCCTTGGGTCTCTTCCTCTTTATAATGGACACCAATCCTATTGGATTAGGGCTCCCAACCCTTAGAAAGCTCATTTAGCCTTAATTACCTCCTTAAAGACCCTACCTCCAAATATAGTCATATTGAGGTTTCAGCCTTCAAAATATGAATTTGGGGGAAATACAAGTCAGTCTATAACATCCAATTATAAACAGGCAAATCTCCTTTTCAGTTGTGGCACATGACTGGACTTGGTTGAGTTTTGAGATGCTGATGAGCTTAAGGTCTGGGGCTTGAAAGAATCAGTGAAGCTTTTTTTTATTTGTTTTTTTCTTTTGAAACAGGGTCTTTCCCCATTGCCCAGGCTGGAGTGCAGTGGCGTGGTGCCATCTCTGCTCACTACAATCTCCATATCCTAGGCTCAGGTGATTCTCCCACCTCAGCCTCTGGAGTAGCTGGGACTACAGGTGTGTGCCACCATGCCCAGCTAATTTTTGCATTTTTGTAGAGAGGGGGTTTCACCATGCTGCCCAGGCTAATCTCGAACTCCTGGACTCAAGCAGTCTACCCCCCTCAGCCTCCCAAAGTGCTGGGATTACAAGCGTGAGACACCATACTTGGCCAAAGCTTTTCAAGTAGATAAGATGTATTTAAACATGTAATCTTTAGTATCTACAGAATAGACATTTTTGCTTCTTTTGTCCCTTTCGTAGTGGTAGTAAGGGTGAATTTTGTCATGGCCTCAATTATCTATAGAAATATTTACTCGACAATTTCGTGCCTCTGCCCTATAGCTGAGTTGGTCCCACAGAAAATTTCTACGGAATTCAATTCTATTATTTAAAGTAGTTTTTCTATGAACCAGCCATGGTCTGTAACTTGACAGAGTTAACACCAAATAGCAAGACCTTAATCACGGTTCACATACTCAACAAAGATATGACTCATCTTAGTTTTTCAAGTAGATCGATTTTAGAACACATTAATTCTAACTAGACTGACTATTTTACAACTATCTAAAACAACTTTATAAAGTGCTTTAATTTATAAAGTTTGTTTTAAAATCCCATTCTTTTGACTCTTCTAAAGATGGTTATTTTACAGTATCTTCTTAAATATGTGTATTCTTAAATACAGTATATCCTTAAATATTCTTAAATGGTAGACTTTGATGAATGCACATCTGTAGTACAATGTTAAGCTACCTTCATTTTGTTGGTATGCTAAAGAAACTTTTCAAAGTGTCTCATTTTAAAAATTGGTTTGTGTGTTTTGTATGCTTACAAATTTTTCCATAGTACCATAGATCATTTTAGTGACAAAATTTGACTCTTTTGATAGAAAAACAGGTCAGTGAGTTCCTTGGGATCCAAACTGCAAAGAGGCAGAAGGGAATTGTTAGAGTGATTCTATAATTGTTCTGCATCTTGATTATGGTATGACTATGCATTTGTCAAATCTTATACTTAACAGGGTGAATTTTACTGAATCATTGATTTTTCCAGAGTTGACATAATTTTCCATAATAATAGCTTAAAATTCATTGAACATTTTTGGACCAGGCTGCACTAAGCAATTTAGATTCATAATTCCTTTGTAGTCCTTACAATAAACCCCTGAATAGATATTTTTATTACTCCCATTTTATAGATGTGAAACTCAGGATCACAGAGATTAAGTAACCTGCCCAAAGCTGTAGAGGTAATAGCAGTGGAACCAGGATTCAAAGCTGCCTCAAACTCACACAGGAATGTTCTGAGATTACCTTACTCCATATGTAAAAATTATGTCTAAGCAGCCCCTTATATTGAAAAGGGAACCACAGAAATAAGGCACACATAGAAAGAATGGGTGGGCTTCTTTCCCTGGGTCATAGATTCAGTCTATAATCAACCAAAAGCAGAAAGCCTTCTCAGATAGTTTTCGCTGCCTACTGACTCACGGCTTCCACCATTTTCATTTTATCCTCTTTCATTCCCCTTATACATTTTAGCTGCACTTCACAGGGTTCTGCACAAAGGGAAAACTCAATACAAGTTGAATGCTTACCAGAATGGAACATTCTGACATTTCAGAACAACAGGCTCAGCTTGAGGTGTTTCAAAACGGCATGCACCAAGTGTCCTGAAAGTTGTTATAAGAGATTCAGCAGCTTTCACGTTGACCTCAATGAACAAAATTAAATGTTTGCTCCTTTCATGGTTACCATGTTCCAATGCAAACAGCCTAGTATTTTTCCTGTTTTCTATTTACCTCCGTTACCTTGGCCATGTCTATGTTATGACTGGATGGTACTCAAAGATCGTTGTCTGCGACGGATGAGGGAGAGATATTTATGCCCAGAGTGGGGGCACCTCCTGTTCCAGGAGAGCTTGGAATCACTCCAGGCCAATGCCTGCAGATTCAGAAAGTTAAAACAGAACCGTCAGAGTTAATCCTCACACTCAAGGCGTTCAGTGTGTCTAGAACCAAGCCAAAATTCTACGAAGGGACAGGGTTGCCAAAGCCCGTGGTGTAAACTATTCCCAAACTGCTCCCAGTTTGTTCTACTGAACTGCACGGCTGAAGAGAGAGGAAGTCCAGATATCACTCTTGAATTTTTTCAAAGCAAGGGCAAAATGCCCCCACTCCCCAACCATCCTCACCAATATACAAAAGTAGGTGAGCCACTACTGTTGAAGGCGCCACGAAGAGCATTCGGTCCTTCACCCATCCTGGCCCTGGTTTATGGCTGTGCTTGTATCGCCGCCTGTTGCTGGGTGCTCCGGGAAGGCAGGGCTAAGTCTGTCCTGCTCACGATTGTACCTCCAGAACCCAGCACACGCCTAACTTAATACGCTTTCATTCATTGCATAAATGAAATAAAAGGTCAAAGGAGAAGAAATGCCTGGGAAATATATGGCTGGGAACTGACTCTGCTTTCATGGAGAAGACTTTTGGATCCCACAGAGGGTACCCCTTATACTAAGAAGGGAGTACTTCTGTTGGGATCATAACCTCTTTTTAAAACTAAGGTGATTTTTGTCATTTTAACACCATTTGAAAGCACTGTAAAGCTTGGCTTTTTACTTGTTTATTTATTTACTTTTTAAGAGACAGCATCTCATTCTGTCACTCAGGCCGGAGTGCAGTGGTGGAAACACAGCTCACTGCAGCTTCGAACTCGTAGACTCAGGTGATTCTCCTGCCTCAGCCTCCTGAGTAGCTAGGACTATAAGACACGTACCACTGCACTTGGCCAAGTTTGGCTTTTTAAATGATTCTTACCTAGTTTTTATTTCAGAACAAAATGGCATATTTAAAAACCAACATTTTTCTTTCATACAAGTTTGAATATAATATGCATATATATTTGAAATATATAATCTTCTGAAAATACTAAAAGAACAGAGATCAGAGGATACCATTTTCATAATGTTTTTCTCAATTTTCATGAAACTTGAAGAAGCTTAATTTTTATATTATGAAATACTTGTTGGAGAGTGTTTCTATTTTAAATCAAGATTATTTTTAAAGCTGGGTGCCATGGCTCATGCCTGTAATCTCAGTGCTTTGGAGGCCAAGGAGGGAGGATCATTTGAGCCCAGGAGTTTGAGATCAGCCTAGGCAATATAGCAAGAATGCGTCTCTACAAAAAAATCAAAAAATTAGCCAGGTATGGTCGAACAGCCTGTAGTCCCAGCTCTTGGGGGGCTGAGGCAGGAGGATCACTTAAGCCCGGGAGTTTGAAACTGCAATAAGCTATGATCACGCCACTGCACTCCAACCTAGACAACAAAGCAAGACCCTGTCTTTAAAAAAAAAAAAATTAGTTTAAAATATTGCTTAAATTATCACGTAAATCATCTTATAGTTGCTCCCCCCCAAAAATCTTATGATACAGTTTATGCATGTGATATATAAATATAATAACATTAATCAGTTTCTCTTGTGTCTTGTTTAGAATCTGCATAATGTTTGGTAAATCTCCTGTAAGAGCTTTTTTTTTTTTTTTTCTTGAGACAGGGTCTTGCTCTGTGGCCCAGGCTGGAGTGCAGTGGTGCAATCTTGGCTCACTGCAACCTCTTCTGCCTCCTGGGTTCAAGCAATTCTCCTGCCTCAGCCTCCCAAGTAGCTGGGACTACCAGCGCGTGCCACCACACCCGGCTAATTTTTGTACTTTTAGTACAGACGTGGTTTCACTATGTTGGCCAGGCTGGTCTCGAACTCCTGACCTCAGGTGATCTGCCAGCCTCAGCCTCCCAAAGGGCTGGGATTACAGGCATGAGCCCTGCGCCTGGCATAAGGGCTTTTTAAATACTAATATGTTGTCCAAATTTTCTATTGAGTTAATCGCCATGAAGATTTCCACCTGGTATTTGACAAAAGAAAGTCCATGGCAAATCCCTAGATAAAATAGTCCACCCTCACTCCTCTGCATTGTATCCAAACAGCCTCTCCTCATTGGAGGGAGTGGCTGTACCACCCAAGCTTCCTGAATGGGAAGTGTGTTGGTTTGACTCTTACTTTCTATTATCTGCTGGGTCTCCATGTCCTTGCCTTTCTCCTACTTATAAAACATGTGCCTCTCTCCCTCTGAGAAAGGAGAGATGATCAGAATATTTCCAGGACCGAATGGAAATGCAAACAGGGCAATTTATGTGGTAAGTGGAAGTGGAACACGTCATAAAAGCTAAACCTGGGAGGAGAGATTGGAAGCATCTCTCAGCCTTAGCAAAGGATTTCTAGATACAGGTGGCGGACACAAATTGCCTGTCAAGAGATTCACTTCATAACGAGGCCAGCCATGTAGAACAGTCCCAGCGCCACCAGGGGACTGCCGCCACCGGCCCAGATCTTTGGGGCTCCGAGGCAGGCTGCAGGAATGACAGTCCTGCATTCTGCCGCAACAGCCACATCCCTGCAGGGTATGGGGGACAGACAACGGGGTTAGTGCCATCAGCCCCTTCATGCTGCCCCTGCCAAACCATCAGTCAAACAAGGAGTAGAAAAGTCATGGGAATAAGATAAAGGAGGAAGTGATGTGAAATTAGGCATGGTGCGGGATGGGCTTGGGTAGGCAGAAAGGAAATGGAAAAGGACATCCATTTGTCTTCGGGATCTTTCTGTCATCTTTGGTTAACAGTTGAGGGGCAGGCAACAAGCAAAAGGATGGAAGAATTGAATCACACTCTATCTTCACCGTGCCTTTTTCATGTTTTCCCCCAGCTTCGTGCACTCAGATGCTCATGAAAACACTGCACTCTTCTCCAGGCCCACACACAAACTGCACACATATACACACACGCACACGCATGGGCTTGCACACATTTCCCAGTGTCTTATTCACTTCTGTTCACCTCTGTGCTTAAAACTGAACTGACAGTAGGGAGGCTGTGCTGTAGAGTGCAGTGATCTCCTTTCCCACTATTTAGTTCCTGTATAAGATATCAGTTTTCCTGGACAGCACGGTAATATCACTCTCAAAGTCAAGATCAATTCTAAATGTCTCCCTCGTGCAGAGGAGAACCCATTTTTCCTCCTGAGTCATCATGCTCTCCTTAACAAACTTCTGGGACCTCTCATTGAGGACACAGACAGGTGTGGTGTTGCATCCAATGTGGCATTTCCAAGCCAGTTCTCAGCACCCAAGCTCCCTGTTGGCTTGACAGTGTCAAGCCAGGCCACTAGGCTAACTTCAGGACCTGCAGCTACTAGCTTTACGAAAAATCTGGCTTCAAGTCAGACTCAGACAGATCCCAGGGAGCAAGTTGAATAAGAAAAAGTTCAATGAAGTCCGGGCAAGATGGTTCACACCTGTAATCCCAGCACTTTGGGAGGCCGAGGCAGGCAGATCACCTGAGGTCAGGAGTTTCAGACCAGCCTGGCCAACTTGGGAAACCCCATCTCTAGTAAAAATACAAAAATCAGCCAGGCATGGTGGCAGGCACCTGTAATCCCAACTACTCGGGAGGCTGAGACAGGAGAATCGCTTGAACCCGGGAGGCGGAGGTTGCAGTGAGCCAAGTGCAGAGTAAGACTCTGTCTCAAAAGAAAAAAGAAAAGAAAAGAAAGAAAGAAAGAAGAAAGAAAGAAAGAAAGAAAGAAAGAAAGAAAGAAAGAAAGAAAGAAAGAAAGAAAGAAAGAAAGAAAGAAAGAAAAAGAAAAAGCCCAATTAATGGGGGTTTCAAGCTTAGAGGAATGGAGCTGCTGGGGTTGTAAATTCAGGCAAACATTCAACACTAGAAAAACACCATAATGTTAGCACTGGAACCTCTGGGGGAGGCAATGGAAATGCAAGTTTTGAGAGATGATTCTGAAGAAGTTGGAAGAGGACAGAAATAGCAGACAGCATTTCAGAGAGACTGCAGGCAGACTCCTTGGCAGGATCACCCTTAACTCCTCCAGGGTACCTGGCACAGGATAGGTGCCCAAGAAAAACCTGATGAGTCAATGAATGAATATGCAGTAACTGAAGCCTTCCCCGAAGAAGCAGAAGGTGGCAGGACAAGTTTCATGTTCTTGAGAAAGCCTGTGGAGAGCCCATCCGTCTTGCATTCTTAAGCGGGTTTCCTGAACTCGTGTCCTGGGGAAGCAGACGGCAGTTCTGAGGCTCACTGAGCTAGAATACCGTTTTGAAACAAACAGACCTGGGCTCACTGAAAGAGCTATGCACTTGGCCAGAACACCACCTTGAGTTCAGTCAGAAAGCACATCTGTGCCTCACTGATAATGTAATAACCTACATTACATTCTTGGCTGACAGCACCTGTGCACAGCCCAGAAAGTCAGCCCAGGGCAACCATTCTGATGGAGGTGATATTAACAGCTCTCATTAAAACTGATGACTCTAATGGTGCCCAGAAGCACAGCTACAGTGAAGCGTCTGTCTGCATTTCCATTACAAGCCCCCATTTTTGGAGTTCATAACTCAACCATGGAAATATGCTTTGCATTGAACTGAAACCTGAAAAGAAAACTGTCACAGGATAAAGAGAGTTGGACTTTTAGAGCCGTAAAGTGTGTCAGTTGTCCACTACCATCTGTACACGTCCAGCTCCATGTTAGAAGGAATGTAACTGTTTTCCTGCCCCTGTCTGGATGGTGGAAATGGAAGACTGAGGGTGGAGGACTCATTTCTGAGCTGGTCCAGAGGAAATCCGAATGTCTTAACTTTTATGTATATTGGGGTTGCTAAGAGCTCTATCATAATGGAAGTAACACTTGTATGACAATCATTTATCCTAGATGTTGTTTTGTTTATTGTTACCTGTACAAAACCAGCAAGCAAAGAACCCCTAGGGCTCAACCTGAGGCTTAAGGAGGTTACATAGGGCTGGATGTAACTTTCAACACCTTTCTCTGACGAAAGTGAGACCTGAAGGTATGCGTTTCAATGACGTGATTTGAAAGGACTCTGTTATCTTTTATTTTGACCAAAAAAAAAAAAAAAAAAGGTCTTGTGAAATGCATTCCTGTCATGGTTGGGCAGGTTAAAGCTCAATGATCTATATATCTATATCTCTGTCCCAGCTGGGAATGTAGAACAACTCTTACCCCTACAAAAATATGAAGGATTAGGTTCATAGAAGACTGCTTTAAAAATATGAGCAGATTATAACTTCTGCTTTTTCTAACAAGTATTGCTTGGGAAGAAAAAGGCCATTATTGTCTTCAGTAACTTCCAGTCCTTTCTCTAAACACCACAAGAATTACATGAAGACTGGAATCAGATCATGCTGTTTCTCTGCTTAAAATTCTTCAATGGTTTCCTATTGGGTTTCAAATAGAATTCACACTCTTCACCATTGCCCGTGAGGGCTATACAACCTGGCCTCTCAAGAGCCTTGTGGCCTCTTGTCATGTGGTCCACACCCAGTCATACTCGACTTTTTCCAGTTTCTCAGCTACATCAACCTTTTTTCTCCCACCTCAGGGACTTTTCATTTATGAATCTCTTTGCCAGTTATGTTTCTCTTCCCACACTCAGAACAGCTGGCCTCTTCATATCCTTTGAGCTTAAATGTCACCTCTGCCTGCCTGCTCCATCACCTCTCCTAACAATCTCCATCTCAGCCCCCTGTTGGCTTCTTTTTAAAAATTGAGCACAGCTATTGTTTTACTAATCTGTTTTTGTACTTGTCCTTTATCTGTGGCCATCTAGAAAGCATGCTTCATCAAAGTAGGGGCCTTGGTCATTATTGTATTCCCAGTGTCTAGTAGAGACCACGTGCTCACTATTTGCTGAATAAATTGAGATTTATGTATTACATAATGCATTATAAGTTTAAGCATTAGTAGTCATTATTCTCTTTGTAGTATATATAATAGAATAATTTCTCCTTGATTTTTATATAACCTCCACTTTGCAAAGAGGAACTAGAATTCCCACACCAAATGACAGTCTTAGAAATTGGATGGATAAGGCAGACACGATGGCACACACCTGTAGTCCCAGTTGCTTCAGAGGCCAAAAGAGGAGGACTGCTTGAGCCCAGGAGTTCAAGGCTACAGTGAGCTAAGTAGGTTCCACTGCATTCCAGCCTAGGTGACAAAACAAGACCCTGCCAAGAAAGAAAAATGAGGGAGGGAGGGAAGGAGGGAGGGAGGGAGGAAGGAAGGAAGGAAGGAAGGAAGGAAGGAAGGAAGGAAGGAAGGAAGGAAGGGAAGGAAGGAAGGAAGATAAACATTGGATGGATAAATAAATTCTGCTCTTTTACATCTTTCACTCTCTTTTTAGCATCATAAAATTGTGCTGAACTTCTGCAAAGAGTTTGTGTACCTAACCAAGGTGCTCCCCATGCCTCTTGAACTTGTAGATCCCAGGTTCTTCACTTGATGTACTTTGAGCTCTGAATACTGAGACCACAAAAAATATGCTCAGTATTTTGCAAATCTTAGAAAAGTAGATGTAAGAGCATTGATTAATGTTCCAACTTGGTCTGATTCACTCAGAACATAAAACTTTGTCCCGGATAGGACTGGCTCAAGACCCCACAGCTAAAAAAGCCATCTGAGACCTGTGCCCAAGCCTTCTGATGCCAGATCTAGGCCTTAATTCAGGGAACTACTGCTGTCTCTGGAAAGGCAGGGTTAGTTAAGAATTAACAACCCATGATTCTCCAATTGAACTCTTCAAGCACTAGATCCTCATGCTTTCGCATGACTGGCTCCAGAAGTTTCTTTAAAAATCCAGTCCCCGTATTAGAAGTGGTAGTACAATTCAAGGAAGCTGTCATTGTCAACCATCGCATATTCAGCAATTCTTTTTTTTTCTTTTTCTTTTTTTGAGACAGAGATTTGCTCTCGTTGCCCAGGCTACAGTGCAATGGCATAATCTCAGCTCACTGCAGCCTCTGCCTCCCAGATTCAAGCGATTCTCCTGCCTCAGCCTCCTGAGTAGCTGGGATTGCAGGTGCACGCCACCACACCCAGCTAATTTTTTGTATTTTTAGTAAAGACGGGGTTTCACCATGTAGGCCAGGCTGGTCTCGAACTCCTGACCTCAGGTGATCCACCCAGCCTCCCAAAGTGCTGGGATTACAGGCATTAGCCACCGTGCCCAGCTCAGAAATACTTTACCTGATTCTTTTCCTCTCTGCCACTTGCTAAAATTTGGTTGACTGAAAGGAAAATACGAAAAGGCTTAGATAAAATAAGAAGAATGTTTGCATAGGAATATGACCTTTAGCAGGTTGCTTACTCTCTAAGACTCAGTTTCCTAAGCTATAAAATGGGGATATAACCTATATGACCTACCTCATATAGTCCTTAAGACGTTTGAGATAATGCATGTAGAGCACTTAGCACAATGTATACAAAGGGCCCAATGTTAGCTCCTATTGCTGTTGTATTATTCATAATAACAATTCCAATGTAAGAGAAGCTCTAGAAACAAGAGAGCTTTTCTTTTCTTTTTGGACAGGGTCTTGCTGTATTGCCCAGGCTGGAGCTCAGTGGCATAATCATGGCTCACTGCAGCCTTAACTTCCTGGGCTCAAGTGATCCTCCCACCTCAGCTTCCCAAGTAGCTGGGACTACAGGTATGCGCCACCATGCCCAGCCAATCTTTTTTAATTTTTTTTTTTTTTAGAGATGATGTCTCACTATGTTGCCCCAGCTAGTCTTGAACTCCTAGGCTCAAGCGATCCTCCCACCTCAGCCTCCAAAGTGCTGGGATTACAGGTGTGAACCACCATGCCTGGCCTCTTTTCTTTTCTTTTAAAGGGAGGCTGGGAAAGTCGGAGAGCTAGCAGGAGCCAAGGCACATAGAGAGTGAGGTAGTAGCATGCCTAAGGCACACCTCAGCAGTTCCAGAATTCTGCTCCGAGTGGCCCTCCATCAAACTACTTCACCTCTCTGAAGTCTAGTTTGCTTACCTGTAAAGGAAAGATAATATTAACTCTAACCTACTTCACCAGGTTGTCAAGGATTCAAATAAGACACACATCTGTAAAAGCACTTTGTATCTCTTAATGGAAATGTTAGATATTGCTTTCACATATGTTACAGATAACTGGCTGTTGTTTCAATCAAGTCAGTGGTTCTAAACTTCAGCTGCAAATTAGAAGCACACGGAAGCTTCAAAAAATCCAAATGCCCAGGCCACACCATAAACTAAGCCAGAACCTCTTCTGTGGGACCCAGGCCCAGTACTACTGTGTGTATGTGTGTGTGTGTGTGTGTGTGTGTGTGAGATGGAGTCTCACTCTTTCGCCCAGGCTGGAATGCACTGCAAAATCTAGGCTCACTGCAAGCTCTGCCTCCCAGGTTCAAGCAATTCGCCTGCCTCAGCCTCCCGAGTAGCTGGGACTACAGGTGCCCACCACCACGCCCGGCTAATTTTTTGTATTTTTAGTAGAGACGGGGTTTCACCGTGTTAGCCAGGATGGTCTCAATCTCCTGACCTCATGATCTGCCTGTCTAGGCTTCCCAAAGTGCTGGGATTACAGGCATGAGTCACCATGCCCAGCCCCAGTACTACTTTTGTAAAGCTCCCCAAGTGATTCCAATATCCAACCAACATTAAGAGTCAAGAAATAAAATGTTTCTTAAACCTTCCCAATGATAAGGAGCCCCAGAGTCCCACCATACCTACAGGATCAGCCTTCGAAGGGAAGGGGGCTTGGAGTCTATTTTCAACAGGCATCCTTAGCTGACTCTTAACAGCAGGCAATTATGAGAAACAATGTGTTGAATCACAGTCTGAGAGTTGGAAGGGATATTGTTTAAAGTCTTCACCCTTGAATCATCTCAAAACCATGTGAAACTTTATGAATCCCACGAACGAAAGGCCAATGTGTGTTAACCCACTACATGAACAATAAATAATACGACTGTTAGCTATTTCTCTGTGCTGGAATCATCACCAGCCTTTCAGTTCCGTTTAGTTCCTGAACTTTCTAGTTCAGGAAATTTTGACTGACAGAAGAGATTTGCAATGATAAGAAACTTTTCTGAATCAAACAATTTGGGATGCCAGGAAATGCATAGAAAGAATCTTTCATTTAAAAAGAAATATTCAGATATTGTGAAATAATAAGTTGAGCTTTTTGATGTGCACAAAGAGAGATGACCTCCAGATGGTACAGACACAACTAAATTTTTATTATTTTTCTTTCAAAAAGAAATATTGCACAGTTCTATAAAGCTTACCCTATTACTTGAAGCTCACATGGGAAAGATAGGCAGATCACATTTAATGTAAATAACATACAAACAAGCTACTATGTCGCAGAAAAGTGGAAAATATCAAGGAAAAAAATGTAATCAGCTGCTGATATGCAAGTTTTAAAACTCTGCTCAACTCTGTGCAATTTCCCTCATCTATCATTTTGAAAGTATCAAACTGCCAGAATGGTTGGTCTATCAGCTTCTGCTGAACATTCTAATGTTGTCATTGAAAAGTTACGCTTTGCGGAATTCTATTCCCTCTGGGGTCACATTTACTTGCATGGCCTAAGTAGTTAACCTTAAAATATTTTCTCCTTTCTATTTCTTGCACTGTTTTGAGTCCAGCCTTCATCTCAGCTTTGTTTGAGCCATAAATACTGTCAATATTCAGAGACTATATTTATTTCTAAGCTTTTTAAGAAGAAAGATAATGGAGATTGATTTTAATAAATAGATGAGTTTCAGATATTTGCATTTCCTTTATAATGGCTTCATATCGGTTACTCAGTTCTAAACTTTGTCAGATAAGGCATTGGGGAATAACAATGCTGGATCCAGTTTGAATTATGTCTTTGGAAATTATAGCCACTTGTTCCCTGTAATAAGTGCTTGTTTTAATGTGCATTCACCATGCCCATTTCTTAGTATCTCTTTTTATTTTTGATAAAGTGTTTTAATAGAGAATATCACTGTAGCTTACCTTTTAATAGTATGAAATAACAAGACATTATTGCCAGGTTTGTTTACATTTGGAAAAAGTCGTTATCATTAATAAGAGGGTATACTATAAATGCTTGGAGTCCCATGCCCCATGGAGGTGTGGCAGCTAACAGCTGAAATCTGACTTGTGAGGAGCTAGTGCACATGATACCTTGAGCAAGAACAGAACTATGGGCATTCCCAGTTGTGTGCCCTCCCTCTCAATTGGTTTTTGTCTTTTTTTATTTTTATTTTTTCTGGGATACGATCTTGCTTTGCTGCCCAGCTTGCAGTGCAGTGGCACAAGCCTCCTAGGCTCAAGCAATCCTCCCACCACCACTTCTCAAGTAGCTAAGACCACAGGCACACACCATTATGCCCAGCAAATTTTTCAAATATTTTGTAGAGACAAGGTCTCACCATGTTGCCCAGGCTCAAGCGATCCTCTCCCCTCAGCCTCCCAAAGTGCTGGGATTATAGGTGTGAGCCACCACCCCCAACCTAGTTTCTTTAGGTTTGTAACTTTTTGTACTTTCCTGTGCTTTGTTGAGTCATTTCATTGTTAGATTGCATGTTTGATCGCATTGTTAGATTGCATGTTTGGATGCCCACCCTGAGGGCCTCATTTTAATTTAATTACCTCTGTAAAGATCCTATCTTCAAATAAGGTCATATTTTGAGGTATTCAGTATATGAATCTGAGGGGTGTGGTGGGAAACAATTCAACCCTCCACAGTGGTATTATACATGATTATTTTAAAGATTGTTCCTATATCCTCAAATCATAGCTGATAAATGAAAATAAATTTTGGAAAGAAAACCTTAATTGTGACGATGTTCTTTGGAACAGGACTTTACTGGTATTTGGCAGGTGAGTGGATACCTCCCACGACTGTGAAAATGATCATCTCCCAGTTAGCTGTCTCCCAGTGTACAATTATTTTCTGTTGTACACCATAGACCGATATACACTGATGTTATAGATTGGCTTCTGTGCTCCTAAGAGCCAAACTCTATCGCAAAAGCTGTATTCAACGGGGGGCAGAATTTCTCTTTTGGTTGCTGGGACAGCAAGAAAATGGACAGACTAAGACCTTCCTGGTATAGACAAGGAAACAGGCCAGAAACAAGGAAGAGGGTGGCCAAGGTCGCAGGGCTAGTTAGTGGCAGCCCTGGAACTAGATCTTGGGTCTCCTGACTCATAAGCCGGTGTTCTTTTACCAAACCACACTGTCCTCCACCCTGGGTATCCCTCACCTTACCTGCCAGCTATCAAAATCACCCACTGCTCGCTGGCAATATATGCTTTTCCTTACTGACTTTAATATTTTTAAAGTTTGTTTTTGTATTGAACTGATCCTAATTGCTAAGTAAGTGCATTATTGATACCCATGAGCAGAATTAAAATTGGGGAGTTATGCCTTTGGTGATTGTTTCCCTAAAAACCTGTCAACTCCCCCACCAAAAAAAAATCTAGGCATCTAATTTACATAAGGTAGTGGGTTTCTTGACCCTTCAGATCCAATTTTTTGGCTAAAACTTGCTTTATCAGCCAGATTTGTAGATATATGCTCCAAAGTGGAAAAAAAAATTTGTCTGAGATGTCAAACTAGTGGCAGTTAGTGATTACTTTTGAAAACAAAAAAACCAAAAGGCTCTTAACCTTCTGTTTTACCAGTTCTTGGTTAATACACCCTCACTGATATTAGAGGTTTGGATTTTAGATATCTTCAACCTAATTCAGCCATTTTACAAATAAGGAAATGGTAGCCTGGGCAATGGCATGTCCGAGGCCACTCAGTTAAGGAGAAATCTAGGGACAGGTCTCTAGGTCTCTGTCTCTAGGTCTCTGGACATCTCATCCACAACTTTTTTTTTTTTTTTTTTGGAGACAGAGTCTCGCTCTTGGCACCCACGCTGGAGTGCAGTGGCGCAATCTTGGCTCACTGCCACCTCTGCCTCTTGGGTTCAAGTGATTCTTCTGTCTCAGCCTCCCAAGTAGCTGGGATTACAGGCGCCTGCCACCACGCCCGGCTAGTTTTTGTACTTTTAGTAGAGACAGGGTTTCACCATGTTGGTCAGGCTGGTCTCGAACTCCTGACCTCAGGTGATCCACCTGCCTTGGCCTCCCAAAGTGCTGGGATTACAGGTGTGAGCCACCGTGCCCGGCTCATCCACAACTCCTAATACCACTTCTACTGCTGCCTAATGGTTATGTTAGCACATTCCTAAGCTACAGGAAGTTTATTTTTCCCCATGAAGATAGGAGAAATACTAACCCTAATGTTCCCTAGTGACTTGATGCTTTACCATGTAGCTCTGTTCTGTCACACTCACAATATTAATTTTAAAGAATAGACTGTGTTTTCCAAATATATGTATTTAATGTGACTATCTTCTGACTATTCACTGATGTTACCAACACCTAAACTTACTTGTGTAGGGAAATGCCATGCACATTAACTTCTAATATTTCTTAAGACTGTATAAAATTTTTGTTTTATTAAAAGTGAAATGTTTTTATGTTGCCTTTAGATGTCTTCAAAATTCGTGTTTTTGTAACTTCTTTTCAGGGTTATTAAATCAGGTTGAACTAGATTAAGCCCCAGCGAAGGTGTTTCAGAGCTTGAAGCCTGGCATATCAGCCAACTCTACAAAGTGGTCTCAGAACAGAGGACATTCTGAGATGTACAGTCCATGCATGAACACTAATCCTAGAACATTAAACTTACCGTGTTAAATGGATTTCTGGAAGTTTCTCTGTGGAAGTCTTGGAATAGTCCTCCTTTCCTTTTCTTGAGCCAAGAAAACTCTGAACCAGAACAATTCGATTTCAATTTGTGGAAAAACTATATTCAATGAGCCAAACACCGTGCTGAGAGTTTTGTAGGGGGTGGGAGAACAGGGCATTTGGATCACTGTTGTATGTTAGTTACTAAAATATCTGGATTTCTATTTAAATGTTCTGAGATATATTTTCAAGCTTTGTTTCTGAGGGGTATTTGCAAGCTTCATTTTAAAGTCCGAGAACCCGAAGAAAGAAACTCGCTTTTGTGTCATAGTTATTGTGTTATATGTTAAGCATTTGGAAGGGACCCCAGTGAGGCCTCAGGAAGCAGTTACTGCCTCTCGTATCGTCCTGAAGGCGATTTGTTTTAAAGTTGATAATCCCTAGGGCTGTGAGAGTGTCCCACATCTGCCCTGAATTGAAAACAGATTCCCATTTAGAGCCTTACATCAGTGCTGCGGATTCATGCGATCTGAGTCAGAGAGGAAGTCAGAGACCATTTGAACGTATGGCCAGCAGCTCACTTCATGGAGGAACAAGATTGCAGGGTATGTAGGCTGTCTGTTTTCAAATTTTAAGACTGTTTTTGGTGTCCTTCTGACATTTAGACTGATATATTCAGGAAAGGACTATTGTGGGAAACAGGTATAAAGTAACTGTCAGTATCTAGGGATTTTCATTGCTACTGATGAATTCATCAAAATTCCGAGGGCGCTAGGCAGTGACTGCTTCGGAATGCCTTCACCGGGTTTTGCCATTTTTGTGACTTACCATTCATTATATAAGATATATTTATATAATTATGTAGATATTTTTTCCCCCAAGACTCTAAAAAAGGTTTTGTAAGCCAAGAAAAGTTTTTCCTGTTAAAGACCAGAGCTTTTCCAGCCTCTGCTTATCTATGAAAACTTTTTTAAAGATTTGCACACACGCTAAGAATGAAGGATGTAACGATGTATTTCATATTGCAACCCCCAGGGGATCGGGACCATCCGATTAACCATTTAGTATCTAATATTCTACTGAAGGAGTTTTCTTCTGAGGTTGCTGAACAACTTTGTTTGCGTCTTCGTCTTCTCTGTGGAAATCGTGTTCTACAGATTGTGAAGGTCTTTTCCTTTTTAATTAAAAAAGGGGTTTAGATTTGGGCTGAACATGGGGGCTCATGCCTATAATCCCAGAACTTTGAGAGGCCAGGGCGGGAAGGTTCCTTGAGCCCAGGAATTGGAGACCAGCCTGGGCAACATGGCAAAACAAAATTTCTACAAAAATTAGCTGGACATGGTGGCATGCAACTGTAGTCTCAGCTACTTGGGAGGCTGAGGCAGGAGGATCTCTTGAGCCCAGGATTTCTGGGCTGCAGTAAACTATGATCACACCACTGCACTCTAGCCTTGGTGACAGAGTGAGATCTTGTCTCTTCTTTTCTTCTTCTTTTTTTAATTTTTCTTTTTTCTTTTCTTTTTTTTTTTCTGAGATGGAGTCTCCCTCTGTCATCCAGGCTGGAGTGCTGTGGTGCGATCTCAGCTCACTGCAACCTCTGCCTCCTGGGTTCAAGTAATTCTCCTGCCTTGGCCTCCTGAGTAGCTGGGATTACAGGCACCCACCCCCACGCCCGGCTAATTTTTGTATTTTTCACGGAGACAGGGTTTCACCGTGTTGGCCAGGCTGGTCTTGAACTCCTGACCCCAGGTGATCCACCTGCCTCAGCCTCCCAAAGTGCTGGGATTACAGGCATGAGCCACCATGCCCAGCCTGACCCTGTCTCTTAAGACAAAAAAAAAAAAAAAAAATAGATTTGTTCATGAAAAATAATTAAAGAGTACAGAAGTCATGAGGTAGAGTCTGAGAGCCCAACCACTCGATGCATGGGTGCTGAGCCCCAGCCTGGCCTGAGGGCCCCTCCTGCCCCTTTTCTGCTTCTGGCCTGGGCTTTGGTGAGTTGAGGCCTCTCAGGTGGGCTTCTGGAAGGCTGCTTTGCTCACTACTGTCTCGGAGGAGCTGAGAACAGTGCCTGGTACTGTGAGTGCCCAATCAATACTTGTTGAATGAAAGTAGAATTAGGGAAGGGAACTCTAGAAGAAATGTCGGTTTGGGCATTTAACCTAATGAGGCTTTGCTGGGGCAAATTTCTCCTCGCCATCTTGGTAGGATTGCAACCAGAAGGAGAGACTGGGTCATTGAGAGAAAAGTGCTAGACTGCCAGTCAAATCAACTATGTATGAAACATAGAATTCCACGGTCATGGGATGAACAAAGCAAAAAATGTCTGAAATATGAGTTGTGAGAGGTAACAGTCATGCCCTAGAGGGTGCTCAGGAGTCCAAGAGAGGCTGGTAAATGGGAGAAAGCGAACAGACACGGCTGGCAGGTTCTCCTTTCAACTTGGGGCAGATGGGCTCCTCAAAAGTGTTCCAACAGAACAAAGCCTCCTCTTGTTACATGTGCTTCCCCTGGTTTCAGAGACAATACATTCAGAGCAGCCTAGTTGGCAGGTAATGTTTTCAGTCCAAATGCCAAAACTCTGGTCCCTCTTGACTGGTTGCCCGCAGTTCTTTAAAGAGGGAAGGTTTTTTCAGGTGCCAAAATTTGACTGCAAACTCTGTCATGGGACTATGCCCTCTTAATCCCAGCAAGACAGAGGCTTTCTTTTAGAAAAGGAAGCAAGCACATTTGGGTTTTTGTGCTGAGGATGCAAAAAGATGTATTGATCAACTCAGACAGAAAGGGGAATTATCAGCCTTAGGAATATTGTTCCTGTCCTAAAGAGACAAGTGAATGACCCTTGAAATCTATAGAAACAGTTCCAGTTCAGACAAGCTTCCTTTGTGGGAGATGATTGTGTATATATCTTATTTTAACTAACCTAATTAATCTACCCGATTAATTTATCAACCTCAGAAGTTTGGGGAGAAAATAAAATCAGTGTGGCAGAGACTTCCACAGTGATACCTGGATTATAAATTTACTGTTACCTCAAAGAAAGTCCAGATCCAAAATCTCTGCCTCTTTTCCAGTAACAAACCCAGCACATCTTCATTTAGGTCAATATCCTCTTGCCCTGCCCCTCCTCTAATTTACAGCCCCATATTTGGACACCAGGGATTCAATGACCTACCACCAAGGCACCAATGGGTGGTGCCACCATGCCAATTCACAGAACTCGTGGCTCTTCAGAAGTTTTGTAAGCCATTGTTTAGAATTCAGAACACATTATCCCCCAGAAACAAGGTTAGGCTCCAGCTCTACTCCTGAATGCAAATTTATCCTAAAATACAGAGAATCTGCTACAAGCATCTGGAAAGGGGAAGAAAGAACTTCCATCATACTGTTTAATGGCATTGGAGAGTACATTTTACAATGAACTGTAATCATGTTCTTGAGAGCATTTTTAATATCCTTGAGAATTCCTTCTTGGCCCTGGACATCATTTGTTTCTTGGTCTGGACCCTAACCACCTATTCTAGGTGCTTTGTCTCCTGCTGCTTCGTTGAATGGTACCCTAGGCTGAAGTCCAAGAAAATTATTTGCATGTACTTTTCCACTTGTGGTTTCTTTTGCCTAGACTGTCTTATTCCTCTTCTAATTCCTGGCAAACTCTTGATCAGCTCAAACATTCACACGGTTAATACTCCTCTGTGATGCCCCAATCAAACTTCCACCTCTCTACTCCCTTGGCCGCAAACCCCTCTAAGAAAACTTTGCAGACAACTTCAAGTGGTTCCTCCACTGGCCTTCCAAAATTCCAAGGACCCCAGTTCAAAACTCTACCTAGGAAATATTAGAAATTCCCCTCCCTAGCTCACTTGCATTTCCATAAGATCTTAAAAGTACCGCTATGTATTTACATTAATCACATTATATTGCAATTATTTTGGGACGTGTGGTCTCACTCTGTCACCCAAGCTGGAATGCAGTGGCATGATCATGGCCCATGGTAGCCTTGAACTCCTAGGCTAAAGCAACCCTCCTGCCATAGCCTCCCACATAGCAGGGACTAGAGGCATGCATGATCACACCCAGCTGATTTTTTATTATTTGTAGAGACAGGGTTTCACCATGTTGCCCAGGCTTATCTCAAACTCCTGGTCTTAAGCAATCCTCCTGCCTCAGCCTCTCAAAGTGTTGGGATTTCAGGCATGAGCCACTGTGCCTAGTCTACTTCTACTTTTTTGTGTGGGAGGAATTATGAGTAGTGGGAAGAGACTGGAGCTTAGAGTTAGAGTGTATAGGCATCAACACTGGCTCTCTGATTTCCAGCTGTGTGGCCTTGGATAAGTTAATTATCTCTCCATTTTTGCTTTACTTCATTTGTAAGATGAGAGTAATACCTGCCTGTAAGGAGTTGTTGTAAGGATTAAATAATAATCCATCTAAAAGCCCTAGCCTAGTGCTTAAGCCATACAAAGTGAAAGATAAATGTTAATAAAATATGAATCTAAATTTGAAATGGTGGACATAGAACTCTGAAGCCAGAAGGAACTTGCGTCTCTTCTGTCCAGCCTTGGACTGTCCCCTTTTGCAACTCACCCCCTTCAGTTTGAGGCAGCATGTCAGTAGGCTGGCATTACCTTTTTACAGCCACTTCTCAGATCACTTCGGTGACTAAAATAAAATAAAACTTAGAAGAGTAAGAGAAAAGAGGAACAGCACCCAGTCGATTTGTAAGTGTGAGAAAGAAAAAGTAAGCTAGGATGGAGGAAGGGGGAACAAAGTACATGCAAAGGAAAAAGGGAGAGGATGATGAGAAAGCTGAGGGCAGGTAGTAGCAAAGGGAGATGGAGAGAAGAGAAACTGCACTGCTGGGAAATTGCACTACCAGGATCATAGAAGAAGCAATTGTTCATTTAAATATATACACCTGCGAGTGCACTCCTGTGCATTTTTTACCCAAGAAGTGCCTTGTGTAGTTCTAAGTACTTCACATAAATAATCACGGTAGCCTGACACAGTGGCTTGCACCTGTAATCCAAGCTACTTGGGAGGCTGAGGCAGGAGGATCACTTGAAGCCAGGAGTTAAAGACAAGCCTGGGCAACGTAGCAAGACCCCCATCTCTAAAAAATAATAATAATGATGATAATTATGTGTTACTAAAACTTACATACCATTTACTGTGTGCCAGGCACTGTTCTAAGCTCTTTAGACATATTAACTCATTTAATCCTCACAACAACACTGTGTGGTAGATGCATAAAAATCCCTATTTTACTGATAAAGAAAGGGGACACACGAATAGTCCCATAACTAGGATATATGGGAGCCAGTATTTGAACCCAGAGACTCTGCCCCCGGAGCCTTGCACTCTTAATCGAAATGACAGCCATCATGCAGAAATGCACCTGCAGCTGAGGTGGCTCCTGGCATGGTCAGGTGGCCAATGTGGCCACTACAGTCAACAGCACAGTAAAGTCCAGCCTGGTGGACATTCCCACTGATATACTTTCCAAAATACCATGCTAACACCTGAGAAGTTGGAATGGTAGAATTATATGGCATGGAGAGACATTGGGTTCACTGTGCTCAGATCAGCCAGCTGCTTCTATTGAGAGTGCCTGGAAAAGCTGTACCCAGGGTCACTGGTCAAACTCTCTGGGGAGAGACCCAGGGCAGAAGTGAGCTGATCTCAGCCTCCCATATAACACTGCAGCGTCAGAAGGACATTATCCTTATTCCAGGTAATGTCCAGGAAATTCTACAAAAATTCTTTCTGAAAGTTTGCAGACATTATTATGTTGACACTCCAATAGTTTACCAAATATGAAAATAAAGACAATTGTGCTTTATTTTTAAGAACCATCTATTTTGACCTTCTTTGCAAAGAGACAAAATATGCAGGGTTTTGTTTTGTTTTGTTTTTTTGAGACAGAGTCTTGCTCTGTCACCCAGGCTGGAGTACAGTGGCGTGATCTCAGCTCACTGCAAGCTCCGCCTCCCAGGTTCAAGTGATTCTTCTGCCTCAGCCTCCTGAGTAACTGGGACTACAGGCATGTGCCACCAAGCCCAGCTAATTTTTTTATTTTTAGTAGAGACAGGGTTTCATCATATTGGCCAGGCTGGTCTCAAACTCCTGACCTCGTGATTCACCTGCCTCACCCTCCCAAAGTGCCGGGATTACAGGCGTGAGCCACGGCTCCTGGCCTTGTTTTGTTTTTGTTTTCGTTTGTTTTTTTGTTTTGCTTTTTGAGACGGAGTCTCGCTCTGTCACCCAGGCTGGAGTGCAGTGCATGATCTCGGCTCACTGCAACCTCTGTCTCCCGGGTTCAAGCTATTCTCCTGCCTCAGCCTCTCAAGTAGCATTATAGGCACCCACCACCACTCCCGGCTAATTTTTTGTACTTTTAATAGAGACCAGGTTTCACCATGTTGACCAGGCTGGTCTCAAACTCCTTACCTCAGGTGATCCACCAGCCTCGGCCTCCCAAAGTGCTGGGATTACAACCGTGAGCCATCGCACCCTGCCGGGAGAGGCTTATTAAATGTCTGCCCACATCTTGGTCTCCATTTTTTTTTTCTCGTTACAGCCTGGCTGGGGAACATCTTACCTAAAAACTCATTCAGGCAAAATTCTATCTCCTTTGGAGCATTTTTAGGTCTTTTCACATGTCCTCGAAAGAAATACTGAATTAAATTAAATTTTAATTTTAATGTAATTTACTTTTAAATTTAAATTCTGAATAAAAGGCCTTACATAAACTGACTAAAAAGAGCTTAACTATGCAAAAGTAGGTTAAATAGGACAAGGCACTTTCAAGTATACAAAACAATCCCATCATTAGAAAAAAAAATTCTGGGCTCACTTCAGCAGCACATATACTAAAATTGGAATGATACAGAGAACACTAGCGTGGCCCCTGTGCAAGGATGATGTGCAAATTTGTGAAATGTTTCATATATTTTTTAAATGGTTTAAAAAAATCTGCAAGTGCAATAAATACGTAACATAAGCACTAAATTAAGTTAGATATGACCTTGGAGGAAGTAATTATTTTCATCATTAAACTGCTCCCAAATGCCAAGAAAATATAGAACACTAAAATGAAACCTAGACTCTCAAAGGTCTAGAGGCTGAATTTTAAGCAAACTCTTCATTGAGCAAATGAATCTTTTTTTTTTTTTTAATAGAGACAGAGTCTCGCTCTGTTGCCCAGGCTGAGTGCAGTGGTGCGATCTCAGCTCACTGCAACCTCCGTCTCCTGAGTTCAAGCAATTTTCCTACCTCAGCCTCCCAAGTAGCTGGGACTATAGGCGCACGCTGCCATGCCCGGCTAATTTTTTGTATTTTAGTAGAAACGGGTTTCACCATGTTGCCCAGGCTGGTCTTGAACTCCTGAGCTCAGGCAATCTGCCTGCCTCGGCCCCCGAAAGTGCTAGGATTACAAACGTGAGCCACCGCACCCAGCCGAGCAAATGAATCTTTAAGAAACTGTATTTAGGCCACCTGGCTACTTGGCAGGGCTATTGTGAGAATAACATGAGATTTAATGAATGTAAATCTCCCAGCCTAATGCCTAGCACGTAGTGGACACTCACTCAATAATACTTTGTTGAATAAATGTTCAATCACTTGGCCAAGCCAACTCAGCTATCCCATTAGGTTCTGGTTGCCATGGGGTAGCATGGGTTATCATCATGGGTAATTCTAAGATTACACAAAAACACTTCCTAGAAAGCGCAATCCTCTGGGAAACAAACATCCCAGAATGCTGGGATTTGCTTTCCAACATTTTACAGGAGGGTAAATTAGAGTTATGACTGAGTTGCTCTGAGAATTCAATGAAATTACGTTCATCTATCCATCCATTCATCATCCTTTTAAAAAATATTGATGTCAGGAGTGGTGGCTCACACCTGTAATCCTAGCACTTTGGGAGGCTGAGGTAAGCAGATCACTTGAGGCCAGGAGTTTGAGGCCAGCTTGGCCAACATGATGAAACCCCGTCTCTACTAAAAAGACAAAAATTAGCTGGGCATGGTGGCGCACGCCTGTAGTCTCAGCTATTCAGGAGGCTGAGACAGAAGAATTGCTTGAACCTGGGAGGCGGAGGCTGCAGTGAGTCAAGATCACGCCACTGCACTCCAGCCTGGGTGACAGTGAGACCCTGTCTCAAAAAAAAAAAAAATTCCTCCCCCGACGTTCCCCCCAACATTTCCCCCCAACATTACCCCCCAACATTCCCCCCCAACATTCCCCCCCAACATTCCTCCCAACATTCCCCCCAACAATCCCCCCGACATAAAAAAAAAAAAAAGATTGTGTATTTTCAACACAGCAAGGATTGTTCTTGTACTTGGTTGATGGTGCTCAACAGACCAGCCAAGGTCTCAGCCCCATGGAACTTACATCCTCCTATGAAGCACTTGACATGCAAGTCCTGCCATCACCTAGCACTAGGACCCATCTCTGGGTGGTTGCGCTGGAAAGAGCAGTCAGCTTGGAGGTCAGACCAATGCCCACTGCAGGCCATCCTCCACCACTTGGCAGCTATTCACCTGTTAGAGTTCAATGTCCTGGGAAAATCTTCTAAGCCGCAGTCCTGGTCCACAAATGGATATAATAACACTCACCTTGCAGGGATTCTGTGAAAGTGAAATGAGACATACTGAGTAGAAAGTACAATATGTGGCACATGTAGGTGTTCAGTCCATGGTAGTCCTTTATTACCTTGATGAACAAATAGATCAAAAGAGGATCTACGGACCCTCACAGGGGTGAGCCACTGTGACCATCCCTAGGATCGCTTGAGCTCAAGAGTTTGAGATCAGCCTGGGAAATAGAGAGACCTCGTCTCTACAAAAAGAAAAAAAATTAGCTGAGTGTGGTTGCATATGCCTATAGTCCCAGCTACTCGGGAGGCTGCGGCAAGAGATTCGCTTGAGCCTGGGTGGTCGAGGCCGTGGTGAGCCACGATGGCGCCACTGCACTCCAGCCTGGGTGACAGGGTAAGACCTTGTCTCACAACAACAACAACAAAAGAGACAGAGAGAAAGAGAGAGAAAAAGACCTAGTGCCAGCATAGAGAATAAGGCATATCATTGTGAAATTTCAGAAGAGTAGGGTTAAATAGGGGAGTGTTGTTTTGTTTTGTTGTTTTGTTTTGAGACAGAGTCTTGCTCTGTCACCCAGGCTGGAATGTAGTGTCATGATCTTGGCTCACTGCACCTCCGCCTCCCAGGTTCAAGCAATTCTCCTGCCTCACCCTCCCAAGTAGCTGGAATTACAGGCATGCACCACCACGCCTGGCTTTTTTTTTTTTTTGGATTTTTAGTAGAGACAGGGTTTCGCCATGTTGGCCAGGCTGATCTGGATCTCCTGACCTCACACGATCCTCCAGCCTCAGCCTCCCAAATTGCTGGGATTACAGGCGTGAGCCACCGTGCCTGGTTGGCATTGACTTTTCAACAGGAACACTAGCATCCAGGGAACAACAGCCTGGAGATTCTGAGGGCAAATGATTTCCGACCTAGAACCCTCAATTAAGGGTGGGATGGACTAGAAACATAGAAGGAGTCAACGCATTTATATCACCTACACCCTTTATCTGCAAGCTCCTGGAGGACATGCTCCACTAAAACAAGGGAATGTGCAAAGCACAACCAAGTCAGACAGGGCTCCAGGAGGCATGTCTCAAGGAAGAAATGGGACCGACTCATGAGCCTGATGACTTCAGTCTCCCGTGAGGTGTGTCATGGTTCTGTCAGAGCTTGGAGCAGAATAATGGACAGGGACATAGAGAAGTGACCGAATTTTAAAAAGAAAACTCCAGGCCAGGCACGGTGGCTCACACTTGTAATCCCAGCACTTTGGGAGGCTGAGGCGGGCGGATCATGAGGTCAGGAGATCAAGACCATCCTGGCTAACACAGTGAAACCCCGTCTCTACTAATAATACAAAAAAATTAGCTGGGCGTGGTGGCGGGCGCCTGTAGTCCCAGCTACTCAGGAGGCAGAGGCAGGAGAATCGCTTGAACTGGGAGGTGGAGGTTGCAGTGAGCCAAGATCACTCCACTCCACTCCAGCCTGGGCGACAGAGCGAGACTCCATCTCAAAAAAAAGAAAAAAGAAAAAAAAAAAACAAACCAGAAAACTCCAAGAAAGAAAAAATAATGAGAAAAGAAATGTGACTATGGTACACAATCATGTCAGCACTGGTATAAATGAAACCATGAATTAGAATATAACTGTGGTGGCCATGGAGGTAGACCACGAAGACCTCCTTTTGAAGGACAATCTTGAGGGAAGTATCCCCACTTCAGGGTCCACAGCTATCTTCACGGAAAGGTCCCTGCCCCGGGCTACTGTCAGCCAATGGCTGAGCGGGGCAGAAAACTGGCATGGCCATTCCTGCAAACTGCAGGACTTCTCCAATGGGCACTCTTTTTTTTTTTTTGAGACAGAGTCTCGCTCTGTCACCCAGGCTGGAGTGCAGTGGTGCAATCTCGGCTCACTGCAAGCTCCGCCTCTGGGGTTCAAGCCATTCTCCTGCCTCAGCCTCCCAAGTAGCTCAGACTACAGGTGCCCGCCACCACACCCAGCTAACTTTTTGTATTTTCAGTAGAGACAGGGTTTCACCGTGTTAGCCAGGATGTTCTCGATCTCCTGACCTAGTGATCCATCCAACTCGGCCTCCCAAAGTGCTGGGATTACAGGCGTGAAATGGGCACTCTTTACTCTGGGTCTCCCCATGGGCCTGGCAGTGAATTTCTCATGACTACACTGAAGTCTAAAGCTCTTCCCATTCAACCTCCTCCCTTGCTGCTCTCCTTCTCAGGCTCCATCCTTCACAGGCATCCTGCCCAGGAGATTTTTTTTTCTTTTTTGAGACGGAGTCTCGCTCTGTTGCCGAGGCTGGGGTGCAATGGCGTGATCTTGGCTCACTGCAACCTCTGCCTCCTGGGTTCAAGCGATTCTCCTGCCTCAGCCCCCCAAGTAGCTGGGATTACAGGCGCCTGCCACCACGCCCAGCTAATTTTTGTATTTTTAGTAGAGACGGGGTTTCACTGTGTTGGCCAGGCTGGTCTTGAACTCCTGACCTTGTGATCCCCCCACCTTGGCCTCCCAAAGTGCTGGGGTTACACATGTGAGCCACTGCACCCGGCCTCAGATCTTATGCATTTCTAATTCTGTCTTGGGGAATCAAACTGTCAGAGGAACCGAACTAACACAATCACTATATTAGGAGGAGAGAAGAAGGAAAATTGGGAGTTAGAGGCAGAATACAGCGTTAGGTTCTTTTATTTTAGATGCGGTATCCTTTCACCAATCTACAGCCCAACCCTAGCCCTCCTCCCCAAACTCATTTCTCCCTGTTGTCAGAAGTGAGCTGCAGCCACTGGTTCTAAGCATAGCTCATTTGTCTGCCAGAGAAGACACACCTAAAGGTGTATCCAGAGAGCGCATGGAGTCAGGAATACATCCACGTATCCCAAGGAGGAGACCTGAAGCAATCCCAAGCCAACTGCTTCCCAATTTCATCTGGGGACTCCCTGCCAGAAAGCTTAGAATGTGCTTGCAGTGAAGTAATATTAGAAGATTTACTTCTTCCTTCTTTGGAGACATCAGCAGCTGGTCAAACTAGTGACATACTGTCCTCCTGTATAGCTGAGTGCGCCAAATGAAGAGGACAGGGACAAAGAGCAAAAAGAGATGACTGCAAGTCAGCTCCTTCCTCCTCCTCTCCCCCACCTCCCCCGCAGCTGTGACCACTGCTCTGCAGTCACTTGGGTCTTGAGATAGCTGCCCCAGATCCCCCAAGACTCCTGCTACATACCTTCCCTCCAGAGCAGTCAGGCTGGGTGGAATGTAGGCAGGGAGGTAGCGGGTGTGTGCATGAGTGTGCCTGGTGTGTGTACATGACAGAAACCACACAGCATCACAGCACATGGTCATAAGAAGAACAAGAGTATTCCGGCTGGGCGCGGTGGGTCATGCCTGTAATCCCAGCACTTTGGAGGCGGAAGAGGGCGGATCACTTGAGGTCAGGAGATGGAGACCATCCTGGCTAACACGGTGAAACCCCTATCTCTACTAAAAATACAAAAAATTAGCTGGGCGTGGTGGCATGCGCCTGTAATCCCAGCTATTCGGGAGGCTGAGGCAGGAGAATCATTTGAACCCGAGAGGCGGAGGTTGCAGGGAGCCAAGATTGCACCACTGCACTCCAGCCTGGGTGAAGATGGAGACTCCGTCTCGAAAAAAAAAAAAAAGAGTATTCCCCACTTGTATGTATCTGTCTACCTGGCTCTCATACTAAGCCAGTGAAGAGCTTTCCTCATCTACATCTGGTCTTACAATAGATGGAGCAATACAGGAACACACTGAATTGTTTAGGGGGAAATATCATGTCTATGTAATTTTTTTAAAGTGAATAACCAGGAGGAACCAGAAATTCCAAAATGCCTTCCCTTCACCCTGTGAGTTAGCTGTAGTCCGTTAGCAGGAATAGCACATTATCCACTTCAGGCCAAGGATAAAATCATTCCAATGACCACTATAGGAACCTACCCGAAGATTTCTGATGACAAGAACTAATAGGCAGGCTAAATTTTACAATTTTTTAATTATATGAAAGTAATACATTGCCAGGCGTGTTGGCTCACACCTATAATCCCAGCAATTTGGGAGGCCGAGGTGGGCAGATCGCCTGAGGTCAGGAGTTCGAGACCAGCCTGGCCAACATAGTGAAACCCCATCTCTACTAAAAATACAAAAAATAGCCAGGTGTGTTGGCACACACCTGTAGTCCCAGCTACTCAGGAGGCTGAGGCATGAGAATCGCTTGAACCCAGGAGGCAGAGGTTGCAGTGAGCTGAGATCATGCCATTGCACTCCAGCCTGGGTGGCAGAGTAAGACTCCATCTCAAAAAGAAATAAAGAAAGTAATACATTCTCTACCGTATGAAAATTAAAATTTATAAACAAAAACAAAATAACCATAATTGCATAACCTAACCCAGAGGCAGCCATTGCTTTGTTTCCTGTTAGTCTTGTTTCAAAGTATTTTCCAGAGCTTTGAAATCTTATTTTATACATAATTTCATATCCTAATTTTCCACTTAAAATTTTATCAATTTCCTTGAACCATTACAAACTCTTTGAGAGCATCTTGTTTTGAAGTCTGTATAATATTCCAACTCATAGAAGTAGCTTAATTTGCCCAATCATTCTTCTTTGTTGGACTTTTAATGTTATTTCAAGATTTTCAAATTTAAACAAATGCTATAATGAAATTTTGGCATATAAATCTTTGTCCTCATTTCAGATAATTTTCTCCCGATAGAGTCCCAGTAGAAATGGCACTCCTCGGCCAAAGGGTATGAACATTTTTAAAACCAAATAAATCTTTTTAAAGACAGATTTTGAAAATTTTGTTTAATATTTAATACTTTTTCAAACAAAATGAACAAACCAACAAGTGCATGCCCATTACCCATTATTTGGCTTAAGATAACATCTTACCTCCACAGCTAACTCCACTCCGGACCTCTCCCATATTCACGCCCCCTCTCTCAACTCCGAAGGTAGCCATTATTCTGCATTTGTGTTCTTTGGATTATTTAAAGGAGCAGAACTTCAAGGATATATGGTCTTCCTGTTAGAGAATAAGAGAGAACAAGAGAAAGGGAGGGAGGCTTCCGACGGAAATGTTGAGCCTCATAGAAAGACTCTCGTTTGAGGTAGGGCTGCCTGCCCTGGAGTCCAACCTCCAGTACTTGCCATCTCTGGCCTTAGAAAAGTTGCCTTGCCATTTCCAAAGTCCTGTTTGTTTCCCTGGAAAACAGGTCCTATCTCCTTGCTATGGTTGTGGCGTGGGTTAACCGAGATAAGCATCTAGCATCCTCCAAGGATAGAACGTTACTTTACAGAGTGGCCTCTGGCTGGGGCCCAGGGAACGCTGCTTTCTAGGATAGTAGCTAGAGAACACTTTACAGGTTTGTCCAGTATTGATACTGCCCTTGCTATTTTTCCCAAAGCAGCGAGAGGCTGTTTTGTTTTTTTTTCCTCTCTCTCTTTTCCACAATTTTCCTTAGGTTCTAAAACAGACGTTGATCAGATCTTTGAGTAGGGATTCTTACAGGTAATTCCAGTGGAAGATGTTCTCCCCTTTCTTTACTTTTCAAGTGGAAAGTGAAATGCTCTGAGCATATAATCAGTTCTGCAACCCTGGATTTATTTCACTATGTCCTAACCAAATGAGAAAGGAAGTGCCAACAGTTTTCAATGCAAACACATAATTAAGGTAGTAAGATGTCTGAATTATAGATTTGGTGATCTACAATCAGCAGGTGCCTCAGATTCTTTCTGTATTACTGAAGTCTCTGGTTGCTTGCATGGGTTGGAAATTAAAGGAATTATAAGCACTAAAGATTGAAGTTTAGTTCTATAAGGAACTTTAGCAATAATCTAGTGATAGTCAATGGATGTTAACTTAGTCAATGGTTGTTGACTTTCTTTTTTAGGAGCTTCTCTAAAATTATGATTCTCCTCTAAAGAATGTACCTTTCTCTAAAAAGTGCCCACATGCACATCCACATAAAATCTTTACAAACATCAAGAGATTTGAGACCTCCCTGAAGCTGATTCATGGACCCTCCATTAAGAGTCCTGTATTAGATCATGCCACTGCACTCCAGCCTGGGCAACATAAAAGACTTTGTCTCTAAAAAAAAAAAATCAAATAATTTTTAAAATAATACCATTAGCTGGGCATGGTGGCATATGCCTGTAGTCCCAGCTATTCAGGAGGCAGAGGCAGGAGAATCACTTGAACCTGGGAGGCGGAGGTTGCAGTGAGCCGAGATGGTGCCACTGCATTCCACCCTGGGTGACAGAGCTTGACTCCATCTCAAAAAAAAAAAAAAAAAAAAAAAGAATTCTGTATTAGTTTGCCTAGGGCTGCCATAACAGAGAATCACAAACTGGAGCGGTGCAGCAGGGAGCTTCAACAACAGAAATTAGTTTTCTCACTGTCCCAGAGGCTTGAAGTTGGAGATCCAAGTGTCAGAGACGAAGGTGTCCACAGGATTGGTGTCTCCGGAGGCCTCTCTCCTTGGCTTGAGTTTCACTGTCTTCTTCCAGTGTCTTCTCATAGCCGTCTCTGTGTGTGTCTGTGTCCTAACCCCCTCTTCTTGAAGGACAGCAGTCATACGGATACAGCCCACCATAATGACTCATTTTAACTTAATTACCTCTTTTAAAACTCTGTCTCCAATTATGGTCATATTCTGAGGTCCTGGGGAGTAGAGTTGCAGCATATAAATTTGGGGGGATGGGACACAAATCAGCCCATAACAAATCTCTAAGCTACTTAGGGAACTGCAACCCAGAGTGGTCCAGAGACTCAACCATGCACTCACATGAATGTTTAGCAGCAGAGGCAGAACCACAGCCCGGGGGTCCCATCACCCAGGCTTCCATACCACCCTGCACCCTCTCCATGCACTTCGTCAGACCACAGTGTGCTGCTCCAGGAGCCTATGGGTGGAGTCCGGAGGGTCAGATTTGAGGGATGAGACGTGAGTGGAGGTGCTGTTCTTGCCCCAGGTCTCTGATGGCATCAGGAGACTTCAGCTCCAGAATGCTCTCCTTCCTCCAGATGCTTGGGCAATACCCAGGACAATACCCCCAAGAAGTCAGCTCCTAATGATGGCTTCTTGAGGATCCGTGGGGCAATTATGGGGTGCTGATGTGAGCCGATGTGCTCTTTCCTCTACTATCAGTATTCAGTGTCCTCTGGGCCAATAGTCCCTATGCCCTGGAAAATTAAGGATTTTAGTAACAAATATTTAGAATCTATCGGCATGTTAAAATTCAGTGTTCTTCAGTCTTGGTGTGCAGTGGCCCCTGCTCTCTCTCCTTCGAGGTGTGCATCACATCTTTTCCAGGATCCTTTGAGGATGGTCACACCCCCCGCCACCATGGCCACAGTCTGTCTCCCCAGTAACATCCATCAGAGATGGCAACTTGCTGCTCTGGAGCTGTTGCCTCAATTCTGTATTAAATCTATTCTAATGCTCTCTTTGAATGTCTGTATTTAAGATTATTTTATTTTGGGTCTGTTTTTTGAGCAGATTGTTACTTCACACTTCACTTTCTGCTCTGTGTATGTGTGTGTACATGCCTGTAATCAGTGCGTGTGTGTGTGTGTGTGTGTGGTATTGCTCTGTTGTTTGCAACACCTCCCAGTTGGGGATCATTTGTAAATTTAGTTAATGAGTGTTTAACACATTCCCTTTGATGAAGCTGTTAAATCTGAGTGCACACTGGCATCCTCCCAGACATCCCCCGTCTCCCAAGCCATTTGTGTTTCCCTCTTCTTAGCTGCTTAGTGATGGTTTCTTGTTTGTTGGCACAGTATGGAACTAACCTTTAGTCCTCTCCGGAAAAAGTAGGGCTTGAGTTTTGTAAGAAATGCTTACATCTGTATTCAAAGCAAGTCCACTTTTCTGGTGGGCTTTCGTTCTCACTAAACAAAATAAACTGCAGACAGAAAAGACGTTACATCATCGCCCTAACTGGCCCTGCATGTGGCAGTGGGACCTAAGCTATAGCTGTCGGCTTTTGCGAGAACAAGCACCAAGCTCAAAACCCGCGGGCCCCAGCTGTCAGAGAGTTTCCCTGGATTTAATTATAACTTGATCTCTGAAGAGGGAGTGTATGTCAAGTGTGCTTTTCAATCACTTAGAGAAATCAGAGTAAATGACAGAGCGGCCCTGGGATTCGCCTGTGCAATGAGCCCTCATTACCATCTCCTACAGTAGAGGCGTCACGGGAATCAGCCCAACCCTGTGACAGTGGCAGAAACACAGGCTTTCTCCAAAGATGTAGATTTGAAAAGAAACAGCCCCCAGATGTCTGTAAAAATCAACTATCTAAAATTCAATATAATTAAAAATATAGAAATAAACCAGAGGAAGGGGTTGAACTATCTGTGCATCTGTACATGAACCAGGAAGCCATCTCTCAACATAAACAATCCTGCCACTGCTTTACTTCTTATCTACCACATGTGTGGTCCTTACTTGCTATTCCTGACTTCAAGAATATGTGACTTCTATCATTTCCTACATCTCAGCAAATCCCACGCCAACACTAGAGCCATCACAGACACACACGGAATACACACGTATATATGTACACACACACACACACACACACACACACACTTTCCAGGCTGAGGCCACTCTAAGATCAGAAAAATGTCCTGGTAGTAATTAGATTGACACTTCCAACCTGGTTCTCAGCAGCTAGCCCCAGTGTCTGTGTTTCTAAATGTGAACACCGCATGTTGCTCAAATTATTGACATCAAAGCCTGGTTACCAGACAAGACTGGCCAGAGAGATTTCACCTCCTACCCTTTAGGTTACTAGAGAGGCAGTAAAGTGGAGACAGCTGAATCCCACACGGTGCACAATTTAGGGCATGCCTGTGCCCTTTTTCTTTTTTTCTTTTTTCTTTTTTTTTTTGTGACGGAGTTTCAATCTTGTTGCCCAGGCTGGAGTGCAATGGCATGATCTTGGCTCACCACAACCTCTGCCTCCCAGGTTCAAGCAAGTCTCCTGCCTCAGCCTCCCAAGTAGCTGGAACCCCTTTTTCTTTTTTACTGTGCAAAACAAAACAAAACAAAGCACTAAAACACAACATCAGTTTCAAGGGATTGTTTTCATTCCCAGCCCAGGTCACCTCACAATCCATAACTGAGAAGCATTTTATACTTTGAGTTGATGGAAGGCAAGAAAAAAGAAGGGAGGGATGGCCGGTGTTGACTCAGGGCAGGGCGAATGGCACACTTGGTGCCAACACCCCATTGGTCCCTTCCTGTGGAAAGCCGTGAGCCTACCTAACTTCACATGCCTCGCGATCTCCAGCCTACGGCCTCTAACCTCATTTTGTCACTCTTTTCCTTTCCTGTTGACTTCGGGGTAAAAGGCAGTGAAGTGGTCAGAGGAAGGTCTGCCCCTTATGCATCTCTGGTGGATTTGTCTGGATTTTTCTTCACGGTAACAAATGCCTTTGCCATGGAAAAGTAAGTTAGAGCTGGCTTTTAGGCAAAGGTTTCTTTTTAAGCCTGATCAGCCTTAGAGACATAGACAATTGTTACTGATAAGACTGTCAGACTTGGAGAACATCTGAAATACAGGAATCTAAAAAGAAGTGCAATGAGTTTTGTGTGTTGAGGAATAGGGGCAGGGGGATGCCGTCCCCTTTGATAAATAACCAGAGAGTGATTGCATTTATACCCTGACAGCATACTCATGTTGTATAGCCACTGTGAACACAAATGACAGCAATGAGTTCTGTGAGGAAAATTTTTTTTTTTTTGGTTGTTTTTTCTGTTTGTTTGTTTGTTTTTGAGACAGAGTCTCACTCTGTAGCCCAGGCTGGAGTGCAGTGGCACAATCTCGGCTCACTGCAAACTCTGCCTCCCAGGTGCAAGCAGGCTCACGCCTGTAATCTCAGCAGTTTGGGAGGCCGAGGCGGGCAGATCACGAGGTCAGGAGATCGAGACCATCCTGGCTAACACAGTGAAACCCCGTCTCTATTAAAAATACAAAAAATTAGCCGGGCGTGGTGGCGGGCACCTGTAGTCCCAGCTACTAGGGAGGCTGAGGCAGGAGAATGGTGTGAACCCGGGAGGTGGAGCTTGCAGTGAGCCAAGATCGTGCCACTGCACTCCAGCCTGGGCGACAGAGCAAGATTCCGTCTCAAAAAAAAAGGAAAAAAAAAAAGAAAAGGTTCTTTAAAATTTCATTATGTTTTATGAAAGAGATCAAAGGCATCTTTTCTTAATGCCTGCGTTCTTCCACTTTATCTTTTTTTTTTTTTAATGAGAAAATATTGCTCTGTTGCCCAGGCTGGAGTGCAGTGGTGCAAATCATGGCCCACTGCAGCCTCAACTGCCCCTGCTCAAGCAATCCTCCTGCCTCAGCCTCCAGAGTAGCTGGGACTATAGACACGCACCCCCACGCCTGGCTAATTTTTTTGTTTTGTTTTGTTTTGTACAGACAGGGTTTCACCATTTGCCTAGGCTGGTCCTGAATTCCCGGGCTCCACCAATCCTCCCTCCTCAGCCTCTCAAAGCACTGGGATTACAGGCGTGAGCCACCTTATCTAACTTGCTTTATTTTTCACATTATTTCATCTCACGCTGTTTCCAACATTTTCCTTTCTACCTGTGATATCCAAGCCAAATGAACCAGAAATAACCACAATATCACCATTTTTAATAAGGTGCAAGGCGATTAGGACTTTTTGTGGTGCTGATTCTCTTTATCGGTGTTTTTAGAATATTGCTTGATCCATGTCCATGTCCTTTTGAATATTTCTCATATTGAAGAGTGAATATCATAAAGAGTACCTGTGACTACAGGTTGCTTTTTGATGCTCACATTACCGGCCCCCATTGGAAAATCTTCAGAGTATCTTGAAATTGCTGGTCCAACCCATGTGGTCAGGTCTGGGAGCCAGGAGGCCATGAGGATCGGCCTCTCCAACACACTTGCATTCCCTGACAGGCAGCTCAGGTGCTGGCACACTGAGGGGAGCACAATGTGACATGTCTCAGTGTGTCCTTGATATTGGATAAACCCGAATTTCTGCAACTTAAGAGCCATGAAGGAATATCATTGCTTGGACGGTTTCCCTCACTTTTTTGGAATAAAGTTCAAGATAGTTTAATTCCTATTTAGCAAAACACAGATTACATCACAAAAGAGAAAAATGTTTAACTTTATTAAGAAATGCCAAGGCTCTTGATATGACTGAGAGCCAATGGATTTCTCCTGTGGCGTATTTTGTCTTGAATTCTTCTTGCTCACTTCAATTAGGGGAAAAAAAAAAAAAAAGACTTCTGCTGAAACTATTGGAAAAGAGGTGCTTCATTGCATAATTTCTAAGATGATTGATTTAAGCCCAGAGCTGCTGATGGCCATCTCCCCGCCATACAAAAAAGGCTGCCTAAGATAAAATCAGCACAGAGAAAAGCAGGGCTTAGGTAAAGAGAGACGCAGATCCCCAGTGACAGCCCAAGCACCTGGCCCCACTCCTGATACTTCAGTGATGGGAACCAATCAATTCCCCATAGGGGCCGGCGCGTTGTCTCATGCCTGTAATCCCAGCACTTTGGGAGGCCAAGGCGAGTGGATCGCCTGAGGTTGGGAGTCCTAGGCCAACCTGGCCAACATGGTAAAATCCTGTCTCTATTAAAAATACAAAAAATTAGCCTGGTGTTGTGGCGGGCGCCTGTAATCCCAGCTACTCAGGAGGCTGAGGCAGGAGAATCGCTTGAACCTGGGGGGCGGAGGTTGCAGTGACTCCAGATCACGCCATTGCACTCCAGCCTGGGCAACAAGAGCGAAACTCAGAAAGAAAGAGAGAGAGAGAAAGGAAGGAAGGAAGGAAAGAAGGAAGGAAGGAAAGAAAAGGAGAAGGAGGGAAGGAAGGAAGGAAGCAAGGAAGGAAGGAAGGAGAAGGAAAGAAGGGAAGGGAGGGAGGGAAGGAAGGAGAAGAAAGGAAGGAGAAGGGAGGAAGGAAGGAGAAGGGAGGAAGGAAGGAGAAGGGAGGGAGGAAGGGAGGGAGGGAGGGATGGAGGGAGGGACTCCCAATATGCCTAGGGTCACTTGCTAAAAGAGATCCCACACTCACCAGCAACCTAGGCCCAAGCCTTTCCTTCTCCATACCACAGTTGCATTTCATCTTTTTAAATATAACCTCAGCACAGTTCCCATCCACAATGTCAGAGCCCAGAAATCAATCCCTTCAGGCCTTCAGCATCCAGGTTGTCTAAGGAGAGGGAAAAGCACAGCTTCAGCAGCTACTCAAGGACCACTTCAGGGTGTGAGTTTAGGGTTGGAAGGTGCAAATACAATGGACAGAATCCAAGACGTGGCTATGCTAGACTGGGGACTGGGAGAAAGATGGAACAAGAAAATTCTAACTGTTGAGGGAATGGGTGGAGGAGCCTTGTGCCAGTCAGCATGTGTAATGATGATGACATACGTAGTCAGAGGACACCGTCCACAATGGTACCCACTGTAGGTCTTAGGAAACTAAACATGATCAGAGGAAACTTCACATTTTGACTGTGTAAAGTCATACCAATTATGTTTATGATGACTGCTTCCCATTTATTCCTAATTACTGTGCAACATAATAATGATTGTGTACTTTGTTAAGTATGTGTCAGATGAATTGAATTTCTTAGATTTTATTTGATGGCATCTGTAAACACAACACATGTGTGCTCTGGCTTCCCACTTTGTTCATAATACATATGAATTGATCATTTGCCTATAACTTTTAAAAAAGTTTATAATATCAAAGCATTTGTACTTAAGGAAATGAGGGGCCACAGACTGATAAATAAATGGCATTGTTCCTACAGTTTTTTTTTATCCACAGGGAGGCATCACCATCATATCTTGGGCAATTTCTTTTTTTTTTTTGAGACAAAGTAGAGTCTTGCTCTGTCGCCCAGGCTGGTGTGCAGTGGCACGATCTCAGCTCACTGCCACCTCCGCCTCCTAGGTTCAAGCGATTCTTCTGCCTCAGCCCCCTGAGTAGCTGGGACTACAGATGCATGCCACCATGCCCAGCTAATTTTTGTATTTTTAGTGGAGACGGGGTTTCACCATATTGGCCAGGCTGGTCTCAAACTCCTGACCTTGTTATCCGCCTGCCTCGACCTCCCAAAGTGCTGGGATTACAGGCATGAGCCACCGTGCCTGGCCATCTTGGGTAATTAGGACGTGGCAAAAATCAGGCAGTTGATTATTTGCTCATTCTTGCTTCAGACAAAATCCATTAAAAAGGAATATCAAGAATAACTTTGAAATGATAAAGGTTTGAGGTGTCAGATATACTAATTGCCCTGATTTGATCATTACACATAGTATGCAGGTATTGAAATATCACATGTATCCCATAAATATATTCAATTATTATGTGTCAATTTAAAATTTTTAAAAGAATAGCTTTTAAAAAGTGCGAGATGGCTAGTCACAGTGGCTCATGCCTGTAATCCCAGGACTTTGAGATGCCAAGGTGGGCAGATCACTTGAGGTCAGGAGTTCAAGACCAGCCTGGCCAATGTGGCGAAACTCTATCTCTACAAAAAATACAAAAAAAATTAGCTGGACCTGGTGACATGGCGCCTGTAGTCCCAGCTCCTTGGGAGTCTGAGGTGGATGGATCGCTTGAGCCTGGGAGGTCAATGCTGCACTGAGTCGTGATCACACCGCTGCACTCTAGCCTGGGTGACAGAGTATCAAAAAACAAACCAACAACAACAACAACAAAAAAAACAGTGTATTTATGACTCGGGGACATTTTTTTTTAAAAAAAAGAAATGCTCTTTTAAGTCAAATGAAAACCAAAAATAAAAAAAAAGAATAAGAAAGCCATAACTTGGGGTATAAGGTATTTATTATCATTGTTATTCTTGTTGTTGCTGGTTTCCCAGGGGGTACTGGGGATAAGGTTAAAGAAAAAGAACCCAGAAATCCAGACTTGGAAAAGAAGAAGGAAGATCTTAGAGCCAAGAAAAATAGATACCAGTACTTAAAAGAATTCGGTTATTTTAAGATCTTCCTGAGAAAGGGTGGCTAGCATCTTTAACACTGGTAGCAATATCAGGCAAAGGAATTCAGGAAAAAAACGCCTGAATATGGAACAGGAAGGAACTAACTTTGTCAAATGTACTTAATAAAGTGTTTTTCAGGGTTACTTGAGATTAGAAAGTAGACAGAGTTGTCTTCTGTGATGATCTTTTTATAGAATCATGCAGCTGGGAGAAATAGTTTAGTGTTATTTCCTGCCTCAGGGAGCTATATAACTAAACCATCCCATTTGGATGGTTATCCAATTCATTTTTTTTAAGCATTGAAACCACCGTCTGCCCTGAGCTCTGAGCTTGCCTGCCATCCACATGGGCAGAAGGTGACACATTTGCCTAGGGGCTCCCGACAATCCCAGGCCCTACCTGCTTTATCCTGGGATATGGGCTAATGGAGCCTTCCACAGAAATGGGATTTTTTGGGGGGATGTGGCTATTATTACAGATATTAGCAACACTCTGCCTTCAGTCTCTTCTATGTGCTTATAGAAATGCACTGGCCTGTGGGGCTCTACACCTCAAAAAATAGCCTCGAGAAGGCTCTGCCCTAGGAAGAGGGGTGTAAAGGGCATGTTACTTAAACACTGACTTTCATGGAGACTCAGATGCTCCACATGTGTCTAGAGCCAGAGCTGTACCCTGACAACTCAGTTCCCCTCCCCAGCAAACTAGCATCAGGGCAGAGCAAGGGAAGTGGCATGTGAATTCCACTGATCATAGGTTCAATGCCAGGCTTTAAAAGGTCTGTGTGAATCAGGGCCGGGCACGGTGGCTCACGCCTATAATCCCAGTACTTTGGGAGGCCGAGGTGGGCAGATTACCTGAGGTCAGGAGTTTGAGACCAGCCTGGCCAACATGACGAAACCCCGTGTCTACTAAAAATACCAAAAATTAGCTGGGCGTGGTGGCGTGTGCCTGTAATCCCAGCTACTCAGGAGGTTGAGGCAGGAGAATCACTTGAACCCAGGAGTTAGAGGTTGCAATGGCCAAGATTGCGCCACTGCACTCCAGCCTGGGCAACAGAGCGATACTCCATCTCAAAAAAAAAAAAAAGGTCTATGTGAATCAACAGCAGCCCAGAAAGGTGTATAAGATCTACCATGATCTCTGATAATCCCAAAGGGCTCATTTCACCTGGATATAGTGGCCACAGAGCAACCTGCACACCCTAAATGATCCAAACCCTGTAGGTGCTCAGTGGTGCTGGGAATGCCCCTCTAGATGTTCTCAGGACCAGAGCACTCCAGACTAGCACTGAGCAAAGATGTTGCCCTTTTTCTCCTCAGGCTTGGCTCCTTGCATGCAGCCAGGAATCAGCAGCCAGTGAAACATCTCCGATTGGTTTGCAATTCTGTCAGATACATGCCTGGGGTGAGGAGGTGTCCTTGAACTGTTCGCTTATTCTTCCCTTCTGAATGGAAGTGGAGTGATTGCATCCCACGGGTTTCGGAGATGGCACTGGATTGGTGCCACTTGCTTGGCCCTGGACACTGGGCAGCACTGTGTGTGGAGGCTTTCCACCTGCCTTCTTGACAGCTGTACTTTCCCAGGCAGCGTAGGCAGAGTCGGAGCCAGAGACTCAGCTAGTCTGGAGGGGGAGGGGGAGGGGAATTGGAGAAATCTTGTTTATGCCACTGATGCCAGGATCCAGATTTTCTACAAACCACATGCCAGTGCCCTTTAAGCCTGCTGAAGAAGTGCTGTGAGTTGGAATCCTAGGAGAAGCCATTAGCTACAGCTTTCCCCAAGGGACAAGTGTTCCAGATTCTGTCTAGGATGCTGTTATAGTCCTTACCTTAGAACAACTATGCCAGCTGTCCCGGGACGAGGAAAAGCAAAGGTTCTAGTCTCTCACTGGAACTTAGGAGATATTTCTTATTCAAATACACTCTTTGAGCATTAACATTTCTCAAGGGAGCAAGAGAAATCTGAGAAATAGTCATTGGCCTAATTTGGATGGCTGAATTGTTTCATGAAAAAGCCTGTGAATTGCAAGTGAGACCTTGGCATGGATCTGGGGAGGCAAAGGGAATCTATTCTCTGAAAAGCACCATGTGACTATGTCTGCCACACCTGGGCTGGCCCCACCACCCAAAGATGCCCAAGTGGCACTGGTCATTTGCACATTTCTAAAGAGGCATGCTTGGATTTTACACACAAAAAAGTCAGTTCCATGGCCACAAGTGGCTTTGCAGATGTGTTACTGGCCATAAGAAAAGGCAGACAAGAATTCAAATGAGGCTACACAGCCAAGAAACTGTCACAGGATCAGCGGTCGAAATGGAGACCAGTGGCAGAATCCAGGAACGGTTGAGAACACAGACTTCAGGGTCAGAGTGGTACAAATCCTGGACCCTTTCCTTACTAGCTCTGAGACTCTGGACAAATGACTGAACCTCTCAGTAGGGATGGATGATATAGATCCTTTCTCACCAGAATGAAGTCCAAATAGGAATGATAGTAATAGGCCCTTTCTCACCAGGAGGTAGGAAGATTAAGCAGCAACTGGTGAAACACTTGCTTAGCACCCTGCCTAGGACATAACTAAGTACGTGATACATAGTTGCTACTGTTCTATTTATTATTTTTCCTACACCGGAAAGCCTGCATGAGGCCTGGAATTGCTAATGCCCCACGTTTTAAACAACACCTGATAAATGGCAGTGTGGAGTTGTGACCCTCAGCCTGTGTGATCAGATCCCAAGGCCTTAATCATAAGGAGGAACGAGAGGGGAGCAAAAATGTCTTAAAATTTTGAGTTGCCCTTATATCTTATTAGTTGGAAAAAAGAACTTGGAAAAAGTGCTGAGTTTCTTTCTAAAGGGGTTCCACAGCTCAGTAGGGTATTCTAGCCTCCACTCCCTGTGCTCTATATTGACATCTTCTTAACTCAGCTTCTTCTCCCTTGGAGAGGGGGAGTAATGGAGAAAAACAGAAACAAGTGATATTACTAATAACAACCCTTCCAGCTCTCTTTTGATTACTGATCAACTGGGTGACAATCCCACAGGGCAGAGAGTTATCTCGGCAGCCTGTGACACATTCAGTTTAAGCTGATGGCGGCGTGTGGCAGCACAGCTCCAGCAGAAAAGCACTGTCCCCTGTCTGAGGAAGTGCAGTTGGGCTGAAGAATGGGAATTAAAGAATGGGAATTAAAAACCACTTGCACAGTCATTTTGTGAAAATGCATAGAATCGAATCTGGTTCCCACTTTTGAAATAGGCAAAGAAAAATTAATGGATGCCTAGTACAAAAGTCTTTTGTACTAATAAGACTCATTCTTTCTTTCTCTTTCTCTCTCTCTCTCTCACACACACACACACATACACACTCACACACACACACACATACACACCCATACACACACCAGTCTAATACAATGTCCTCATTTTATAGATGAGTAAACTGAGGCCCTGATAATGAAGTAAACGAGTACCAGCACTCCTGGGTACCCAGTTTTAGGTGGTTTAAATGTAGCTTTGGGGGAAAAATAACCGTAGTCTTGATGCCGCAGTTGGGTAGGCAGGCTCGTTACAGAGGCATTTTCAACACTTAGAGAAAGGAGTTCTCTGTTTGCACACACACGTGCATACTTTATCTCTCTCTCTTCCAATTTTTGCTTTGTCCCCAAAATTCTGATACTCTCCTTCAGAGAAGGAGCTGAAGTAAACAAATCAACAATCAAGGCATTTTCTGAACAGAATGGATGCATTATTCTTTGGGTGAGCAGAACTCAGATTCTGATTTCTGTTCTTAACTCAGCTTCTTCTCCCTTGGAGAGGGGTAGTAATGGAGAAAAACAGAAACAAGTGATATTACTAATAACCCTTCCAGCTCTCTTTTGATTACTGATCAACTGGGTGACAATCCACAGGGCAGAGAATTATCTCGGCAGCCTGTGATACATTCAGTTTAAGCTGATGGCGGTGTATGGCAGCACAGCTCCAGCAGAAAAGCACTGTCCCCTGTCTGAGGAAGTGCAGTTGGGCTGAAGAACAGTGCAGAATTGTTCCCGCCATGCCTCTCTCCTTCAGACCCCAGCACAAAGAAGGGCTGTGTGTTGACAGGAGCCAGCACTTCACCTGGTGGGTGGGGACAACTGCTGTATTGCCCACACCTTGCCCCTTAGCGAAATTGTTAATTTTCAGTATTCTGACTGTCTGTATTCTATCCTTTGCACTAGTCCAATAGAGTTAGCATTTTTCCAAACAATGAAACAAAGTTTCATATTATTCTAATACCACTTCTTATATGTATTGACTTTTATTACGCCTTTTGTTAGTTACCATCAAAACTTGTTGGAAATCATTGTGACTTTAAAGGAGGGAATACTTGCTAAAAAGCAAATTTCTATGGGATATTTGTGGGTTTTGTTTTTTGTTGTTGTTTTTGTTGTTGTTGTTGTTGTTGCTGTTGTTTTGAGACAGAGTCTCACTCTGTTACCCAGGTTGGAGTGTTGTGGCGCGATCTCGGCTCACTGCAACCTCCGCCTCCCAGGTTCAAGCAATTCTCCTGCCTCAGCATCCTGAGTAGCTGGGATTACAGGAGCATGCCACCATACCCAGCTACTTTTTGTATTTTTAGTAGAGACCGGGTTTCGCCATATTGGCCAGGCTGGTCTCAAACTCCTGACCTCAAGTGATCCACCTGCCTCGACCTCCCAAAGTGCTGGGATTACAGCCATGAGCCACCGCCCCAGGCCCTTGTGTATTATTATTTTTAAGTATATATTTTATTTTTTATATTTAAAGTAGTAGCATGTACTTAGCAGTTACTATGTTCCTGGAGATAATTACAACAACATCTCATGTAACTCTATGGGATTCATTGTATTCACGGCCCCATTTTTTAGATGAGAAAACTGAGGCTCAATAGGGTTGAGTGATTGACCCAAGGACAGTTGGCTCTAAACGCTGCTCTGTCCAACTCATAAGGCAGCATGCTGGGACCTACAGTCTCCCTAAACTTGTTTATCTAGAGTGTTACACATATGTGGGCACATGTCCAAAATCCCTTCGGTCGGCAGTTTGGAGAAAGGGGTCAAGGACAAGGGTTTCTCCCCCTAGAGCATTTAATGAGAAGGAGCTGGCATGGAGGATACCCAAGTCTGATGTAGTTTACTACTCTGCCCTGACTGTTGCTCCTTGTTTAAAGGATTTCGGGAATTTAGCAAAATATTGAAAGCACACATTTTCATGCTTGTGAAAGCAAAGGCCAAGAGCCAAAGGGCTGCAGCTGTGGATGCTTTTCCTCGGCATGAGTTTAACCTAAGGAAAGAAAGGCCTTCGGGGAAGAGAATCTCTTAACTGTTGCATTCTTGAAATTTCTAGTATTTCCATATGGACAGGACTGCTGCTCTTCTGCTGCTCTTCCAGAAAACTTCCAGAAGAGCACCCTGAAGAGAGTCTGTCATGTGAACTATGGTTCATTCAGCACAGAGAGTAGGACTCTGGGCATGGTGCACTCCGTCGCGGGGAGCAGCCGACCTTCCAGAACTACAAAGGAGAGACCCTGTGGAGAGGGTTGCACCAGGGCCGCCACTGGGGAAGTCATTTTCCTCTTTCGTTTGTTTATTTTCCTGAAGAAAGAGGATGGTAAAATAGCTTAGACTAAAGACATTGTGTATAAAGACAGTGACAGGTTTATGTATTAAGCAACCTTTATTTGATTGTGACAACACTTTAAGATGACAATGATACTAACTTTGAAACTAGGATTGTAAAAAAAAAATGGGACATCTAGTTAAATTTACACTTTATGTAAATAATGAATATTTTTTAATACATACATCCTATGCAATATTTGGGATATACATGTATACTAAAAAATTATCGTCCGGGTGCAGCGGCTTACACCTGTAGCACTTTGGGAGGCCAAGGCTGGCGGATTGCCTGAGCTCAGGAGTTCAAGACCAGCCTGGGCAACACGATGAAACACCGTCTCCACTGAAATACAAAAGAAATTAGCTGGGCGTGGCAGCAGGCACCTGTAGTCCCAGCTACTCAGGAGGCTGAGGCAGGAGAATTGCTTGAACCTAGGAGGCGGAGGTTGCCGTGAGCCGAGATCGTGCCACTGCACTCCAGCCTGGGTGACAGAGCAAGACTCCATCTCTTAAAAAAAAAATTATTAATATTTTATCTGGTGGACCCTATTGAAGCACTGATGTTAACAAAATACCACCACTCTTGGTAAAAATTAGTACATGGCTATAATTTGCAAGCTTAAAGAGAAATAGCATTCATTAAAATAAAATAGAATGAATTATTGATTTGCAACTAATTTTATTATAATTTTTTTTTTTTGAGATGGAGTCTTGCTCTGTCACCCAGGCTGGAGTCCAGTGGTGTGATCTTGGCTCACTGCAACCTCTGCCTCCTGGGTTCAAGTGATTCTCCTGCCTCAGCCTCCCTAGTAGCTGGAATTACAGACACCCGCCATTATGCCCAGCTAATTTTTGTTTGTTTGTTTGTTTGTTTGTTTTTCAGTGGAGACGGGGTGTCACCATTTTGGCCAGGCTGGTCTTGAACTCCTGACCTTAGGTGATCTGCCCGCCACGGCCTCCCAAAGTTCTGGGATTATAGGCATGAGCCACCGTGCCCGGCCTTATTATAATTTCTTACGTGGCAATTTCTCACTTTAATTAGGTGCAGTAGCTCACACCTGTAATCCCAGCACTTTGGGAGGCTGAGGCAGGAGGATTACTTGAGCCCAGGAGTTGGAGACCAGCCTAGGCAACATGGCGAGACCCTATCTCTACAAAAAAATGTTTTTTAAAAATTAGTGTGGCCTGATATGGTAGCATGCATCTGTGGTCCCAGCTACCCAGGAGTCTAAGGTGGGAGGATCACTTGAGCCTGGGAGGTAGAGGCTACAGTGAACTATGATCACGCCACTGCATTCCAGCCTGAACAGAGTGAGTGGGAGGGAGGGAGGGAGGGAGGAAGGAAGGGAGGGAGGGAGGGAAGGAAGGAAGGAAGGAAGGAAGGAGAGAGAGAAAGAAGAAGGAAAGAAAGAAAGAAAAGAAAGAAAGAGAGGAAGGAGGGAGGGAGGGAAGGAAGGAAGGAAGGAAGAGAAAGAGGGAAGGAAGAAAGGAAGGGAAGGAGGGAGGGAAGGGAAGGAAAGAAGGAGGAAGGGAAGGAGGGAGGGAGGGAGGGAGGGAACGAAGTAAGGAAAGAAGGCAAGGAAGGGAAGGAGGGAGGGAGGAAGGGAAAGAAAGACTCACTTTAAAAGAGTCTGTAAGTTTGTTAGCAGAGAGCCGTTAGGTTATGTTTTCTCTTGAGTCAAAATATCATTAAGTAATTAACAAATAAAAGCATACAGACAATTTTGCAAGCATTTAAAAATACTTTAAACTGTATGTAAATGTTTTTGAGTTAAAGGAGGGAATTCATTCAACAAATACCCACTGAGCACTCACTCTATGCCCAGCACGGTTGAAGGTGTTTGGGAAACAGTGGGAACAAAATGAACTTCTCTGTCCTCTTAGGCTTTATATTCTAGAGAATGGTGAAGTTTAAACTATAGCCAGTTGCAGGAGATGTAATAAAATAGGGGAGGGGACACTCTAATATTACAATGTTACACTCTAACATTACAAAGATTTTTTTTGTAATGATTTTAGAAAAGAATTTTTTTTTAGCATTTATTGGTACTACAAGAATTAAGATATCCTGATATCATTAAAATATTTTCATCAGGTGTGGTGGCTCACGCCTGTAGTCCCAGCACTTTGGGGGGCCAAGGTGGGTGGATCACTTTTGGTCAGGAGTTTGAGACTAGCCTGGCCAACGTGGTAAAACCTCATCTCTACTAAAAATACAAAAATTAGCCGGGCATAGTGGCGCACGCCTGTAATCCCAGCTACTCAGGAGGCTGAGGAAGGAGAATCTCTTGAACCCAGCAGGCGGCGGTTGCAGTGAGCCGAGATCGCACCACTGCACTCCAGCCTGCAAGATGGGAGCAAGACTCCATCTCAAAAAAAAAAAAAAAATGGCCTTTCAGGGTTCTCTGGGGTTGGATGGCTGAAAATGATATAAACATAAGAAGCCTTTGAGTATCAGGCCAACCTGTATTAGGAGGGCCTGAGAAGCAAACATTAATTCAGGATGCTATCTTTGGTTAAAAGGTCTCAACTTTTAAATCAGAATAAATTTACAGGGTGCCTGTGAGCACTAGCCACCCATAACCCGCCACACCAACAAATAATTTGGTGGAGATTTTTAGGAGCAGATAATGTTGTCGAGATGTTGGGGAGGAAAGGAAACTTTCAATGCCTAGGGTCTGTTTCCATTGATGCATGGGTGTCAGTTTAGCAACACACTGCAGCTCCTATTCTACACTTGAGAGGCAGTAAATTGCTTTTGGGTAGAAATGAATTAACTCTTTTCTATGACTACATTATCATAACATGCTGTCAGAAGTGATTTAGTAAACTGAATATGGAAGGCTAAAAACCTGAGTATAGTACCAAGAAATAAATTGATTAACGTGTCCTTTCAGTAGTATGATCAGATTCACAAGATGATTTTATGCTAATACTCATTTTCATAGCCTCTCTTGTCCGCCTTGGTAAACTCAGGGTTGGAAGGATGTTAAAAGTTATCGACTCCCACCTTCCTGTGACCATCGGATGCTCTTTCCCCTCCGTAATATCCTCACCAGGTGGTCCAATCTTTTTAGGTGTACTAGAATAAGCTTTAGGGGCCTGGTCAAACAAACAAACAACTTTACCTCTCAGAAATAAGATTTTCTTTTTTTTGAGATGGGGTCTTGCTCTGTCACCCAGGCTGGAGTGTGGTAGCAATATGTCGGCTCACGGCAGCCTCTGCCTCCAGGGTTCCAGTGATTCTCTCACCTCAGCCTCCCCAGTAGCTGGGATTACAGGCACGAGTAATCCTGGCTAATATTTTATATTTTTATATTTATATTTTTACTGGCTAATTTTTTGTATTTTTAGTAAAGACGGGGTTTCACCACGTTGGCTAGGCTGGTCTCGAACTCCTGACCTCAGGTGATCCGCCCGCCTTGGCCTCCCAAAATGCCGGAATTACAAATGTAACCCACCACACCTGGCCAGAATTAAGACACTCTGTTCCTTTCATTTAGACCAAGGAAGCAACATGAAGCCACAGTTTCAAAAACCCTACAGCACTGTGAGAAAGAATTCCCTATTTCTTTTACTGTGGAGAAGAAAAGGGCTGGTAAAACCCTTCTTTATTAGTAGTCATTGCAGTTCTTTATTTTTGTTTTTTGTTTGTTTTTTGGGTTTGTTGTTGTGGAGACAGTCTTGCTCTGTCATCCAGGCTGGAGTGCCGTGGCGCAATCTCAGCTCACTGAAACCTCTGCCTTGGCCGGGCGCAGTGGCTCATGCCTGTAATCCTAGCACTTGGGAGGCCAAGGCTGGTGGATAACCTGCAGTCGGGAGTTTGAGTCCAGCCTGACCAACATGGAGAAACCCTGTCTCTACTAAAAATACAAAATTAGCCAGGTGTGGTGGCACATGCCTGTAATCCCAGCTACTCGTGAGGCTGATGCAGGAGAATCACTTGAACCTGGGAGGCAGAGGTTGCGGTGAGCCGAGATCGTGCCGCTGCACTCCAGCCTGGGCAACAAGAGCAAAACTCCATCTCAAAAAAAAAAAAAAAAAGGTCCGCCTCCTGGGTTCAAGCGATTCTCCTGCCTCCGCTTCCTGAGTAGCTGGGATTACAGATGCCCACCACCATGCCCGGCGAATTTTTGTATTTTTGGTAGAGACAGGGTTTCGCCATGTTGGCCAGGCTGGTCTCAAACTCCGGACCTCAGGTGATTCACCTGCCTTGTCCTCCCAAAGTGCTGGGATTACAGGCGTGAGCCACTGCACCCAAACTGGGGTTTTTCTTTTCTTTTCTTTTCTTTTTGAGACAGGATCTTGCTCTGTGGCCCAGGCTGGAGTGCAGTGTTGTGATCATGGCTCGCTACAGCCTCAACCTCCCAGGCTGAAGCATTCCTTTCACCTCCGTCCCCCAAGTAGCTGGGACTATGGAAACACACCACCCCATCTTGGTGACTTTTTTTTTTTTTTTGCAGTTTTTATAGAGATGAGGTCTTGCTATGTTGCCATGTTGCCCAGGCTGAACTTGTAGGCTCAAGCAATCCTCCCACCTCAGCCTCCCAAAGTGCTAGGATTACAGGCATGAGCCACCACGCCGGACCTGTAGTTCTATATTAAAAACAACTGACATTCACTAAATGATCATTATGTGCCAAACACTGTGCTAAATATTCATGTTATTTCTTATTTAATCAAAAAATTCATCATTTACAGACCCTTAAGAAGCTAGTAATAGGCTGGGCGCAGTGGCTCACGCCTGTAATCCCAGCACTTTGGGAGGCCAAGGCAGGCGGACCACGAGGTCAGGAGATCGAGACTACCCTGGCTAACACGGTGAAACCCCATCTCTCCTAAAAACACAAAAAATTAGCCGGGCGTGGTGGCGGGCGCCTGTAGTCTCAGCTACTCGGGAGGCTGAGGCAGGAGAATGGCGTGAACCTGGGAGGTGGAGCTTGGAGTGAGCCGAGATCGCGCCGCTGCACTCCAGCCTGGGCGACAGAGCGAGACTCCATCTCAAAAAAAAAAAAAAAGCTAGTAATATTATGACCTTGGTTAATAGAGACTAAGTGAGAGGTAGAGATGGTAAGTAATTGCCTACCATTTTAACATTAGAAGGGACCTTTGGAATTCAAAACCACTCTTCTGATTTTCTAGGATTTGTCATGATACTTGTGTTAAAGAGTTAGAGCTGGAAATTTTAAATCTCTGCTGTTTCTGTTACTTCATGCTGCTTTATTCTCAAAGTCATATGAAATGTCTGCATGCTGCAGAAATTATACACACATACACATACACACACGCAGAAATCATATATATAGGGTACGTTAGATGGTGTGTATATATATACACACACAGAAATATATATATACACACTGTATATATGTATATATATAATTTCTGTGTTTACATATTTCTGTGTGTATGTATTTATATACTCTGTGTGTGTGTATATATACGTGTGTGTGTGCATATACTCGAGTATATATATATATATATATATATATACTCAAACTCCTGACCTCAGGGGTGTGTGTGTGTGTGTATATATACACACACACACACACACACACAGAGAGAGAAAGAAAGAGATGATGGCAACTGTTCTTCTTCCAGTTCAACAATGGGTAAGGTAAAGGAGATGAGAATGTGTTTGATTCCAGGCACCTCTGTACTTTAAAATTAGTTCGTTTATTTATTTATTTATTTTTGAGACAGAGTTTTGCTCTTGTTGCCCAGGCTGGAGTGCAATGGCGCAATCTCAGCTTACTGCAACCTCTGCCTCCCAGATTCAAGCGATTCTCCTGCCTCAGCCTCCCGAATAGCTGAGATTACAGGCACACACCACCGTGCCAGGCTAATTTTGTATTTTTAGTAGAAACAGGGTTTCACCATGTTGGTCAGGCTGTTCTCAAACTCCTGACCTCAGGTGATCCACCCACCTCAACCTCCCGAAGTGCTGCAATTACAGGTATAAGCCACCATGGCCGGCCTAAAATTGATTTAAAAATAAATCTATGACTCCATCCAACAGAAGCCAAGTACATATTCATCAAGCACAAATGGAACATTCTTCAGGAAAGACCATACGCTAAGCTATAAAATAAGACTCAAGATAAAGAAATCCAAATCATAGAGTATGCTTTCTGACTATAATGGAATTAAATTAGAAATCAATAATAGAAGGAAATTTGAGAAATTCACAAATATGTAAAAATTACTCCTAGGCTGCGCACAGTGGCTCACGCGTGTAATCTCAGCACTTTTGGAGGCTGAGGCAGGCAGATCACTTGAGGTGAGGAGTTCAAGACCAACCTGACTAACATGGTGAAACCCCATCTCTACTAAAAATACAGAACTTAGCTGGGTGGTGGCGGGCACCCATAATCCCAGCTACTCAGGAGGCTGAGGCAGGAGAATCGCTTGAACTCAGGAGGTGGAGGTTCCAGTGAGCCAAGATAGTGCCACAGCACTCCAGTGACTGTCTCAACAAAATAAATAAATAAATAAATAAATAAATAAATAAAAATACTCCTAAATAATCAGTGAATCAGAGAAGAAATAACAAGGAAAATTAGAAAATGCTTTAAGATGGAAAAATGCAATATACCAAAACTTGTAAGATGCAGCTAAAACAATGCTCACACAGCAATGTATGGCTCTAAATGCCTATACTTAAAAGGAAGAAAGATCTCAAATTAATAACCAAATTGGCGGCCGGGCGCGGTGGCTCACACCTGTAATCCTAACACTTTGGGAGGCCGAGGTGGGTGGATCATGAGGTCAGGAGTTCAAGACCAGCCTGGCCAAGATGGTGAAACCCTGTCTCTACTAAAAATACAAAAAAACGGCTGGGCGCAGTAGCTCACGCCTGTAATCCCGGCACTTTGGAAGGCCAAGGCAGGCGGATCACGAGGTCAGGAGGTCGAGACCATCCTGAGAAACACAGTGAAACCCCCGTCTCTACTAAAAAAATACAAAAAATTAGCGTGGTGGGCGCCTGTAGTCCCAGCTACTCAAGAGGCTGAGCCAAGGAGAATGGCGTGAACCCGGGAGGCAGAGCTTGCAGTGAGCCGAGATCACGCCACTGCACTCCAGCTTGGGCGACAGAGTGAGACTCTGTCTCAAAAAAAAAAAAAAAAAAAATACAAAAAATACAAAAAAAAATACAAACAAATTAGCCAGGCGTGTTGGCAGGTGCCTATAATCTTAGCTACTCGGGAGGCTGAGGTACAGAATTGCTTGAACCCGGGAGGCGGAGGTTGCAGTGAGCCGAGATCACGCCACTGCACTCCAGCCTGGGCAACAGAGTGAGACTCCGTCTCAAAAAAAAAAAAAAAAAAAAATTAGCCGGGCGTGGTGGCAGGCGCCTATAATCCTAGCTACTGGGGAGGCTGAGGCAGAGAATTGCTTGAACCCGGGAGACGGAGGTTGCAGTGAGCCGAGATCACGCCACTGCACTCTAGCATGGGCGACAGAGTGAGACTCCGTCTGAAATTAAAAAAAAGTAAAAATTAAAAATAACCAAATCTTCTACCTTAAAAAAAAGAAGAAAAAGAACTTTTTAAAGATCTAGCTTTAAAATTTTACAACTTCTAGAAAAGCTTATTAAAATAACTTCTACATTCTGGCCAGGTGCCATGGCTCAGGCCTGTAATCCCAACACTTTGGGCGGCCGAGGCAGGTGGATCACTTGAGGTCAGGAGTTCGAGATCAGCCTGGCCAACATGGTAAAATCCCATCTCTATTAAAAATACAAAAATTAACTGGACGTGGTGATGGCGGGTGCCTGTAATCCCAGCCACTTGGGAGACTGAGGCACCAGAATCGCTTGAACCCAGGAGGTGGAGGTTGCAGTGAGCCAAGATTGTGCCACTGCACTCTAGCCTGGGTGATAGAGAGAGACTCAACCTTAATTAAATAAATAAATAAATAAATAAATAAATAACTTCTACATTCTATACTACTCAGTTCCTGAATACACATTTCTTTAGAATGTATTCAGCAGTTTATCCGCTATTTATACACTTTTGGTCATTGTTCCAGAGTTTCTTTCTCATTAACATTCCTGGGCTGAGGCTTATTTCCTCAAGTTCTTTGCCTCTTTTATCTACTGCTGCATGGGTTCCTGAGGAAAGTTAAAGGTTCTATTTGTTCCTGAGTTTACAATCAGAAGCTCACCAAAGCTCTTGCTCTGTGGAGACCTTGAAACTGATCTCTTGACAAGGTGCGGTGGCTCACGCCTGTAATGCCAGCACTTTGGGAAGCCGAGGCAGGGGGATCACGAGGTCAGGAGTTCGAGATCACCCTGGCCAAAAGACCAGCCTGGTCAATATGGTGAAACCCCATCTCTACTAAAAATACAAAAATTAGCTGGGTGTGGTGGCGGGCACCTGTAATCCCAGCTACTCAAGAGGCTGAGGCAGGAGAATTGCTTGAACCCACAAAGCAGAGATTACAGTGAGCCAAAGATCGTGCCATTGCACTCGAGCCTGGGCGACAGAGCGAGACTCTGACAAAAAGGAAAGAAAAGAAAAGGAAGGAAGAAAGGAAGGAAAGAAGGAAGGAAGGAAGGAAGGAAGGAAGGAAGGAAGGAAGGAAGGAAAGAAAATGATCTCTCAGTCAGGATTCAGCATTAAACAGCTGGCAGACCCAACGAGTTTGACGAGTCAAATAAGGGCACTATTTAACAGAGCTGTGGGCAGGATTAAAGAACAACCAAAGATGGTGACACACTAGAAACTAGCAACATCAGAAAGCCTTTCCTATGCTTGAGTCTGAAGGGGAAATTCGAGGAAGCAGTTGTTAAATCAGGTACCAGAACGTTTACGTTTTAGAATAACTCAGGGAGTACAATGGGGATGTCCATGGCACAAATAAATGATGAGTGCTTGAGGTGATGAGCCCCATTTATCCTGGTGTGATCATTATATGCTTGTATCAAAATATCTCATGTGCCCCATAAATATATACACCTACTATGTATCCATAAAAATTCAAAATTAAAACAATTAAAAAAAAAAAAAAAACCAGAACCCTGGAAGAAGGAGTTACCTCTACTGATCCCTGGCCATAGAGGGATGTAGCAACTGCTAAAACTTCGGCAGGTGTGGGGCACAGGTAAGAATAGGCATAAATACCCTACCTACTTCTTTCTCTTTACACTCGCTTGTTCTCTCTGCCATTGACCCAACCCAAAAGAAGCCAGAGAACCAGGAAGTCAGGACGCCATCTATAGATGTCCACCTCTAAGGGGACAGATGGCAGAGAAAGCAGAGATAGATCTGAGGGGAAGACGGAAATGAACCAGCACAACTCCTCCAGCCAGGGCCATAGGCCTCTGAGCCCCAAGGTTCCAGGCCTCAACTGGGTCCCAGGAAAACTCTTGTTGATTGGCAAGACTCTTCACCCACTGCCACTTCCTCTGTTGCTGAGGTTGCTTTCTGCTTCCAATATTTTGTGTTCTCAAAGCAGCTGCTACTTCAACCCACACTAAGTTTCTCCAGGGAGTCTTCAATCTTGCTGCGGTAGGGGAGGCATCCGTCCACACTCCTACTTACAGCCCCTCTTTTGTTTTATTGAAGCAGTCTTTCCCTCCTATTCTTACAGTCTCCTCTCCCTAGAAACACACACAGATTCTCCCGAGATGAGATAGGGTCAAGTTTTCTTCTTCATCCCTCCTTTCTCCCTGAGGAAGAAGCTGTAGAACACATCACCCAACAGCCCATGCAGAACCACTGTGTCTCAGAAACCAGCTGCACTCAAGAATTGGGAGAGCTTCATTCCAGCCACAGGAATGGGGATGTACCTCTAGGAACTCACTCTGTGCAATATGCTCAAGCAGAGGTGGGTCAGATGACCAGGCCTTGGTATTTGTAAACATATAGGGTGACAGTTCCTCTTAGTCATCCTTGAGTGACCCAGAGAACTGGCTGCTCGCCACATCCTCAGCACAACCTACCTTTCTCTCTCTTTTTTCTTTTCTTTTCTTTCTTTCTTTCTCTCTCTCTCTCTCTCCTTTCTTATTATTTGAGATGGAGTCTTGCTCTGTCATCCAGGCTGGAGTGCAGTGGCTCGATCTTGGCTCACTGCAACCTCCGCCTCCCTGGATCAAGCGATTCTCCTGCCTCAGCCTCCTGAGTAGCTGGGATTACAGGCATGTGCCACCATGCCTGGCTAATTTTTGTATTTTTAGTGGAGACAGGGTTTCATCATGTTGGTCAGGCTGGTCTCGAACTCCTGACCTCGTGATCTGCCTGCCTCGGCCTCCCAAAGTGCTGGGATTACAAACGTGAGCCACTGCCCCTGGCCAGCACAACCTTTATAGGCAACTGGAGAGGAAGCTGGGAGCCCTACCCTAAAAGAGCTTACAGTATAATGAGCTGCCAAGCCCATTAAATAATAGCATCCTCCTGGAACAAGATATTTATGAAACAGGTTCTCTGGCTGCCCCAAGGCTCCTTGCATCTGATTGTATTTACTGTTATTCCACCCCTTGCTGATCCCAGGCTTCAAAGGTTGATGTATGACTGATCCTAAGAATCCAGCCCTACCAGAATGACCTGTCATCTCCCTCCTGCTGCTTGTTGAATTAGGCAGCTGCTTGTTGAATTAGGTTATTAAAATGTCTGCTCAGCCTCTTAGTCAACTTAACTTGTCTTTATTTTGGTGGAAAGCAAATCACGTAGTAGAATTTCGCTTAATTGGTCACTTGGCTCAGGGTTTGATGACTTTTCCAGTAATATTTGCACGACAAATATATTTTATTTAATTCTTTTCTGAAATAACTCAGCTGACTCTGAATGTTCAAGATGTGCAAAGCACCAAAGAAGCACCATGATCCTAGCAGGAGATCTATGGTAATATGAGGGCAGAAAACACGGAAGAGAGACAGCCTGAGCACTCACAGATTTACTATGGAGATAAGCAAGAAGTATAACCAGCCACAGTGTCCTCACTATCTTTTTGATCTCTTTCTTGGGTATCTCTGGATCCATCTTTTTCTCTGGATTCCTAACCTCCATGTCCTTCTTTCAGTTCTTCTGTGGTGTCTCACATGTGTTTGTGTACGTGTGGGTATGCATGCACACATGTAAGTGTATATATGTATCGCACCTTGGGCAAAATTTAATAATGGTATTTTGCCACAGTTAAAAAGATACTAAATCCATCCCCCCAAAAAAATGTATAATAATGGGTAACAATATGGCATTTTAAAGAACTTGCTCTGTAATGGGTCCCAGGTAAAGAACCTTTCAGATATCATATCAGTTGTTCATCAAAAACTTAGGAGCTTTTTTTTTTTTTTTTTTTTTGAGATGGAGTTTCACTCTTATTGCCCAGGCTGGAGGGCCATGGCACTGCCTTGGCTCACTGCAACCTCCACCTCCTGGGTTCAAGCAATTCTCCTGCCTCAGCCTCCCAAGTAGCTGGGATTACAGGCATGCACCACCACGCCCGGCTAATTTTTGTATTTTTAGTAGAGACAGGGTTTCACCATGTTGGTCAGGCTGGTCTCAAACTCCTGACGTCAGGTGGTCCCCCCGCCTCGGCCTCCCAAAGTGCTGGGATTACAGGTGTGAGCCACCGCCCCCGGCAACTTAGGAGCTTTTTAAAGTATTTTCTGCTTTACTGTCTTGTGATGTAGTTTCTCACATCTAGAAAACAGAATTGTTCCTTGTCAGTCCATAAGATTCTCTTTCTCTGCCAGATGCAGTGGCTCATGCCTGTAATCCCAGCACTTTGGGAGGCCGAGGTGGGTGAATCACCTGAGGTCAGGAGTTCGAGACCAGCCTGGCCAACACGGCAAAACCCCATCTCTACTAAGAATACAAAAATTAGCCAGGCGTGGTGGCACACGCCTGTAGTCCCAGCTACCCAGGAGGCTGAGGCAGGAGACTCGCTTGAACTCAGGAGGTGGAGGTTGCAGTGAGCCAAGATTGCACAATTGCACTCCAATCCGGGCGACAGAGCAAGACTCTGTCTCCAAAAAAAAAAAAAAAAAAAAAGATTCTCTTTCTCTAAGTGGTCCCATCAGGAATGGCTTGGTGCTTGTAGTTATGCTGCCTGGGGGGAAAAAAAGAGTATGGAATATTCAGTGAGAACTGAAGGTTATTATAATCCAAAAAGAGTGATGGAGTATAAAGACAACATCTTTTCAAATAGACTTTGCAAGACTTTCTGCCTTCTTCGTGGTAAAGGCTAAGCAGTGGTTTGCTGGCTTTGCCCTCTGTGAGTTACAGAAAGGCCTTTGCTTATAAATCCATGGAGCTGAAGGTCACATGAAGGGCCTGCCTGCACCAGCTTATTTACTCTAGGATCAGAATCAAGACCTCAGTTAATCTCAGCTGCACTAGTGTGGCATATTTCCCACCTCCACCCATATCCACCCACTAGTTCTGGCCCCAGATTGTCTCTGAGCTGGCCCTGCCCACTGGTCAGAACAGATTGGCAAATGATCATTCCTTAGGACAGCCACGGTTTGTACAACAGGCAGGAATGTGCTCAGAAGAAAGGCAATTGTCCTCATATCCTTGGTAGACGGAGGCTCATGTTACCTTCTCATGTTGCTTTAAAAAAAAAAAAAAAGGCTAGTTCCTGTCTCCTTGTATTAAAAGACTTAGGGTATGAAGGTGAATTGTAAACATTAGACAGGTGACCTTTGCCAGCATGTTGGGTGGGTCAGCGCTCTAAACACATACACGCCATGTACGAGGGTATCTTTAATTTCTTGGGCAAAGGAGAACAAAAACTGGCCAGTTTTGAGTAATTAACATCCCATCTTCCATTTAAATGTCAACCTAGGAGTATTCAGTGAGGACATATGATGCTCAAGGCACCATGTGGGGGAATGTAGGGAAGTCTGGCAGAGTTTAGAATCCAGTAGAAAATTAAAAATATAAACAAGCATAGTCAGGAAGTACATGGTAAAACTTAGCCTCTAGGCTGGGCATGGTGGCTCAGGCCTGTAATCCCAGCGCTTTGGGAGGCCGAGGAGGGTGGATCACCTGGGGTCAGGAGTTTGAGACCAGCCTGGCTAACATGGTGAAATCCCGTTTCTACTAAAAATACAAAAATTAGCCGGGCGTGGTGGTGCATGCCTGTAGTCCCAGCTACTTGGGAGGCTGAGGTAGGAGAATCTCTTGAACCCAGGAGACGGAGGTTGCAGTAAGCCAAGATTGCGACACTGCACTCCAGCTGGGCGACAAGAGTGAAACGTTGTCTCAAAACAAAACAAAACAAACAGCCTCTAGAATCAGAAAAGCCTGAGTTCAAATCTCTGCTCTATCTATTTAACAACTGGTGCTGGAACAATGGGACATCCATATGTGAAAAAAAAAAAAATAGATCATAGACCTCAATGTAAAATTGCTGTGACTTTGGTAAATAAGATTTTGTCACTAAAACAAGATATGATTCATAAAAGAAAACATAGATAAATCGAACTTAGTCGAAATTTAAAATTCTCCTTGAAAGATGCTATAAAATGAAAAGGCAACCACACACTGAGAGAAAATATTTGCAAAGTATATATTTGATAAAGGACTTGTATCTAGAATATATATTCAGTTATCTCAAAACTCAATAATAAGAAAATAGCATGATTTTTAAAACGGGCAAAAGATTTAACAGAACACATGAAAAGATACTCAACATAATTAGTCATTGGGAAAATGCAAATTTAAAAAACAACAAAATACTATTAGAATGAGTTTAAAAAAAAAAAGGCTGGTAATGACAAGTGCTGGCAAGGATGCAGAGCAAAGGAAACTCTCAAGCATTTCCTATTGGAATGGAAAATGGTGTAGAAAGGCAGTCTGACAGGTTTTTGTTTGTTTGTTTTGTTTTGTTTTGTTTTTTGAGCTAGGGTCTCATGTTGCCCAGGCTGGTCTGAAACTCCTGAGCTCAAGTGATCCTCCGGCCTCAGCCTCCTGAATAGCTGGGATTACGGGCATGCACCACCACACCTAAGCTTCTTATTTTCTTTTCTTTTTTTTTTTTTGTTTTTGAGACAGAGTGTCACACTGTTGCCCAGGCTGGAGTGCAGTGGCATGGTCTCGGCTCACTGCAACCTCTGTCTCCCAAGTTCAAGGGATTCTTCTGCCTCAGCCTCCCAAGTAGCTGGGATTACAGGCGCCTGCCACCACGCTCAGCTAATTTTTTTTAGTAGAGACAGTGTTTCACCATGTTGGCCAGGCTGCTCTCAAACTCCTGACCTCGTGATTCACCTGCCTTGGCCTCCCAAAGTGCTGGGATTACAGGCGTGAGCCACTGTGCCTGCCACCACACCTAAGTTTCTAATAAAATTAAATATACATGCAAACTTTCCCTATGACCCACCAATCCCACTTCTAGGTATTAAAAAGTTAAATGAAAACCTATTTTCAAATAAAACCTGTGAGCCAGATGTGGTGGCTCATGCCTGTAATCCCAACACTTTGGGAGGCTGAGGCAGGAGGATTGCTGGAGCCCAGGAGTTTGAGACCAGCCTGGTCAACATGGTGAAACCCCATCTCTACTGAAAATAGAAACATTAGCTGAGTGTGGCAGCACACACCTGTAGTTGCAGCTACTCGGGAGGCTGAGGTAGGAGGATCCCCTGAGCCTGGGACAGGGAGGTTGCAGTGAGTCAAGATGGTTACCACTGCACTCCAGCCGGGCGACAGGGCAAGACCCTGTCTCAAAAAAACAAAACAAAAAATAAAATAAAAGCTTTCCTTGAATGTTTGTCATGGCTTTGTTCATAATCAAGAAAAACTAAACAATTTTCAGACCTACTTCAACTGGTAAATAGGTAAACTCTGGTACATCCACACAGTGGAATATAGCTCAGCAATAAAAAGCAAGAAACTTCTGATACACTGAGTCACCTGGATACATCTCAAATGCTTCTTGCCAAGTGGAAGGATCCAGGCTCAAAAAGCTGCATACTGTATGATTCCATGTGTATGACATTTTGGAAAAAGTCAAACAGTAAGGATAGAAATCAGATCAGTGTTTTCTGGAGTTTGGTGGTCGGGGGACGAGTTGACTGTGAAATAGCATGAGGCAGTCTGTGGGGTAATGGAACTGTTCTATATCTTGACTGTCATGCTGGTTACATGACTATAATACTCACAGTGTTGTGCAATAAAAAGCATGATTTTTAGTGTGTAAATTATACCTCCATAAGCCTGATCAGGAAGAAAAAAGAAGCAATACTCTAGATAGTACTTGGTCATCAAAAACCATGAAGGTGGTCAGGCATGGTGGCTCATGCCTGTAATCTCAGCACTTTGGAAGGCTGAGGTGGGAGGATTGCTTGAGCCTAGGAGTTTGAGGCTGCACTGAGTTATAAATCATGTCACTGTACTCCAGCCTGGGTGACAGAGTGAGATCCTGTCTATTAATAACAACAACAACCAAAAAGCATGAAGGCAATATTTTAAAAATTGTGCTCTGGCACTTAAAGCCGAGTGAATGACCATAGGCAAGCTTCTTAACCTTTAGAAATACCCATTTCCTCATCTCTAAAGTGAAAACAAAATTAGTAGTAGCACTGAATAAAAATATGCTCTGAGAATTAAACTACCTAATGCATAAAGTAAAATTAGGTAAAGTTTATTGACCATTTACTCTATGCTAGGTTTTAGATGTGCCTTTATATTCATTACATAAGTTAATTCTAGCCTTAGGAGATAGGTTCTATTATCCTATAGAGATAAGAAGAGGAGGAAGAGGAGGAGGAGGAGGATGAGAAGGAGGCTGTGGCTCTTGCTAGATGAGAAGAGACAGTCAAGAAAAGCTTCCTGGGGAAGTGACATCGGATTATGTCTTAAAGGACAGGTAGAAGTGTCAACAGAGATTCAGTGGGATGTGGAAGGATTGAAGAGGGAGATTCACTCAATGACACCAGCAAAACAAAACAACACCCCTTCCCAAAAAAAAGAAGTCTTAGTAGTTAGTGGCAGAGAGAGGAGAGACCAATTGAGCCAAACCTCAAACTTGGGCACAGATATTGTATAAGGGGGGAACTACATTAGCAGAGACTAGGAGGGAAGCTTAGGGAAGCTGACGTGATGTTCTGATTCGGACATACTATTCCTAATGTCCAGATCTTTGGAAAAGAGCTTTCATAATCTCCTGTATACCCATGCCGGTGTCTTAGTATTCACCCGGAGAAAATTCATTAAGCGCAAATCCTCTTGGCTGCACTTTTCCTTCATGTTTATTTGTGAATGCAAGTGGGGGATGGCTCAAGAGTAGCTTCAAGCTATTACTTTCCCTACTAATTGGGATACATCACATATTTTTCAATGTCCTGTGATTCCTGGGGCATGGTATCTAAATGTTCTTCTGGATAGAAAATACTGCTGCAAAACTATTCAAAAAGATTTCTGGCAAAGAAGGGTAGGAGAGGGTGGTGGGAGAGGGAGGACATTGAATCAAATGGCTCTTTGTTTGTATAAATACACAAACCTATGTCGAGACTTTTTACCCTTCCACTGCCCCCACAACCCCTCAACAGGTGGCACGAGCTTGATGACATTTGTAGAGCAGATGGCATGTCATTTTAATGCTGTTTCTAATTGACAGGGGCCTCGGTGGCTGTGGCACGTGCGGCTGCATACCGGGTGTAGGGTGGGGAATGGAATTAGATACTGCTACCTGCTCCTTCTGGCAGAGAAGTGGGAGCTGTAATTGTGTCAACTGGCTTGAACACATTGCATTAATTCCTCATCAAAGGACTTATTTTGCTGGTTTTATTTCCCTTAACTTGCTAATCCTTCCCTCCCCCTTGCATAGCTCTGAATTTTGGACAACTTCAACAAGGAAACTTTGTTCCTCTGAAAATCACCTTTAGCATAAGCTTAGTGTTTTCCTGTCCAGATTTTCATAAGCAACTCAGGTTGCGTTCAGTTTACACCAGAAACAAGCTTTCACATCTCAGAAATGGTCTAGAGAGAAAACAAAAAGGAGTGGGATGTAGCCCAAGCGACACTGGGAGCCTTACCAGGTATTCTAATCAGAGGATAAACAACATGGAGTTAGAAGTCCTGTCCCAGAGCAGCCATAATTTTTGTAATTCTCATTTTAAAAGCCATATGGTGAGTGGATGCAGCCCCACTTCCTGTGGTGAACTCATACAACTCCAAGGCCACAGCTACACACTTCCCCACTCAGTCTCCACAAGGAGCTCATTCTAATTCTAATCAGAATACTTTTGTTTATACAAAACAAAAAGTACTTGATCAATTTAGAAATGGTCCTTTAAACTGTATCAGTTTCCCTTCAATCATTCAGCTTCTTGAGGAAAACAAATCCCAATTATTAATCATATCCTATTAGATCAGATTTGAAAACAATTTATATGGTAATGAGGAATTTACTGAGCCCGCTGAATGCATTATGTTGTGCCTGAATCTAGGAGTTATTTCTAAGACATTCACGGTCATTTCCCTCTAATCTACAGCATAAGTTTTCATTTTAGGCCCCCAAACAAAAGTTTAGAAATAGGCATTCTTTGTATTTTCTTTCTTGCGTCTCCACCCAACATCATTACTGTCTTTAGTTCAAGAGGAGGGACAAGAACGAGAGGGTGGGTTCAGAATTCCTTTTGCTCTCCTAAGTTTCAAGTCTATTGATGAAAAATGGTATAAGTGATTTTTTTTTTTTTAATTGATCATTTTTTTTTTTTTGACAGCCCAGGCTGTCAAGCCCAGGCTGGAGTGCAGTGGTGCGATCTTGACTCACTGCAACCTCTGCCTCCTGGATTCAAGTGATTCTCCTGCCTCAGCCTCCCAAATAGCTGGGATTACAGGCACCTGCCATCATGCCCTGCTAATTTTTTGTATTTTTAGTAGAGCTGGGGTTTCACCATGTTGGTCAGGCTGGTCTCGAACTCCTGACCTCAGGTGATCTGCCCAACTCGGCCTCCCAAAGTGCTGGGATTACAGGCGTGAGCCACTGTGCTCAGCCCTGTATAAATGATTTTTAAAGCAGTTAATGATCTGCAAGCATTTAAGGGATTAAATGAGCTACTATTTATTACTGTTATTAAATAGAATTTAAATGAAAAATTGAATAACAACTATGATCATATATTGACTGTGACTGCTCCCTTTATGCCAGATAGAAATTATAGTAAGTACTTTTCCATATAATAATTTTTAAAGTAGTTAATATGTTTTTATTGATCATTTGCTATGTGGTACTCATGGTGTTCAGTTCTTTGCAAACTAACTTTTTTATTTGTTTTATCAACACTATGTCATAGGCACTGTTATTGACCCCATTTAATAACTGAGAAAGTGAACCTTAGAGAGTAACTTTCTGGGAGTTGAAGTTTGTCTGAAGCCAAAGCCCATCTGTTCAACCACTACCTTAGATTCCTTGATGAATCTTTAAAAGACTGTACTTTTTTATGATGCAGGTAACCCCATTAGTTGATCAGTTTTATATAAATTCAAACTTTTTAAAATTTAAGAGATTTCCTCGCTTTAGTTATGGGAGCTTTCTTACTCTGTGAAAATCTCAAAACTAGGCCAGGCACAGTGGCTCCTGCCTGTAATCTCAGTACTTTGGGAGGCCCAGGCGGGAGGATTGCTTGAGCCCAGGAATTCGAGACCTGCCTGGGCAACATAGTGAGACCCCATCTCTACAGAAAAATTAAAAATTAGCTGAGTATGGTGGTGCACGCTTGTAGTCCCAGCTATTCAGGAGGCTGAGGTAGAAGGATCACTTGAGCCTGGGAGGTCAAGGCTTCAGTGAACCATGATTGTGCCACTACACTCCAGCCTGAGCCATAGATCAAGACCCTGTGTCAAGGAAAAAATAAAAGCCTCAAAACTAAGACTAGCCTGCCACACCCATGGGCACTTCAACCTTCCTAAATCCCTGTGCTATGACCAATAGATTCTTCCCCCTCACAGCCTTGAGATACAGTCCTCCTTTTGTTCATTGATTTCCTGGAGCACCAGTGTTTTCAAAATAGAATCAAAACATAGTCCAAACATTACTTCTGCCTAGCTTGATGTAAAACCTTTATTATTTTTCCAAATGATTTACTGAGAATATAATATTACTGGAGTCAGAGTGCAATGTTTACAATTTCTTGTCAAGTTTTACCCTTATCTAGGTGTTTCCAGTTGGCAGCAGCTTCCACGGTCTTCCCTCTGTTTCTGCTGTTTTCAATGAGAGAGGCTGAGAGGGAACCCACCAGAGTCCCAAGCGTAGGCAGCATGGGGCAGACTGGCCTCTTTATTTGTAATGCACTGAATATGAAGGGAGCCACTCTGAAGCTGTTTTCTGTCTAGACAGGATATGATGATAATAGCACAAATAAAAGTTCATGTATTCCAGCCAGGGACAAATTAAGTGGGTACAGAGCATAGATATACGTCACACTGTTACTGACTTCGAACTGCACACGGCCCACTTCGGGGCATCATGCCCAGATTAATTGGCTTGCCCAGAATGCATCTATGATTAGAAGAAAGCTCTCAGGAAATGCTGGGCAGCGCATTATCTGGAGTCTCCATTTTTCTCCTCCTAGGCATTGAAAGTTAGACATTTTGTTTTATACACCAAGAGAGTAGTGGCATTTGACACCATTGGTTTATGAAATGTTTTGCTGTTTTTTCTTCATAGATTATAAACGTTTTTGAGAGAAATCAGTCACCATATGTTGAGATGATGCAAGTAGTATTTATGATTGCTTTACAGAGGTGCCTCAGCTCTGGTATGTCAAGGGTTATAGAATTATGAGGAAAGGTGTGTATCTTGGGTATAAATGTGCATGAAAGTTCAAAATGAAGCTCTTTGTCATATGAGCTACTGAAATAGAAGAACCTCTGAGATTGCTGTGCTTAAAAATACTGCCATTTCTGCCTTGAGGAATATAATGGTGATCAGACATGGCACCTGGCTGACTTTGCACTCCGTTCTGAGTTAGCTGGAAAGGGAAGGAATCAGGAGAAATAGCCAACGGCACAGAACAACTTCAAAAATAGTGGCTTTCACTGGAAAATCTAGAGATGAATAGCAAAGAAGGTAGACTCTGTATCCAAGAAAAATCAAGGGTGAAATTGCTTATATTACTGACCAAAGGCTAAATACTTCTCTTGGATGAAGACAAGAAATTCCAATGGTCTCTACAGAACCCTTGCATGCATAAGCCAGTGATAAAATTTGGTCCAATAAAGAGCTCTTGTTCATCTGTGACACCATGTTTATCATGAAACCTGGAAAACCAGGAAAGTTAAACACTGTGGGTGGATCAAAAGAAGTGGTTCCTGAATATTTGTTATTGTTTATGAGGTTTGAGAAAATATTGAGGAAAAAAAAATTTTTTTTTTTTTGAGATGGAGTTTCACTCTTGTTGCCAAGGCTGGAGTGCAATGGCACGATCTCGGCTCACTGCAACCTCTGCCTCCCGGGTTCAAGCGATTCTCCTGCCTCAGCCTCCCAAGTAGCTGGGATTACAGGCATGTGCCACCACATCCGGCTATTTTTTTTGTATTTTTAGTACAGATGGGGTTTCACCATGTTAGCCAGGATAGTCTCAATCTCCTGACCTCGTGATCCACCTGCCTCGGCCTCCCAAAGTGCTGGGATTACAGGCGTGAGCCACCACACCCAGCCGAGGAAAAAAATTTTAAATGGGACTCCCAACATCTGCTTGCTTTTGTTGGATACTGGATCCATTCAGGTTCCATTCATGAAATATTTGCCATAGTGCATTCCTGCCTTTTTGGAAATGCTATAATATGTCAACCTTTAGCAATGCATTCCATTATTTAACAGTGAGGCATTCCGGAACTATCATAAGTTATGTAAAAGCTTGTGCTTTCTGAAACTGTTTAGAAAACAACCCTTTGTCTCTCAGCTTCAGGAACTCAGTCATTCTAATACTAGCAATTATTTACATAAAGAATCTAAAAGCCCAGGACTTAGACTGAGAATTCATCCCCATGCATCACACAGAGACCTTTTGGTCTAAGGCACTAGTATCATGGCCCTCAGTTTCTGCCACTGTCATTCATGGAGGCATTCATTCATTCATTCATTCACCAGACCAATTTTTAGGGCACTTCTGTGTCTGGCTGGCATTGAATTTGTCTCCATGAATGCTTGAGTCTGGAAATAGACAAACAGCAGGCATGTTTTGCCAGGCAATAAATAGGTAGCATTACAAAATATTTAATATACAGGGAAGTACCTGTATACAGTAAACAATCAATGTTCGTTATTAACATTATGCTTATCATTAAACAGCATAGTAACAGTATAGAAAAATTTTCAGATAGTTTAGTTCAAAATCATACCATCTGAATGCATCAACAGCTTTCATTTGACATTCATTTATTTGTTTGTTCAAAAAATATTTATTGAGCTCCTTACTATACTGCAAACACGGCCATAGAACACTGGCAGCTTCTTTTCTCACCTTTTGTGGGCATATATACTACTAATTTCTTTTTTTTTTTTTGAGACGGCGTCTTGCTCTGTCTCCCAGGCTGGGGTGCAATGGCGTGATCTCGGCTCACTGCAACCTCCGCCTCCCGGGTTCAAGCGATTCTCCTGCCTCAGCCTCCCGAGTAGCTGGGACTACAGGCATCCGCCACTACGCTCAGCTAGTTTTTATACTTTTAATAGAGATGGGGTTTCACCATGTTGGCCAGGATGGTCTCGATCTCTTGACCTTGTGATCCACCCGCCTCAGCCTCCCAAAGTGCTGGGATTACAGGCGTGAGCCACCGCTCCCGGCTATACTACTAATTTCTTAAAGTTTTTCACACAGAGAATATTTTCCCATGCTGTTACATATTTTATACAGTATTAACAATTTAATCTATAGATATTATTCCTTCAAGACATCATATCATCATTTATTTGACCATTCTTCTGTTATGGAATATGGAAGAAGCCCCATTTATCTTTTTTTACCCCCTTCAATTTGGAGTTAAGGAACCTGGGAGATTGTGAATTACTGTAGTCCCCCCATTATTCATGGTTTCTTTTTCCTTGATTTTAGTTACTCACTGTCAAACTCGGTCCTAAAATATTAAACGGAAAAGTCAATAAATAAACGATGTATATGATTTTTGTTTATTTGTTTGTTTGTTTTGGTTTTTTTTTTGAGATGGAGTTTCGCTCTTGTTGCCCAGGCTGGAGAGCAATGGCATGACCTCGGCTCACCACAACCTCCCCTCCTGGGTTCAAGCAATTCCCAGCCTCAGCCTCCCGAGTAGCTGGGATTGCAGGCATGTGCCACCACGCCCAACTAATTTTGTATTTTTGGTAGAGACAGGATTTCTCCATGTTGGTCAGGCTGGTCTCGAATTCCCAATCTCAGGTGATCTGCCCGTCTTGGCCTCCCAAAGTGCTGGGATTACAGGCATGAGCCACCGCACCAGGCCCGATGTATAAATTTTAAACTGCATGCCATTCTGAGGAACACAATGAAATAGTGTGCTGTCCAGCAACATCCCTCCCAGGATGTGACTGCTCCCTCTGTCCATTGTACCTATGTGGTCTACACAGTAGTTGCTTAGTAGCTGACTCAGTTATCAGATTGACTATCACCGTATTGCTGTTGAAGTCACCCTTATTTTGCCTCATAATGGCCCCAAAGTACAAGAGCAGTGATGCTGGCATATGGTTATAATTGTTCTATTTTATCATTAGTTGTTAATTTATTACTGTACCTAAGTTATAAATTAAACTTTATCATAAGTATGTATGTATGAGAAAAAACACAGTATCTATAGGGTTCAGTACCATCCATGGTTTCAGGAATTCACTGGGGGTCGGGGAATCTATCCCCTAAGAATAAAGAGAGAATTCTTTACTTCAGATCGCAGAGCTGGTGGAAAGATCTGGACAAGACCCTCTGAAAAGAGCTGATTGGTGCCGCTGCTAGAAAATATCAAGGTACATTATTGGTATATGGGCCGCCCCCCTTGACAGCGGCACCGCTTCTGGCTGGCCTTTGGGCAGGTGTGACCTGCACATTAGTGAAGAGTTCCAAATTTTACTCCCTCTCTCCCTAATGTGTGTATTCTGTTACAGCAGGCTTTGGAATCATCTACTCAGCCAAGGGACTGTCCCTGGTACATGGTGCTCTTCAAAATAAAGTGAAGATTACCACCCCAGAAAGGAAATTAGGAAGCACCAAAAGACAAAGGGTGGGCTCTTTCGGGTCTTTAAGACCAACCTCCTTCACTTACAGCCTACAAGGTGGAAAGTGTTTGACCATCCACCTGCCTTGAGCTTTGGGTTCAGCCATTCTCCCACTTGTATTGGTCTGGAACTCCTGGGCTCAAGGGATTCTCCTCCTCCAGCCTCCCAAAGTGTTGGTATTACAGGCGTGAGCCATCGTACCCAGACTTCACTTGTGTTTTTTAAAACAGAGAGCTTCAAGTCCCTCCAACACATAATGTCATTTTATGTCTTTGTGCTTTTGCTCCTGTTGTTCTCATAGTCTGAGTCCAGTTTAGCCACCACATGGCTGGGTAATTTGATTCTTCCTTCAGTACCTCTTACTAACTCAGATGAAGCCTCTTACAAGAAGTCTTCCATGATGCCTGGAGGCCGCACTAACTGTCCCGTCTCTTTGTTCATAAAGCACCTTGTGCATTCCTTTATCACACAGGATTGATAGTATTAGGTTGGTGCAAGCATAATCACGGTTTTTACCATTGAAAGTAATGGCAGGCTGGACACGGTGACTCACGTTTGTAATCCCACGCCTTGTGAGGCCAAGGCGGGCGGATCACTTGAGGTCGGGAGTTCAAGACCAGCCTAGCCAATGTGGTGAAACACCGTCTCTACTAAATACAAAAAATGAGTCGGGCGTGGTGGCACATGCCTGTAATCCCAGCTACTTGGGAAGCTGAGGCATGAGAATCGCTTGAACCCGGAGACGGAGGTTGCAGTGAGCTGAGATTGCACCATTGCACTCCAGCCTGGATAACAAGAGTGAAACTCTGTCTTAAAAAAAAAACAAACATAATGGCAAATGGGTATATGTGCATGAAAGATCAAACTGAAGCTCTTTGTTCTATGAGCTACTGAAATAGAGGAACCCCTGAGATTGCTGTGCTTAAAAATACTGCCATTTCTGCCTTCAAGAATATAATGATGATCAAACATGGCACCTGGCTGACTGCACTCTTTGAAAATAATGGCAAAAACTGTGGTTACGTTTATACCAACCTACTTATGTGTCTGTCTCCCTCACTAGACTAAGCTCATCAAAATCAGGATTTACAACTTATTTTCACATTCCCAATGCTTAGTACAAAATAGACACTTAGTAAGTATTTATTGAACTGAAATCCATTGAAGATGGTCTGGACATAGCATCAGGGAAATGTAATCAGAATGCAGTCCTTACCTCCTTACTTAGAAGGTCTGATCAATTCTGTTGTTATGATTGGGTAAGAAAAATGTGTTAATAGGAAAGGAGGAGTCTATTTGACCTTTAAAAGAGAAAAGTCCTACAGTGATAATTTCTTCTATGTGTAAATTTTTAACTTTCATATATAAATGGTATACATATACATTTATTAAAATATATGTATAAATTATGGTGATAATAATATTACTACCTTCATCTCCTCTGGAATCTTAGTCTAACAGTAGCATCTCTTAAATCTTCCATCTCTCAGCTGGGCACAGTGGCCCATGCCTGTAATCCTAGCACTTTGGGAGGCCGAGGCAAGCAGATCATCTGAGGTCAGGAGTTCAAGACCAGCCTGGCCAACATGGTGAAACTCCATCTCTACTAAAAATACAACAATTAGCCAGGCATGGTGGCAGGTGCCTGTAATCCCAGCTACTTGGGAGGCTGAGGGCATGAGAATCACATGAACCCAAGAAGTGGAGATTGCAGTGAGCCAAGACTGCGCCACTGCCCTCCAGCCTGGGCAATAGAGCAAGACTCAGTCTCAAATAAAATAAAAAAATAAAATAAAATAAAAAGAAATCTTCCATCTCTCCTTCTCTACATAGTTCTTTTCGGCTTAATTTATAAATTTGCTCAACTCTTTCACATTCTTAACCATCTTCTTCAAACTTCTTCACATTTGTTTGCCTATTTTTCTCCCAGTCATCCTTCAGTCTGCTGCAATCCAGTTTCTACTCCTTCCCCTGACCCTGAAATTGCAGAGGCTGGGTAGGGTAACCATTGACTCCAAAATACATGCTCAGCTGACATTTCTTGCTGCTGTGACTCTTCTCTTGCTTTGGACACTGCGGATCCCTTACTCCTCGCTGTCATTCTCACCTCCCTTGGCATCATGCCATGATAATTCTCCTACTTCTAGAACCAGTCTCTCTCTCTTAGACATTGTGTCATTTTTCTTCATTCTCTTGAATCTGATGTTCTCCATCTTTTGCCTTTCACAGTTTTCCATTCTCTCTTACACAGATGGATTTCATCCCTGACCACCCATCCAAATCAACTTTCTTTCTTTCTTTTCTTTCTTTCTCTTTTTTCTTTCTCCTTTCTTTCTTTCTCTTTCTTTCCCTCTCTTTTTCTTTCTTTCTTTTTTCTTTCTCTTTCTTTTCCTTCCTTCTTTCCTTCCTTCCTCCCTCCCTCCCTTCCTCCTTCCCTCCCTCCCTCTTTCTTTCTTTCTCTCTCTCTTTCTGTCTCTCTTTCTTTCTTCTTTCCTTTTCTTTCTTCCTCTTTTTTTTTGAGACAGGGGTCTAGCTCTGTCACCTAGGATCTCAGCTCACTGCAACCTCTGCCTCCCAGGTTTAAGTGATTCTCCTGCCCTAGCCTCCCAAGTAGCTGGGATTATAGACATGTACCACCACGCCCAGCTAATTTTTGTACTTTTAGTAGAGGTGGAGTTTCACCGCATTGGCCAGGCTGGTCTCGAACTCCTGACCTCAATTGATCTGCCCCTCTCGGCCTCCCAAAGTACTGAGATCACAGGCGTGAGCCCCATGCCTGGCCAACGGTGGCTCTTTCAAAAAATAAAAAATAAACATACCTGAGTCCCATCTCCAATGATTCTGACATAGTTCTAGCTAGGGCCTGGACATCTGTACTTTTTTAAAGTGTCACATTGATTCTAATGTGTACCCTCATTTGATAGTCACTGCTCTGTCTTGTCTCCATTGGTGATTTCCTTTATCAAATACATAATATATGAATCTCTACTATGGGCCAGGCTGACGCTAGTCACTGGAGTATTAGCAGTGAGTAAGACTCCATGGCCCCTCCCTTCACAGAGCTTGCAATTAAACATGACAGATCCAACTCAGTAAGCAATTACAAAGAAGTAGGATAACTGCTGAGACAGGAAAATAGCTGGGTGTTACAGAGATGCAGAGGAGGCTGAGAAAGGCCAGGGAAAGCTTCCTGGATGACATGCATGCAAGTTGATACCAATTAAAGGGAGGCACTGCTCAGGCATACATGAGCCACATGTATGGAGGCTACATGTGTGACCCACATGAATAGAAGACTGAGGCTCTCCATTAAAAACAAGCATGGCAGGGCGCGGTGGCTCACGCCTGTAATCCCAGCACTTTGGGAGGCCGAGGCAGGAGGATCACGAGGTCAAGAGATCGAGACTATCCTGGTCAACATGACGAAACTCTGTCTCTACTAAAAATACAAAAATTAGCTGGGCAGAACACGCCTGTAGTCCCAGCTACTCAGGAGGCTGAGGCAGGAGAATCGCTTGAACCTGGGAGGTGGAGGTTGCAGGGAGCCGAGCCGAGATCATGCCACTGCATGCCAGCCTGGTGACAGAGCAAGACTCTGTCTCAAAAAAAAAAAAAAGCATAAGTGAGGTATGACTCAAGAATGGCAAATGGGAGGGCAGCAGGCTGGAAGGATCAGGTGATGAAGAACTGAGGAAAAAAGTGGTAGAAAATCTTTTAAAGATTGCTTTGTAGTCAGGACACATCTCTGGCCCAAACTGCTCTCCTGAGTTCTAGATTATCCATGAGCTGTGGACATGGTTATTCCAAAAACAGTTAAAATTCCACACAAGTCAAACTGGACTCATTCTTTTCCCTCTCAAACCTGCTCCCGCATCTGTGTTCCCTGCCTCAGTGAGTAGCACTGTCCCTTGCCTGGTTGCACAAGCCAGAAACCTGACATTGGCCTTGATTTCTTCCCTTTCTCCAACTGTGCCATCCAATGAATCACCCAGTCCTTCCAATTCAGCCTGGGAATGTTCTCAGATTCTTCTTCTCCACTCCAGCCTTATAGCCGTTGCTCTTGCTGTCTTCCTCCAAGTTCTTAGCTGCAGAAAAAAGTAGATTCTTTAGTGGTTTTTTTTTAAGGTATTTATTAAGATACATAGATGGCTTGAATTGTTGGGAAGACTTAAGAAATAGACTCTGGGCTGAGCTTTCAGGAATAATGCAATTTTATAGGATGACTAACAGTCCTAGTTAGCCTGAGTATGAGGGCTTTTCAGAATGTGGGATTTCCAGTGCTAAAACTGTGGTAGTTCTGGTCAAACTAGGATGGCTGGGCACCCTAAGTCTGCTAACTTACCCGGAACTGGGCCACCGATGCCTCCACCACAATCAGGCAGCCTCCAAATCAGGAAGCCAGTGCTGTGGGATCATGGTGCTTCTGCTTCCATCTGTGCCAGCCACATGTGCACTGAGCAACTACCCAGTTACCAACAAAAGCCTTAGGCAATTGTGTTAACTTGGTAGAACCTCAATTCCATCCTTGACCTCTGTATTAGTCCGTTCTCACTCTGCTATAAAGAACTACCCTAGACTGGATAATTTATAAAGAAAAGAGGTTTAATTGGCTCACAGTTCTGCATGGCTGGGGAGGCCTCAGGAGACTTATAATGATGGCGGAAGGGGAAGGAAACACTTCCTTGTTCACATGATACCAGGAATGAGTAGTGCAGAGTGAAATAGGGGAAAAGCCTCTTTTTTTTTTTGAGACAGAGTCCTGCTCTGTCACCCAGGCTGGAGTGCAAGTGGTGCAATTTCAGCTCACTGAAACCTCTGCCTCCCAGATTCAAGTGATTCTCCTGCCTCAGCCTCCCAAGTAACTGGGTTTACAGGTACATGCCACCATGCCCAGCTAATTTTTAAAATATTTTTAGCAGGGTTTCACCAAGCTGGCCAGGCTGCTGTTGAACTCCCGACCTCAGGTGATCCACCCGCCTCAGCCTCCTAAAGTGCTGGGATTACAGGCGTGAGCCACCGTGCCTGGCTGGAAAAGCCTCTTATAAAACCATCAGCTCTTATGAGAACTCACCATCATGAGAATAGCACGGAGGTAACCACCCCCATGATTCAATTATCTCCCACTGGGTCCCTCACATGACACGTGGGGACTACGGGAACTACAATTCAAGATGAGATTTGGGTGGGGACACAGTCAAACCGTATCAACCTCAGTTGCAAGGAAATCCTGAAAAATGTACTTTTTAGCCCCTACATGCTAGACAGGAGTCAGAATGGGTGTTAGGTGAGCCAATCCACAGTATTTGCCCCGATGCCATGGTAACCTCTTCCTGGATTAGTAGCATGACTCTTGCAAATTGTCTTGTCTCAAATTTCATCTTCTTCTAGGTTAGGCTCTTTATGGCCATTAATTTTTAAATGAACCTACATGAGGCAGGTTAGCATTTCCCCATTTACAATCCTCAGTGACTCCATATTGCTCTTGAACTTTTTCTTTTTTTGAGACAGAGCCTCATTCTGTCACCCAGGCTGGAGTGCAGTGGCACGATCTCCACTCACTACAATCTCCACCTTCTGGGTTCAAGCGATTCTCCTGCCTCAGCCTCCCAAGTATCTGGGATTACAGGCGCCCACCACCATGCCCGCATAATTTTTGTGTTTTTAGTAGAGATGGGGTTTCACCATGCTGACCATGCTGGTCTCGAACTCCTGACCTCAGGTGATCCACTCGCCTCAGCCTCCCAAAGTGCTGGGATTACAGGAGTGAGCCACCACATATATATATATATATATATATATATTTTTTTTTTTTTTCTTTTCTTTTCTTTTTTTTGAGACAGATTCTCACTCTGTTGCCCAGGCTAGAGTGCAATGGCATGATCTCGGCTCACTGCAACCACTGCCTCCCGGGTTCAAGCAATTCTCAAGCCTTGGTCTTCTGAGTAGCTGGGATTACAGCCGTGTGCCACCATGGCCAGCTAATTGTTGTATTTTTAATAGAGACGGGGTTTCACCATGTTGGCCAGGCTGGTCTTGAACTCCTGACCTCAGGTGATCTGCCTGCTTCGGCCATCCAAAGTGGTGGAATTACAGGCATGAGCCACCACGCCTGGCTGCCATATTGTTCTTATCACAGTAACTGTTAAAACATAATGAGATTTTATCATTCACTTGGATTACTACTCAGCTTTCTTGCTTGAAAGATAAAAGGGGGTGGAGTTAGAGCAATGCATGCCACTAAATGGGGCATACATAATAAAATCCTCCCTCTGAGCTTGGCATACGGGGCCACACTCATTACTGCTTCCTACCTCCACCGTCACATCCTGCCCTCCACACTAGGACTTTACAATCTTTAACATCTCCAGACTTTTCCTTTTGCCTTGAAAATCTTTCCTTTCACTTCCCCTACTGGCTGGTGAATCTTGTGCTCCTCAGTCCCTTCGTAGGGGGCTCAACCCCTTCATGAACAATTTTTGCTCCTCACCAATATTGGTCATTCTCTCCTCTGAGCACCTCTTTATGGGGTATACATGCCTATTATTTACTTTTCTATGTCCCTTACTAGACTAAGTGATCCTGAACTCCAGACCTGGCACATGTCAGACATAATTCGTCCTCAATCAGTATTTGTTACATGGAGGAATTAACAAATGAATGAATGAATGAATGAATGACACATACAATAGAAATTTCTATAATGTACACTGGTAGAAGAAAGATTAGTCAAAATTACAGAATATGTTTAAAGCACACAAAAAGTGGCCGGGTGCAGTGGCTCACGCCTGTAATCCCAACACTTTGGGAGGCTGAGGTGGGCAGATCACCTGAGGTCAGGAGTTCGAGACCAGCCTGGCCAACATGGCAAAACCCCGTCTGTACTAAAAGCACAAAAATTAGCTGGGGGTGGTGGCACATGCCTGTAATCCCAGCTACTCTGGAGGCTGAAACAGGAGAATCACTTGAACCCAGGAGGTGGAGGTTGCAGTGAGCCAAGATTGCACCACTGCACTCCAGCCTGGGTGACAGAGCAAGACTCTGTCTCAAAAAAAAAAAAAAAAAAAAGACAAAAGAACACAAAAAGTAAACTGAGTGGCAAATTAGAGAATTATACGTGAAGTGTTTTATGGCACTTTTTTGTTTAAGGGATGGGGTCTCACTTTGTTGCCCAGGCTGAAGTGCAGTGACTACTCACACATGCGATTAGAGCACACTACAGCCTTGAACTGTTGGCCTCAAGTGATTCTCCAGCCTTAACCTCCCAAGTAGTTGGGAATACAGACCTGCTGTGCCTGGCTATTTTATGGCACTTCAAATAGCTTTTAAAAATTACTTTCTTATGTAGGTTAAACACCTTCTCAGTTCTCTTCAAGTTATATCCTATTAATTTAATTATTAGTTAAAAATAGTGTGGCCGGGCCGGACACGGTGGTTCATGCCTGTAATCCCAGCACTTTGGGAGGCCAAGGCGGGCGGATCATGAGGTCAGGAGATCGAGACCATCCTGGCTAACACAGTGAAACCCCGCCTCCACTAAAAATACAAAAAATTAGCCAGGCGTGGTGGTGGGCGCCTGTAGTCCCAGCTACTCAGGAGGCTAAGGCAGGAGAATTGCTTGAACCCAGGAGGCAGAGGTGGCAGTGAGTGGAGATCGTGCCACTGTACTCCAGCCTGGGTGCCACAGCGACACTCCATCTCAAAAAAAAAAAAAAAAAAGTGAGGCTGGGCACAGTGGCTCATGCCTGTAATCCCAGCACTTTGGCAGAGGCAGGCAGATCACAAGGTCAGGAGTTCGAGACCAGCCTGGCCAACATGGTGAAACCCCATCTCTACTAAAAATACAAAAATTAGCCAGGCGCAGTGGTGGGCACCTGTAATCCCAGATACTCAGGAGGCTGAGGCAGGAGAATTGCTTGAACCCGGGAGGCAGAGGTTTCAGTGAGTCAAGGCTGCACTCCAGCCTGGGTGACAGAGCAAGACTCTGTCTCAAAAAAAAAAAAAAAAAAAAGTGACAAAACTGGTGATTACTTTTGCACCTAGTAAGCTTCCTCCTGCTCCCATTTCTCAGCACAAATGTAAAACTTACCCAGCCTGGGATAAACCACCATAAATTGTGATTAGTTGGTCTAAATTAAAGTAGATTTATTTTTTGATTTACCAGTGAATGATTGATTTGTCCCCTTGCTGTCATTTATCTTTACATTATTACAGAAGAAAATATTTCATACAAGCATTTTACCGTTTTTGTTCGTTTTGATCACTAAAAAGTAGCTCTTTTTTGGAGAATCTTTATCTATGCTGCTGCTGAAGAATTCTTCAGCACATGAGGATCTGTATTTTTCATCTTTTTTTCTTTCATGTGTGTTCCATTCAGATCAGGAAATTGACATTTCAGCTTAGAAGACTTAGGCCAGATGTTAGTTCACTGGCTGAAGGATGGATTTCCTGCCCCAATAGGTGACCTCTGAAAGCAAAATAGGCTTTTTCTTAATGGATAGACTGTCCAAATGACCTCATTTCTAGAACAAGGCTTCTTTGTTAAGTGTCTCTTTGCTATTGGAATCAACATCATCTGATTTTTGAGAACATTCATTAGATAGCTAGCACCTAGTTGTTTCATTTATAAGGCATAGGAAAAAAATTATGCCTAGACAATCCATTTAAAAAAGAATTGTGTTCACTGAGAGGGAAATGGTGCAGAAAATCCGGTGCCTGCTCACCCATATTAATACGTCTTTTAGATTTCAAACCTCATTCAGGCCAGCACTAACCATAGGAGCAGAGCATGCTATGTACTTCCCTTAACAGGGAATTGTTTCACTAAGCTTGACCAAGGCACTATTTAAAGAAGTAACCATAACCCCAATGTCCTGTCACTTGAAGCTTCTCTCTCCATATGTGAGAAAGTCATTGAAGACATTGCCACGGTGCCACCTCTTTTGATGAGTTCTTCATAGAGTTCATTTATTTATATCTTCCATTGTATAAGGCAGCTCAGAAAAACTGAGATAACTAAGCGTGTGTGTGTGTGTGTGTGTGTGTGTGTGTGTGTGTGTGTGTGTGTGCATCCGTGTGTGTCACAAAAAATGCAATTAGAAGGAAAGTACGCTAGAGAGGAACATGGCCTTCAACAACAGGGGCGAGTCCCTATGACTTACTATACTTGGTAAGGAGAAGAGTTAGATGGCGTGAGAAGAAAGATACATGTTTCTGAGATTCTGAAACAATGGAATATTACAGCTGAGGGAAAAGTTGAGTTTTCCTTCTTTCTTTTTTTCAGGAACAGGAATGGGAGTGTCTCTTTGTAAGGGCTGGCAGATGAATTTTACTAGTATAAAAATCATGCTACTCTGATACAAAAATGTTGGCATTTCCATGAAAGACAGAGAACAGACACAAAAAGGGTTAACCTCAGGGTTCCACCATGCATCTGGCATTCATGGGTCTTCCTCAAGTAATTATCTGGTAGATCTGTGACTTAAAAAATGAGTAGTAAAAAAGGATATCAAACTTTGCTTTATAATGACTCAACAACATACTTTTCCCAGAATGTTATATTCAGCTCACTGCCTTTTTTAAAAATACTCATGCAAATGTCATTAATCACACGTGTGGTGTTGTTGTTCACCCAAAGTATTGTGCAAGCATACATCAACTCTGGATAAGACTGCAATGATCCTCTATTTCCTGGGATTAATTATGTGACTGAGAATCTTTTGTTCTATGCACATAACTTGATGGCACCTCAAAGAAGCAGAGCAACAGTTTTAACTGGAGCTTTAAAATTTATTGGAAAAAAATATTTTCCATAACCATGTTTAAGAGCAAGAGAGATAGCCAACTAGACATCCTCATAGGGTAAAGTTTATTAGAAGACAAGATTGATAAATCAATTCGGTTGATGGATACTTCCCAGCTGCACTTTTAAGTCTTTTCTTGCATAACTTGGAAACAGTTAACAATCTCTGGTCTCTTATTAACACATTCCTTTTTATTTTTACTTTTTTATTTTTTCTGAGACGGAGTTTCCCTCTTGTTGCCCAGGCTGGAGTGCAATGGCACGATCTCTGCTCACTGCAACCTCCACTTCCCCGGTTCAAGCGATTCTCCTGCCTCAGCCTCCCAAGTAGCTAGGATTAGAGGCGCCTGCCACCACGACTGGCTAATTTTTTTATTTTTAGCAAAGATGGGGTTTTGCCATGTTGGCCAGGCTGGTCTCGAATTCCTGACCTCGGGTGATCTGCCAGCCTCGGCCTCCCAAAGTGCTGGGATTACAGGCGTGAGCTACCGCGCCCGGCCCCTTTTTTATTTTTTGTATCTCCTAAGCAAAAAAGAGAAATATCAGGAAGTGTGATTCTAAAGATCATTTCCCTCCGTGTTTCCTTTTTTTCTTCTCCTAAGTGTCAGGTGGCTTTTGTATAATCTTACGGTTCTCTGTAGGAGAGGCTGTTCTCATCTTAATTCAGAAGTAACTCGATGGTGAGTTGAAGTCTCTTGGTTCCTGATGGGGTGCAATTCACATAGCCCACTTTTTTGATCCTCATGGGCATCTGTATACATCTTGCCAGAAATTTGCTTCTTGTCTATAATGTGTTACCAAATTTTTCCGAATCTTCATAGTTCAGAATTACAAGTGGCTTTAGAAATCATCTCGTCTGACCCCGCTGTGTATAATAAAATACCTGTTCTGATATTATTGATGGAATAATTCCCAAGCAGAACTTGTTTTTTTGTTTGTTTGTTTGTTTGTTTGAGACCGGAGTCTCACTCTGTCACCCAGGCTGGGGTGCAATGGCACGGTCTTGGCTCACTGCAAGCTCCGCCTCCTGGGTTCAAGCGATTCTCCTGCCTCAGCCTCCCACGTAGCTGGGATTACAGATTCCTGCCACCACGCCCCACTAAGTTTTTGTATTTTCAGTAGAGACAGGGTTTCACCATGTTGGCGAGGCTGGTCTCAAACTCCTGACCTCGTGATCCACCCACCTCAGCCTCCCAAAGTGCTGGGATTACAGGTGTCAGCCACCGCACCTGGCCAGAACTTGGTCTTTACATAGCATCAACACAGATGAAAACCTAAGTGGCTGTTGCCTATCAGAGTAGAATAAAAAATTTCAGAGAAAAATTTTCTCGCTTTGTGGCCCAACTTGAATTGCAGTGGTACAATCATGGCTTATTGCAGCCTTGACCTCTCAGGCTCAGGTGATCCTCCCACCTCAGCCTCCCCAGTAGCTAGGACTACAGGGACATGCTATAGTGCCTGGTTAATGTTTTGTAGAGACGGGAATCTCACTTTGTTGCCCAGGCTAGTCTAGAACTCCCAGGCTCAGGTGATCCTCTTGCTTCAGCCTCCCAAAGTGCTGGGATTACAGGTGTGCGCCCCGCTGCCCTACCCAGCCCAGAGAAAAGGATTTACATCCCTGCAGCCTCACTTTGTTTATTTCCCTTCTCTCCCTAGCCTGTTCTGCCGTCTGCACTTTGTTTTAATTTCTCTTTAGTTTGCTCTTAGCTCTTCTCCCACTTCTTTGACCAAACACTCCCTGATGAAGGGCTTTTTAACAGGCAATGCTTTAGCATGGATTTGGCTCACCTGTAAGGCATTTGTGGGAATAAAAAAAAATGGTATGGATTTGTGATGGGGAAAATGTTTTAACATATCAGTCTTTCCTTGAAGTAGGTTCCCCCAAGGCATTGTGGAATGCCCCACGTAGGAGTGCCAGAAAGGATTGCTGACTGTAGGCAAAAATTAAATGAGCTTATCTACTTTCATTGCTCAATTTCAGCAGCAGGCAGTATGGTAAAAAATAAATTGGACTATTTATAATCTTTCAGATTTAATCTCTGCTATAAGCAGAAAATGCGTTGTTGTCGTCTGTAACAAATAACAAGTATTTAAATGAATCTGTGTTCCTAAAACATATGCTATTCTTAGGAAGAATGCATTTTAATTTCAATATTTAATTGTCTGCCCTTTAAAACCAAGTATCTCAAATCCAACAGAGCTTTTAAAAAAAAAAGATACAATCAAATATCTCCAAATACCTGATTTCTTCATTCACTTGTCTCATGATAAGTTAGTTGTTTTGCCAGTGAGTTTTTAAAAATAACCTACTGGCCAGGTGCGGTGGCTCATGCATGTAATTCCAGCGCTTTGGGAGGCTGAGGCGGGCGGATCACCGAGGTCAGGAGTTCGAGACCAGCCAGACCAAAATGGTAAAACCCCGTCTCTACTAAAAATACAAAAAAAATTAGCTGGGCTTGGTGGTGTGCACCTGTAATCCCAACTACTTAAGACACTGAGGCAGGAGAATCCCTTGAACCTGGGAAGTGGAGGTTGCAGTGAGCCGAGATCGTGGCACTGCACTCCAGGCTAGGTGACAGAGCGAGACTCCATCTCAAAAAATACATGAAGAAATAAAAATAAAAACAATCTGCTGGTATAAATTTTTTAATACACTGTATTCTATCTTAAAACTTCACATTTCCTCAGCTCCTCTTCCTTACTCTGACATACCTATAGTCTGCAGGGGCTTTTAAATTTGAGCACTAGTCACTATCCTCTGGGGAACTTGTTAAAAAACAGATTGTTTGCTTTAGCCCAAGGAGTTTGAGACCAGCCTGGGCAACATAGGGAGACTCTGTGTCTACAAAAAAAAAAAATAATAATAATAATAATAAAATTAGTCAGGCATGGTGGTGCATGCCTGTAGTTCCAGCTACTTGGGAGGCTAAGGTGGGAGGATCCCTTGAGCCCAGGTGTTCAAGCCACTGCACTCCAGACTGGATGACAGAGGGAGACCCTGTCTGAAACAAAAAATCAAAAAACGAATTGGTGGTACCACTCCCAGGGTGACTCAGTAGAAGGCTTGAGGTGGGGCCTGGAAATTTGCATTTGTAACAAATTCCTTGGTGATGCTAATGATTGAGTTGTGGGTGTGTACTTTGAGAAGCACTGCTCTAGATAAAATATCCTTGTCACTGTTGTTGTTGAGATGGAGTCTTACTCTGTCGCACAGGCTGGAGTGCAATGGCGCAATCTCGGCTCACCACAACCTCTGCCTCCCGGGTTTAAGCGATTCTCCTGCCTCAGCCTCCGAATAGCTGGGATTACAGGCATGCGCCACCACACCTGGCTAATTTTGTATTTTTAGTAGAGACGGGGTTTCTCCATGTTGGTCAGGCTGGTCTCAAACTCCTGACCTCAGGTGATCTGCCACTGCGCCCGGCTAGATAAAATATCCTTTTTTTTTTTTTTTTTTTAGACAGAGTCACGCCCTGTCGCCCAGGCTGGAGTGCAGTGGCGTGATCTCAGCTCACTGCAAGCTCCGCCTCTTGGGTTCAAGCAATTCTCCTGCCTCAACCTCTCGAGTAGCTGGGACTATAGGCGCCAACCACTACGACCAGCTAATTTTTTGTATTTTTAGTAGAGACGGGGGTTCACCGTGTTAGCCAGGAAGGTCTCGATCTGCTGACCTCGTGATCCGCCCGCCTCAGCCTCCCAAAGTGCTGGGATTACAGGTGTGAACCACCTGCAATAAAATATCTTAAGAGATGATAGCAGTGTGGTCTCCAGTGGTGGTAATGGAGTTGAAGGGAAGTGGATGACTTTGGCCTATTTTAAGAATTCGAGGCCAGGTGCAGTGGCTCACACCTGTAATCCCAGCACTTCAGGAGGCCGAGGCGGGCAGATCACCTGAGGTCAGGAGTTCGAGACCAGCCTGGCCAACATGCTGAAACCCCATCTCTACTAAAAATACAAAAATTAGCCAGGTGTGGTGGCACACGCCTGTAATCCTAGCTACTCGGGAGGCTGAGGCAGGAGAGTCACTTGAACCCGGGAAGCAGAGGTTGCAGTGAGCCTGGGCAACAGAGCAACACTCCATCTCAGGAAAAAAAAAAAAAAATTAGCCAGGCATGGTAGCCGGCACCTGTAATTCCAGCTACTCGGGAGGCTGAGGTAGGGACAATCACTTGAACCCGGGAGGCAGAGTTGCAGTGAGCCGAGATCACACCACTGTACTCCAGCCTGGGCAACAGAGTGAGACTCCATCTCAAAAAAGAAAAAAGAAAAGAAAAGAAAAAAAGAATTTGAGGCCAGGCATGGTGGCTCACACTTGTAATCCCAGCACTTTGGGAGGCCGAGGCAGGTGGATCATCTATCACCTGGGGTCGGGAGTTTGAGATCAGCCTGGACAACATGGTGAAACACTGTCTGTACTAAAAATACAAAAATTAGCCAGGTGTGGTGGCATGTGCCTGTAATCCTAGCTACTTGGGAGGCTGAGGCAGGAGAATCATTTGAACCTGGGAAGCAGAGGTTGCAGTGAGCTGAGATCGCACCACTGCACTCCAGCTTGGGCAACAGAGCGAGACTCCGTCTCAGGGAAAAAAAAAATTAGCCGGGCATGGTAGCGGTCACCTGTAATTCCTGCTACTCAGGAGGCTGAGGCAGGGGGAACTGCTTGAAGCCGGGAGGCAGAGGTTGCAGTGAGCCGAGATCGTGCCATTGCACTCCAGCCTGGGCAACAGAATGAGACTCTGTCTCAAAAAAAACAAAAAAAGAATTCAAATCAGCAGGGCTCATCTGTGGTTTAGATCACAGTGATGGTGAGGGAAGGGAAGGATGAAGTTGGCAGTTTGAATAAATGAATGGATATATCCAAAGACTGAAGCAAGCAAGGAGCAGGGAGGGAGGGTTGGATCATGGTGGGAAATCATAAATTCCATGTGAGGAATGTTAAAGTTTCATTGAAATACATGTGAACCTCAGCTCAATGCCTGGCAGAGAGTAGTTTTCCATAAATGATGACAGCAAAGGTTATTGCTGCTATTACTACCTTTACTATGAAAACTGAAGCATCCTAATCAGCCCGCCCCACCCAAGGTAAACTCCCAGCTCCATTACTCAGCAATGGCATTCCAGAGCTAGAGTTGACTTTTCTTCATGATCGCAGAGACGTAGGTATGAACAAGGAAATTTCCTATTTATAGATATAACCTCATTGGATGAGTGGTAGGGAAAGGAAAAGCAAAAAGAGGGTAAAAAGAGAAAGGTTATAATGATGAATTCTAATTTATCAAGGTGCCTGTGTCATCACAGATAACCTCACAACTGTATCAATAGGTGGAATTTTCCCATTTCACAGATAAGATAAACAACTCGCCCAATGTCTTATGGAAACTTGAGTAAAAATGGAAAACCTAGCTTTGTCTTGACCTCATTACATTTGTGCTTTCTATTATGAAACTGTATCTTTTTTTTTTTTTTTTTTTTTTTTTTGAGACAGAGTCTTGCCCAGGCTGGAGTGCATTGGCGAGATCTCGGCTCACTGCGAGCTCTACCTCCCTGATTCAAGAGATTCTCCTGCCTCAGCCTCCCGAGTAGCTGGGATTACAGGTGCCTGCCACCACGCCCATTAATTTTTTTTGGATTTTTAGTAGAAACGGGGTTTTACCATGTTGGCCAGGCTGGTCTCAAACTCCCAACCTCAGGTGATCTGCCTGCCTCGGCCTCCCAAAGTGCTGGGATTACAGGCGTGAGCCACCATGCCCAGCCCTGAAACTATATCTTTACTGCTGCTAAAGAGGTAAATTGAGGCACAATAAACATTTTAATAGAGTTTATTTGAGCAAACAACATTTCAAGGACTTGAAAGCTCTAAACCAGAAGTGGTTCAGGAACTCCACCAAGGGAATCTATGGGGAGGCTTCTATAGGACGGAAACAGAAGTAAAGCAAAGGAAACATTTGATTGGATACAATTACACAATTGCCTTATTTGATTGATCTCCTATGAAAGTCCCTAATTATGAAAGGTTGTTGGCTACTTCTGATTGGTTGAGCTTAAGTTGTGTTTTTCTTTAATACAGGCACTTGTAAGAGTTCGCTCAAGTTAAGTTTTCCTTAGGTTTGCAAATCAAGAAAGGTTGAGTTCACTTATGAGGCCTAAGTGGTTTTGTCTTCGCAGGGATTCTTCAGGCCTCATCTCCATTTTACCTTACTCTAACCCTGCCCAGCAGTAAACTAGTTACGTTTCGTATGTTGACATAATGACCTAAATGGGCTGTACCTATACTCTAAATACCCCACAACTTGTAGACTAATGGCTTTTAAACCTTTTATCATTCTGGCCCAGAGTTAAGAACAAGCTTTTGTTTTGTTTTGTTTTATTTTGTTTGGGACAGAGTCTCGCTCTGTTGCCAGGCTGCAGTGCAATGGCGCAAACTCGGCTCACTGCAACCTCCACCTCTCGGGCTCAAGCGATCCTCCTGCCTCAGCCTCCTGTAGCTGGGACCACAGGTGCCCACCACTATATCCAGCTAATTTTTTTTTTTTTTGAGATGGAGTCTCACATCTGTCACCCATGCTACAGTGCAATGGCGCAATCTCGGCTCACTGCAAGCTCCGCCTCCCAGGTTCATGCCATTCTCCTGCCTCAGCCTCCCGAGTAGCTGGGACTACAGGCGCCTGCCACCACACCTGGTAAATTTTTTTGTATTTTTAGTAGAGACAGGGTTTCACCATGTTAGCCAGGATGGTCTCGATCTCCTGACCTCGTGATCCACCCACCTCGGCCTCCCAAAGTGCTGGGATTACAGGCTTGAGCCACCATGCGTGGCCCCTAATTTTTGTATTTTTTTATAGAGACGAGGTTTCACCATGTTGGCCAGACTGGTCTTGAACTCCTGATCTCAGGTGATCCGCTTGCCTGGGCCTCTCAAAGTGCTGGGATTACAGACATGAGCCACTGTGCCTGACCCTAAGAACAAGTTTTTACAAAGCAAGCCAGTGTAAACATTTATCTGTATATACGTGTGTATATGTATATATGTGTTGTACACTTATCTGTGCAACAATATGATGGAGACTAATTTCCAATAAATAGCAGAGATTGCTACATTATCAGTATTCTCAATGAATGCATTATGGTGATAGTTTTCACTCATTTGTGACAATAAATGTTTATTATGAGCCACAGAATTGATTCTGTAATCAACTTTTGGGTCTCTACTAGAAGTCTAGAAAAATCTTCTACCTCACTTCCCTTGGAATTCACTCACCCACAGCAGGACCATTTCAATGAGTTGGATGAGATTCCTGACGGTAAGAGAAAAAGGGGAGTAGGATTCCGGTATACCCATCTTCAATGGAGTATCTACACTTCCCTGCCTTGAAGAACTTTGTGGGAATCAAATGGAGTATGATACAGATGAAAAGACTTTTAAAATAATCAGTTTGGGTCTGGTGCAGTGGCTCACGCCTGTAATCCCACCACTTTGGGAGGCCAAGGTGGGCGGATCACTTGGGGTCAGGAGTTCGAGACCAGCCTTGCCAATATGGTGAAATCCTGTCTCTACTAAAAATACAAAAATTAGCCTGGCGTGGTGGCACGTGCCTGTAATCCTAGCTACTGGGGAGACTGAGGCACGAGAATCACTTGAACCCGGGAGACAGAGGTTGCAGTGAGCCAAGATCACGCCATTGCGCTACATCCTGGGCAACAGAGAGAGACTCCATCTCAAAAAAAAAAAAAAAAAGATGATAATATAAATCAGTTTGTTCTTACTTTGATTCTGCCCCATGTAGCTGTGTTCACTTGGACTCATCATTCAAGTTGTCTGGAGCCCACTTCCTCATCTGTAAAATGAAGGATTTGACCTAGATCTTTTTCGAGGCCCTTTTCCATTTCCATGAGGTAGAATTCTAATATAAAACGTTCTTGGTAAATGATACCCTATATGACTCTGAAGTTGTGATGATGATGATGATGGTGATTTCTTTATAAGGAAAGGACAACTTTGTTAAAAAGCCCCTGAAGGGCCAGGAGCCTTGGCTCACATCTGTAATCCCAGTGCTTTGGGAGGCCAAGGCAGGTGGATTACCTGAGGTCAGGAGTTTGAGGCCAGCCTGGCCAACATGGTGAAACCCCATTTCTACTAAAAATCCAAAAATTAGCCAGGTGTGGTGGCAAGTGCCTGTAGTCCCAGCTACTCGGGAGGCTGAGGCAGGAGAATTGCTTGAACCCAGGAGGCAGAGATTGCAGTGAGGTGAAATTGGGCCACTGCACTCCAGCCTGGGCAACAGAGAGAGACTCTGTCTTAAAAAAGAGAGAGAGAGAGAGAGAGATAAAAAGCCCCGAAGGAAATTTTAGAACAAAAGGAGTGAGAAGTGACATTAACTAAAAGAGAAAAGAGTCATCACTCTTGGGAGTGGTAATTAGATCATGTTGAGTTAACACATGGAAATTGATAAGTAGAAAGTAGCTGGGACTACAGGCCACATGCTGCCATGCCCAGCTAATTGTTGTATTTTTAGTAGAGACGAGGTTTCGCCGTGTTGGCCAGGATGGTCTCAAACTGCTGACCTCAGATGATCCTTCTGCCTCGGCCTCCCAAAGTGCTGGGATTACAGGAATAAGCAACCATGCCTGGCCTCAAATTTCACATTCTATGTATAGGCATCAACATTTCTCCCAAAACATTATCTCATTTCCCTATCCATTGATTAAGAAGCACCAGGAAAAACAGCTTAAATATCTAGAATAGGTTGATTTCTATAAGTGCCAAAATGCTGGCTAAGGTTTAATTATATGTGTGTGTATATATATATATAGAGATATATAATTATAAATATAGATACCTATATAAATATCTATATAGATGTATTTTTTGAGATGGAGTCTCGCTCTGTCGTCTAGGCTGAGTGCTGTGGCACAATCTCGGCTCACTGCAACCTCCACTTCCCAGGTTTAAGCAATTCTCCTGCCTCAGCCTCCCAAGTAGCTGGGACTACAGGTGTGTGCCACCATGCCTGGCTAAGTTTTGTATTTTTAGTAGAGATGGGGTTTTGTGATGTTGGCCAGGCTGGTCTCAAACTCCTGGCCTCAAGTGATGTGCCCGCCTCGGTCTCCCAAAGTGCTGAGATTACAGGCATGAGCCACCATGCCTGGCCAGTTTAATTACACTGATGCCGGTATGTGTCGTCACTAAACTGTACATGTCTTTAGATGACCCTGAAAACCTGTGAAGAAGCAGGTGGCAATTAGTGTGGCCTTGCCTCATCTTGGATGGGGAAACTAGCACCAGGTCAAATGCTTTGCCCCAGGTCATATGATAGTCAAGAAGAAAATGATTCTGGATTGGTGCTGGGGAGTCAGGCTTTATCCTAACCCCAGCCCCCACTGCCCTGCTTGCCTGGCTCCTTGCTGAGTTATTTGCTGGAAAGTGTTTATGCAGAGAACAGGCTGCCCCTTGGAAGCAGCACAGTCCTCTGCATCTTCTTAAATTTAAGAAAGTACCAGGCCAGGCACGGTGGCTCATGCCTGTAATCCTAGCACTTTGGGAGGCCGAGGCGGGTAGATCATGAGGTCAGGAGTTCGAGACCAGCCTGACCAACATGGTGAAACCCCGTCTCTACTAAAAATACAAAAATTAGCCAGGCGTGGTGGTGCGTGCCTGTAATCCCAGCTACTCAGGATTAGGCAGGAGAATCGCTTGAACCTGGGAGGCAGAGGTTGCAGTGAGCTGAGATCACGCCATTGCACTCCAGCCTGGGCGACAGGGCAACAGAGCAAGACTCTGTCTCAAAAAAAAAAAAAAAAAAATCACGTGGTGAATAAATTGAAATTCTTAAATATACCAATACAGTCAACTATAAAGTCTATTTATCTTTCCTATCATTTACTTATATTTATCTCTTTATAGAAATGACAATTTAAAAAAACCTTATTAGCCTTAACTGAATTTATTTTTATTCAAAGTATCACAGAGCACGAGGGAGCCTTGAAAACCCATCTGGCCTAACTCCGGCATCAGCCTAGGAGAGCACAAGACCTGGCTATATTGACTCATAGTTCAGTGCTCTTTCTACTTCAACACAATGCCTCAATGCTATTAAGGAGAAATTTAATAATTCTTTTGGTTTCCTTTCACAAACATTATCATCAGGGACTGTGAGCACTGGCTCATGCCATAATCCCAGCACTTAAGGAGACCAAGGAGGGGGGATCCCTTGAGTCCAGGAGTTTGAGACCACCTTGGGCAACAGCAAGAGATCCTGTCTCTATAAAACATTAAAAAAATTAGTCTGGTGCAGCGGTGTGCCCGTAGTCTCTGCTACTCAGGTGGTTGAGGCAGGAGGATTGCTTGAGCCCAGGAGTTCAAGGCTGCAGTGAGCTATGATTGCACCACTGCACTGCCCGGGTGAGAGAGCAGGACCTTGTCGCTAAAAAAATTTTTTAAGCACATTTTTTTTCTTTTTTTTTTTTTTTGGAGACAGAGAGTCTTCCTCTGTCACCCAGGCTGAAGTGCAGTGGCAGGACCTCACTGTAACCTTCACCTCCTGGGTTCAAGCTATTCTTATGCCTCATCCTCTTGAGTAGCTGGGATTACAGGCATGCTCCAACACTCTTGCTGTTTTTTTTATTTTTTATTTTTTATTTTTTTTTTTAGTAGAGACAGAGTTTTGCTGTGTTGACCAGGCTGGTCTCAAAATCCTGGCCTCAAGCGATTCGCCTGCCTCAGCCTCCCAAAGTGCTGGGATTACAGGCGCGAGCCCCCGCACCTGCCAAAAACACACAAAAATGATCAGGGATTGTGTTTATAAATGTAGTTACTTTTGAAAATGTTTTTACATTTTGAACTTTCCTGTAAGGACTATTCACCCATTGCATTGATTGGTGCTCGCAGCACTTAATGCTTGAGCAAGGGGAATTCAAGGACATGCTCTTATCCCCTTTCAAGTGGACTCAGAAGGAAAACAAAACAAAATAAAACAAAAAAACCAAAAAAACCCCTACAATCAACAAGTAACAGGAGAGGCCTCAAAACAAGCAGGGCCCTCTCCCTGGGGCATCTCACTTGTTTTATTTTTTCCTTTTAAACCACAAGGCCCTAACAGAAGAGCAAACTGCATGTGGTTTCTTAACTGTTTCAAAAGTGATCAATCACCAAATCGAATGTGACGTGCATTGTCACCTTCCAAGGAAAACTCTGAGTGGTTTTGAAAGATAGAATCACAAAAGGGAAAATCACCTCTCCAGGGCTAGTTCCCTTATAAAATAAATCCGTTCTGGAGCTTCCCCTTGGAAAAACACAAACACAGGGCCCCAAGTGTGTGTAGGCTGACTGGCTACACAATCATTTGAATTTAGTTTCGAAAATAGCCCTTCCCTGTGTCCCTAATGTAAAGGAATAATTAAAACCCAAAGCGCATTTCCCTGAATTAGCCGAAAGCCCTAGCAATGCATGGCATTGTGGGCATTCAGGAGCCAAAATGCCCCCACTCATAAAAAATGATCCAAACATTGGCTCGTGCCCAAGCTTTCACACTCGTTTTGCACAGAAGTCTTGGCTGGCAGAGGCAGGATTGTAATTCCTTGGGTCGCTTGACTTCACGAGGGGCGAGGTATGCATTGTAGCGACACGGACTACTTGTGAAGCCTTTGGGCGGGAGTCGCTTAAAGATTAACTTTCTCGGGTTTCCGTGACCAAAAGCGTTTCCGTGAATAGCGTGATTGGAAACTTCTGCGGGCCGGAGACCGCGGCGCGGCTGCTCTTTCAACAGGCGATTTGTTCTCCTGTCCCAGGCTCATTTCCATGCAAAGAGCCTGACATCAGAGCACCTTTTGTTGCTAAACGCTTTCTTTAGCCTCGAGGGGAGAGAGTCATGTGGAGCTGGAAGAGCTCATTTTGAAGAGAGGGGTCCCGGGGAGCTCCCTCCAAGATCTAGAGGCGCCGCGGCCACCCCTGCCGGGTCCTGCCAAGACTTGCTAGAAGGAACGAGTCGCGTGCCTTAGTTAGTTGGTTCCCGTCACAGGAAGAAACGCCTTTGCAGCGGGTTTAATTGCTTCTGGGCCGAGCGAATTCCCCGCCGTACAACTCAGTGGTGCGGACTTTGCCTCCTGCTACCCTGTTGCTGCGCCGAGTGGGGTGGGAAAGTTTCTGGAGTTGTCAGTCGCGCAGCCCGTGGCCACCTAGAGCCGAGGTGCGGGCGCCTGCGAAGGGCCCCCGCGGGAAGGCAGGGGCTGCCGGGGCATGCAGCGCGGGGGCGCGGCTCGGTGACGCCGCGGGCGGGGACCAGGCATCCGGGCAGGCTGCGCGCGGGTGCGGGGCGAGGGCGCCGCGGGGACTGGGACGCACGGCCCGCGCGCGGGACACGGCCATGGAGGACGCGGGAGCAGCTGGCCCGGGGCCCGAGCCGGAGGCCGAGCCCGAGCCCGAGCCCGAGCCCGAGCCCGCGCCGGAGCCGGAACCGGAGCCCGAGCCGGGTGCTGGCACATCCGAGGCGTTCTCCCGACTCTGGACCGACGTGATGGGTATCCTGGTGAGTTACCTGGGGAGGGGGCGGCGCAGGAAGTGCAGTTCGCAGCAGCCCCTCTGAAACCGGGGGCTCCCTTCTCGCCCACCCACTGGGCAGACCACTCCGCAGAGGCGTCCTTCTCTGGCTCTAGTTCTTAGGGGGCTAAATACACACAGTATAGGATTTCAACCCCTAATTAAAAAATAACTAGCCACAGGTCCCGTCAATAGGTGTTTTTTAAACAATCGGGTATGATAGTCAACAGTTTAATCTGGGACACCTGCTGAGATGTTGGTGTGGAAAAGGCGAGAAAGAGGCCTTCAAAGAGTAGATGTAAATAAATATTTGGTTGATGCAGGATTGGGAAAAGGCTGATGTTACTGATGTTTATCTCTTCACCATTTGTTGTGTGACCACAAGAGGGAAAACAAACATTTCCTTACTCAGAACTGCCAAAATGTTCGCCTGCTTTTTTTGCAGTTTTTCAATTTTTGGAGTTACAGGATATTTGTTTTATATGTTTGGGGCTAAAACAATAGGACTTATTTTGCAAAATCTGTGCTGTCATGTATTTTGAAATGTCCAGTGACTAAAATCGCCCCTGGATTTGGCATAGTTTCTGGGAAGCAGTTCTTCTGTATGGAGGATGAAGTTTTAACCTGCTCAGAGTTGAATACCTTGGGGAAGTAATAGATTTGCTTTGGTGGAGCTGTAGTTAGGCAGGTACACTGGAATCGGATGGGCGAGGGTTATTACAGTCAGACATCTTAATCCATACGTAAAAGACAACTTTAAAGACTTGGAATGGCCAGATGTGCAGATTGTCAGAAAAGACTCTAGATTTGCTTTGAGATCTTATATTTTTTGAATGGGAGGAGATGGAGTGAAAGAAGTTCTTCTTTGGGAATGATAAACCCTGTACAGTTTTTAGCACAGTGATTAAACTCTTGGGCTTCAAAGTAAGTTATACTAGGTCAAATGCCAGCTCTCCAACTGACTGTTGGAGATCTTGACCAAATGATCCTGGCCAAGTTATTCAACCTCTCTGATCCTCAATTTCATCACCTGAAAATTGAAGAAAAGAACACTTGCTTCTTGGGGTTTCTGAGATTTAGCTGGGTTGGTGTGTGTATCAAGTACTCAGCAGACTGTCCAGCATATAGTAGAGGCTCAGTAAGTGTAGCTGTCTTTCAGGTTTTATTTGTTTGTTTCCTGCAGACAGTCTCCTGTCTCTTCCTTCTAGACATCCTAAAAGCCCAGTTACTCTATTTTCAGGTGACCACTGGTATTTATGATTCTTAGTATGCAGAGAACCAGCGAGGGTTGGTTAAAGATTTCTATCTGCTCTTGTCACTCTCCAGTATTGAAAAATGTATATAAATATGCATACAATGTACATTTACATACTATATATAGCACAGGTATATAATATACCTAAATCTAATATATATTTTAGATTGAAAAGGTTTTGTTTTTGCATTTTCTGAAGTATACAGATGAATGTGATCCTTCACTGAAGTTCCAGAAAACGTAATGGACATTTTAAAGTTGTGATAAACTTTTTTTTTTTTTTTTTTTAAGACAAAGTCTTGCTCTGTCGCCCAGGCTGGGGTGCAGTGGCACGAGCTCAGCTCGCTGCAACCTCCGCCTCCTGGGTTCAAGCAATTCTCCTGCCTCAGCCTCCTGAGTAGCTGGGATTACAGGCGCGCAACACCACCACACCCAGCTAATTTTTGTATTTTTAGTAGAGACAGGGTTTCACCATGTTAGCCAGGCTGGTCTCGAACTCCTGACCTTGTGATCCGCCCACCTCGGCCTCCCAAAGTGCTGGGATTACAGGCGTGAGCCACTGCGCCCGGCCGATAGACTGTTTGTAAGTTATCCTATTATTTCTTGTCTAGATCCAGTTCTAAGTTTTCAGTTACTGAGGAAATTGGTTTGATAATATCCCATTGTATCCCTTACTCTAGGGCTTTGGGCTGGGGGCAGGGAGGGTCGGGGGCCTGCTGAAATGAAACTTGGGCTGAGGGTTCTTTTCGGGAAGAGGGTTGGCCGGTGGCATTTTCTGCAGATTTGCTTTCCCTTCCCTGGCAGATTGCAGCACTGTTGGGTCAGTTGTAGTCGAGTGTTCTTTGGCTGAGTTAAAAGATGGGGTGGGGGCCCGGCGCAGTGGCTCACGCTTTTAATCCCAGCTCTTTGGGAGGCCGAGGCGGGCGGATCCCGAGGTCAAGAGATCGAGACCACGGTGAAACCCCGTCTCTACTAAAAATACAAAAAATTAGCCGGGCGTGGTGGCGGGCGCCTGTAGTCCCAGCTACTCGGAGAGGCCGAGGCAGGAGAATGGCGTGAACCCGGGAGGCGGAGCTTGCAGTGAGCCGAGACTGCGCCACTGCACTCCTGCCTGGGCGACAGAGCGAGACTCCGTCTCAAAAAAAAAAAAAAAAAAAGATGGGATGGGGCTTCAGAAGCTCACACCTGAAGGGCAGATGCAGGAGCAAAGAAAATATGTACTTCAGTTAATCATTCAGTATCAGGCTGGGAAGAACGTAAAGCCTGTCCCAGACAGGTTGTGTTTGCTCATGTTTTCTCCTTGTTTATCTGGGGTAAACAGGCATGGAGATTGTTCCTTAGTAAAATTCAGAGGAAGACATGGCTTACTGCTCCTTTGTAGATGGCTTGCAGGGAGACACCAGGCTAAAAGGGAGGGAAAGCTGTTATCCAAGTGTTTATACAAACTGAGTCTTCGGGGAAATACATCAAGACACAAAATTAACAGTTGGCTTCATTCTCACTGAAACAAGAGACACCATTTCCTTCCTTTTTTATTTAAAATATGAGATTTTGCAATCATCTGTCAATTTAGACAGGTGAAGTGACTTGACCAATGGCACATACCATGTTAGTGACAATGTTAGACTTGTCCCCGGTTGCTGGCCTCAGCAGTAGGGATCCTGATGTCACGACGCTCCACAGTTAACTCTCTCAGATGAATTCAGTAGAAATGTAATTCAGTACATTTAGAAATCCTGTGTGTTTTAGGTAAAATGTGACTTACAAGATTCTTTTTCCATACTGAACATGAAGAGGAGAGTAGAGGTAGTCGGGAAATTACACATCTGAACATCATCCTTAACAGATTTCAGACACAGTTCTACTTTGCTTTTTCAGATTCTTCTAATTGTGGAAATCAAACCACACAGCTTATCAATACTGTGTGTGGAAATTTGAAATGACAAAACTCACAGCTTAGTAAGTGAAAACATTTTTGGGTGAATGAGCGCTATTGAGCAGTTGTCCCCCAGGGGATGTTGTTGGTTATAACCCAGTGAAAGTATTGCCCCAGAGTCATGGATCTCAGTAAATACAGGATGGTTGTTTGAGTTCATTAGGACACATTTTGCATTTAGATTAATTCAGTCCATGCACAGTTAAGCACCAAATAATTGCTTTCAGATAATTGTTAACAAAGTGCTCATTTAGAAAAGAAATAATAGTATAATTTATGGCATGAAAATGTTTGAGCAGTGCTAGAATAAATAAATGCTAATAAGTGAATATATAAATGGATATAGAATTAACAGAAAACAAGCTTGCAAAAAAAAAAAAAAAAAATTACTAGATTGTGAGTGCCTGGAGGGCAGGGTCAGTGTCTTACTCATTTTTCTATCTCCAGTGCTCCTGACTTAACTGGGTGCTGAGAACATAGCTTTGTTGAAAGAAAAATGAAAAAAAAAAGTATGTATTTCTTAAATGCGGGAGTCACATCAAACCATTGTTCTGTCAAGACACATGTGCCTGCTGTAATATAATGGGGTACATTTATAAAGATGTGAATGAATTCTGCTCTGGCTGAAACTACGTTTTGGGCAGTTTCATCATGCAAATTAAAATCCCGGTGCTTCCACTGGAAACTAATGGTAAATTGCAACATGTTTGTAAGCCCTGAGCTATTAAACCTTGGCGTTCTTGTGAAATGTGCCATTCTGTTCACTAACACTACCACATGTGGTAGGCCAGGGTTTTCAAAGCATGTCACTTCTCCCTATGACATGTGTAGACTTCTATTGAGAAGTGCAAAACTGAGTTGGAATCTCGTGGAATTTTACCCTTTTTTCTTTACTCCATAGTTGGCAGACACAGCATTCCTTTTTTTAGGTAGGGGAGGGAAGTGATTTTTAAGAGCGGGAATTGCTAAGGTTGTTGATACAGTTCGGTGTGGTAGATCCTTTTTTCAGGACTGATTTATCCATTTGGTAAATTGTGATGGTTCTTCAGCTTCTGCCTACAGGATTTGAGGACTTCTAAGGCGAAGCCCAGCCTGTAAATCTACTTGTTAACTGGGAAGGGGGTTAGTAAGTGCCTATTGTTTGCAGGATCCGGCAAGATGCACCTCCCCCAAACCTGAAATTTCCTCTGTTTTTGCACTGTTTCTACAATTTACACCCATTTCCCAGCATGCTTAAAAAATATCCATTGTATAGAGATACTCCGAACCTTCCCCTACTCTAATTCCTGTGCAAGCTACAGAAAGGCAGGCATCAGTCCACAGAAACTGTTATATTCATCCTATCTTACTATTCACTCCATTCCTAAAAAATTAACAGAAAACCCCTAAAACAAACAAACAAAATGTCTCCCTCTTTTCCTTTGTCGTTTTAGGCCAAGTGTGGGGGAGGGGAGATGTTAGTGAGATCCTGAGGGGGTTTTTAGAATGCTGACTCCTTTGAAAGCAGTTGATTTACATGTTCTCTTGGGAGGTGTCTTGAGTTGTGCCTATCAGCTAATGACTTAATTAATTTTACGTATTGGAATTTGAGAGTCAAGCCCATTTCGAATATTCTGACTTCATCTTAATTTTATGATGTTCCTTTTAGCCCACTGAAGAAAGCCTTGTGGCCTCTCTACGTGGAGAAGTTGCAAGGTTATATAGTGGAAGGGACTGAAGCACCCTTGGAAATGCACCCGCGACTCTCACTTAGAAGGGTTTGGAGGGCTGCCAGGTGTAAAAGACTTGCTCAGGGTAACAGAGAGGAGGCAGAACTCAGGCGTCTGGATGTTCACTTCTTTGCCAAAGACTAAGTCAATGGCTTTCATAATTTTATTTATTTATTTATTTTTGAGAAGGAGCCTCACTCTGTCTCCCAGGCTGGAGTGCAGTGGTGTGTAATCTCTGGTCACTGCAACCTCTGCCTCCCAAGTTCAAGCGATTCTCCTGCCTCAGCCTCCCAAGTAGCTGGGATTACAGGCATCCGCCACCACGCCTGGCTAATTTTTGTATTTTTAGTAGAGACACGGTTTAGGCTGGTCTCGAATCCCTGGCCACAAGTGATCCACCCACCTCGGTCTCCCAAAGTGCTGGAATTACAGGCGTGAGCCACCGCGCCTGGCCGGCTTTGATAATTTTTGTTGGGGTTGCTGAATCTTTTCCTGCTATAGTAGACCCCTTAAGCTTAAGTGACCTTCTTTCATGATTCCCTTCTCCTGCCTTTCTGCCTTTATTTGCTGTTCTCTACCTTGTCTTTCTTTTGCTCAGCCATATAACCCTTCCCTCTGCCACCTGGCTTCTTACTCAGGTCCTTTGCATGCAGCTCTATGGGGACAGAGTGGGAGGCAGTGCTCCTGTGTAGAGTCCTGGGGCTGTGCTGGATCTTGCGCATACATTTCCTTACTTGATCCTCATAGGAGGTGTGGTCAGTGAGTATTCTTGTCCTCATTTTACAGTTCAGATGTAAACGTCTGTGTCCTAAGTCATGCAGATAGTAGATGGGGAGGCTGAGAGTTGGATCATGTATTTCCCTGAAACTGACTTCCATTTGCAACTGTATATAGTTCATTCTTTCATACATCTTATTCAGACGTTTATTGGCTGCTATTTTTTGTTTGTTTAAGCTATTGAGCTATTAGCGATACTTGCCCTTGACTTCTACAAAGGGTTAGTTTTGCTGCAAAAGCCTCAGCCCCATGGTTGCTGAGTACATACCCAACCTCACAGGGCGGTGGGCAGAGCACCCTGAAGGCGGTAGGATCCCTTCAGTCAGGATCAGCAACCCAGGAGCATCTGGGCGGCCACTTCCAGACACACCTTTGGATTTGGGCCCTGAGGGATAAGTAGGAGTTCCCAGAGAGGTCTTTTCTAGTGAGAGGGATAAAAAGGAAGGTGCGAGGTGAGTCCTTCTCCGCAGAGCAAAGAGGGACAAAGGTGGAAGGGCACAGATCTCCCAGATCTGGGTGCTGATGTGGCTGGATAAGGTTTGTGGGTTTGTGGACACCGGTGAAAGAGGCCATCGGGCATGGGACCTAATTGCTTCTGTGTTTTGGAAAAGTAACTTTTTTCTTTCTTTCTTTTTTTTTTTTTTTTTTTTTTTGAGTGAGTCAAACTCTGTTGCCCAGGCTGGAGTTACAGTGGCGCAATCTCGGCTCACTGCAACCTCCGCCTTCCAGGTTCAAGCGATTCTCCTGCCTCAGCCTCCCAAGTGGCTGGGATTACAGGCATCCGCCACCATGCCCAGCTAATTTTTGTATTTTTAGTAGAGATGGGTTTTCACCATGTTGTCCAGGCTGATCTTGGACTCCTGACCTAAGGTGATCTGCCTGCCTCGGCCTCCCAAAGTGCTGAGATTACAGGCATGAGCCACCACGCCCGCTGGCCGGAAAAGTAACTTTTATAGGCGATGGGGTGGCAATGAGGTTGGAGGGAAGGAGACTACTTTAGTGACCCAGGCAGGGATAGTGAGAGCCCCAACCAGATGTTTATGTGTCACGTCATTACCTGTCCTCTGGCTTCCTGAGGCCCAACACTTTGTGCAGTCTCTAAAGTAATCAAGACTGCTCCATGGTAACTTTCTTTTGATAATTCTTTTACACTCAAGAGTGGGCTGAGTTAATGCAAGACATTTTAAAGAAGTCGTATGCCTTGTGATTTTCTTTCTTTTTTTTTTTGAGACGGAGTCTCGCTGACTCTGTCGCCCAGGCTGGAGCGCAGTGGCACGATCTTGACTCACTGCAAGCTCCTCCTCCCGGGTTCACGCCGTTCTTCTGCCTCAGCCTCCCAAGCAGCTGGGACTACAGGCGCCTGCCACCACGCCCAGCTAATTTTTTGTATTTTTAGTAGAGACGGTTTTCACCATGTTAGCCAGGATGGTCTCGATCTCCTGACCTCGTGATCCGCCCGCCTCGGCCTCCCAAAGTGTTGAGATTACAGCTGTGAGCCACCGTGCCCGGCCGATTTTCTTTCTTTCTAAAGGAAAAGGCGGCCAGGCACAGCACCTCACACCTGTAATCCCACCACTTTGGGAGGCCAAGGCTGGAGGATCGCATGAGGCCAGGAGTTAGACCAGCCTGGGTAACATAGCGAGACGTCATCTGTAATTCTTATTAAAGAAAAAAGAAAAATGTATCTATCCATGTATATATGTATAAATATTTATATACCTGTCTCTCTATACTGGTAGAATGTGGTTCCTTAAAAGGGGAATTATTATGTATAACAATATGCACACCACCGAAAAATCTTTAAATCATTCTTTTAAAAGCTAATTGTAGAGGCCGGGCGCGCTGGCTCACTCCTGTAATCCCAGCACTTTGGGAGGCCGAGGCGGGTGGATCACGAGGTCAGGAGATCGAGACCATCCTGGCTAACATGGTGAAACCCCGTCTCTACTAAAAAAAAAAATACAAAAAATTAGCCAGGCATGGTAGTGGGCGCCTGTAGTCCCAGCTACTTGGGAGGCTGAGGCAGGAGAATGGCGTGAACCCGGGAGGCGGAGCTTGCAGTGAGCTGAGATTGCGCCACTGCACTCCAGCCTGGGCGACAGAGTGAGACTCTGTGTCAAAAAAAAAAAAAAGCTAATTGTAGAGTACAGTGAAATAGTGAGAAATACGTAGTTCAATGCAAATTGATTCATTTGCAAATCCGTAGTTCAATTTTACAAAGGGTGTAAGAGGAAAAACTATAGTTTATCTAATGTATCCTTTTTAAGAGTGCTGTGGTGCTACCTGATTGTTTCCTAAGACTTGATTGTCATAATCCCACTGTAATGGATGATGTGCCTGCCTGTGGTTGACACGCATTCTTGTCATTAGTAAAAATGAAATTGGTCTCAAAAGAGTGAATCTAAATGGATAGAGACTGACTGTCATTATCAGTGATACCATTTAATACCTATGAGTACAGACTGAGACTACAAGAATTAACTAAACCTTCAGACTAATTTTGAGATAAAATGTATTTTTGTGACTACATAAGTTGTCATTTTTCAAATGATATGCTCATCTATTTATTAATTCACTTTTGTAAGAAGACCTGAAAATGGTAGGTCTGTTCCTCATTAGCTTTGCTCCTAGCCAGATGTCAAACGTCCCTTCTTTTGTTCTCTGAAGTGTTTCACTGGGCAGCATTAATTCTTTATGACAGAGATGCTTCATAGAGATAACCTATCTTGTATCTTTCCTGCCATGTCAAGTCATGTAATACAGACATCTCCATCCTGGAGACTGGGTATCCAGGCATTATGGTAACTCTGACACTCAGAAGACAAATGGTTGAGAAAGGGCTAGTATTTCCTTTCTGCAATAGTAGTTTTTTCTTTTCTGAAAGGCTCTTCTATGGCTTTCAAGATGATTGGTGAAAATGGAAATATATTTGTATTTATGTTTGTTTTTCAAGATGATTGATGAAAATGGAAATATATTTGTATTTATGTTTGCTCTTCAGACTAAGATTCTCTGTGTTCACAGAGATACGTTGCAGTTCTCCTTGGGTGTCTGATGCAAGTTCCATTCGTGGTTGATTTTGATGTTTCATTCACTATTTGCTAGTTTCGTTTTGCAGCAAGTAGTGAGTGAGGAAGTTTCCATGTGTCCACCCATCACTCTGCCTGGTTGTGGCTTCCTTCTTTCTCCTAGCATGAGGTAGTAAGAAAGAAAATAAAAGCATTATAAGAATCACATGATTTTTAAGTAAAGAACCATTGAGGAGCAGAATAAAAGATCTTGGGATATGCCCTGAGCCCTAGTTACCCCGGCGTTTTGTTTTTTTTTTTTGAGCTGCCCTTAATCTGGTAGGACCTAGTTTCCTTTAAAATGTATCCTAAGCACCCTTGACTTTGTTGACTTTAATAATAATTTTGTATTGGTCTTGCTGTCAGCCAACAATTGTTTTTAACCTAGAGCTAAAACATGTTTATGTGTTTGTGTGTGTGTGTGTGTGTGCTTTAAAAATATAGTGTTTCAACATTAAATTATTTGTAGAGGAAAGGAATACTCTAGTTCAAGAATATGTATCATTAAATTATTTGTAGAGGAAAGGAATACTCTAGTTCAAGAATATGTATCTTTGCTATACGAGTTTGTCTTTGTCTGTTTTCATAGGATTTTAAAGACCTCCTTTGTAAAATAAACCATTAACAACTTTGTAGCATTCCTTGTTTGGAAATGCCCAGTCTTTAAAAAAAAAAGTTTTGAAAGAGAAGAGTAACAACCTTAATCTGTGAGTTAAAACATTTAGAAACAAACAAACAAAAGTTAATTGAAGGCCGGGCGCGATGGCTCACGCCTGTAATCCTAGCACTTTGGGAGGCCGAGGCGGGTGGATCAGGAGGTCAGGAGATCGAGACTACGGTGAAACCCCGTTTCTACTAAAAATACAAAAAATTAGCCAGGCGCGGTGGCAGGGACCTGTAGTCCCAGCTACTCCGGAGGCTGAGACAGGAGAATGGCGTGAACCCGGGAGGCGGAGCTTGCAGTGAGCCGAGATCGCGTCACTGCACTCCAGCCTGGGTGACAGAGCGAGACTCCGTCTCAAAGTTAATTGAACATCTCTTAGAAAGCTGATAGGTAGAATAGTAAATTAGTTAAGAGCAAAGGAACTATTTTAGATTGTTTGAGTTCAAATTGTGGCTTTAACACTTACTGGACATGTGACCTGGGTGAGTTATTTAATTATTCTGTACCTCAGTTTCCTTATCTGTAAAATGAGGTTGACAGTCACCAACATCATTGGGTTCTCATGAGGATTATTTAAATAATGAGAACAAAGGCCAGGCTTGGTGGCTCACGCCTGTAATCCCAGCATTTTGGGAGGCCAAGGCGGTGGATCACGTGAAGTCAGGAGCTCGAGACCACCCTGGCCAACATAGTGAAACCCCATCTCTACCAAAAATACAAAAATTAGCCAGGCATAGTGGCAGGCGCCTGTATTCCCAGCTACTGAGGAGGCTGATGCAGGAGAACTGCTTGAACCCAGGAGGTGGAGGTTGCAGTGAGCCAAGATCACACCACCATACTCTAGCCTGGGAGACAGAGTGAGACTCCTTCTCAT
>NW_026652302.1:894154-929907 GCF_009828535.3 Hylobates moloch | reverse complement strand
GAAACCCCATCTCTACTAAAAATACAAAAATTAGCCAAGCGTGGTAGTGGGCACTTGTAATCCCAGCTACTTGGGAGGCTGAGGCAGGGAGAATTGCTTGAACCTAGGAGATGGAGGTTGCAGTGAGCTGAGATTGTGCCACTGTACGCCTGTCTGGGTGACAGAGCGAGTCTCTGTCTCAAAAGAAAAAAAAAACTGAGTTATTATTAACTACTAACAATAGTTGAATTTCTTTACTTAGAATATGAATTAATATATCTTTATTTTAGTCTTTTTAATTTTTAATTTTTTATTTTTCAGAGGCAGGGTCTCCCTGTGTCACGCAGGCTGGAGTGCAGTGGTGTAATCAAGACTCACTGCTGCCTCACCTTCCTGTGCTCAAGGGATTCACCTACCTCAGCCTCCCAGTAGCTGAGACTATAGGCGCGCATTACCATGCTCAGCTTATTATATTTTTCTTATTTTTTCTAGCATTTGTTGCACAGGTTGGTCTTGAACTCTTGGCCTCAAGCAGTCCTCCCATCTTAACTTCCTAAAGTGATGGGATTACAAGTATGAACCACTGTGTTACTAATTTTTCATTTTTAAGTGAAGGGATGATGTTCTGATTCTACATGTTCAATTTAAGATTGATTTTTTTTTTTTTTTTTTTTTTTAGGTATTAACCTTCAGATTACATATTGAGAAATATGTGTTTAAAATATTTCCTATACTCACAAGAGAAAAAGGCTGGGTACAGTGGTTCACTCCTGTAATCCCAGTGCTTTGGGAGGCCAAGGCAGGAGAATTGCTTGAGGCCAGGAGTTCAAGACTGGCCTGAGCAAGATGGAAAGACCACACCTCTACAAAAAAAATTTTTTTAAATTAACCAGGCATGGACCCATAGTCCCAGCTACTTGGGAGGCTGAGTCAGGAGGATCCCTTGAGCCCATGAGGTCGAGGCTGCAGTGAGCTGTGATGGCACCATTGCACTCCAGCCTGGGTGATGGAGCAAGACATTGTGTCAAAACAAAACAAAACAGAACAAAAAAGAAAAAAAAGAGAAAATATGAATGCTTTTGAATAGTCAAGATTTTCTGAAAACAAGAAAATGCTTGTAATAAAAATATATTTTCTGTTTAAATGGTACCCACATTGCTATTTTTAGTTTTTTCGTGTATCTGTCTAAGTGGCATAATAATATAAGAGAGCTTTTGAATAGTTTACTTATTTAGAAACATGTAAAATATTAAAAGCATTCACTTATGATTTCATTTTTTGAGTGATGGATTTATGAATGTACTAAATTGGTTTTTATAATCCTGATTTTTTTATTATTATTTTTTTGTTTTGTAGACTATTTTCCCAGGGTTTCCTTCAGTTAGCAGCTATTTTTTGTGAGCTATTTTCTGCAAATCACTCATTCTGGATCTTTGAGCTTTAATTAAGAGTCTTAGGTTTCCAGTCAAGAATTTATAGAGCCATCATATAACGGTGGCCCCACCAGACTTATGAAAAACTTGACCACACATTTCAGTGTGAATATGGCAGAAAGTGGGACTCATTGTGGCTTGAGTAAGAACTATAAGCCTGTAATGAATAAACCTGCCACTTTTTTTATTTTATTTTTCCCCGAGATGGAGTCTTGCTCTGTCACCCAGGCTGGAGTGCAGTGGCGCAGTCTCGGCTCACTGCAACTTCTGCCTCCCGCATTCAAGCAATTCTCCTGCCTCAGCCTCCCAAGTAGCTGGGATGAGGGGCATGTGCCACCACCCCCATCTGATTTTTGTATTTTTAGTAAAGATGGGGTTTCACCATGTTGGCCAGGCTGGTCTCGAACTCCTGACCTCAGGTAATCCACCCACCTCTGCCTCCCAAAGTGCTGGGATTACAGGCGTGAGCCACGACACCCAGCCAAACTTGCCACTTACCTAAATTGTTATTTTGGGATAATTTAGTTATGAATCTAAAGAGAGCCTACAGGAATTTGAAATCTTTGGGAAAGTCTGTAAAGACCATAAACATTTATTCTGAAAAGGTAAAACATTTTATTTTTAAGGCTCATTTTTATTGTGAATTACAGTTTTTTAAAAAAAACCTTCTCAGAATGTATGGCATTAAGACACAGTCTACTGGGGTATGGTCATTACTGTCTTCTGCAACGTGTTGATGTAACTCACCTAACATGTGACGCCCAGGTGATGATTTACTGGGAGAGCGTCATAACACTGATGTGTAGTAGCAATTTGCCTTGATTAGAGGATTGTGAAACTGAGACTTCATGATGAGCATTAAATAGGTGTCAAATGATTCCTAAATGATATGTAGAAGATATTATAAAATCTTCATTATGTAACTTTAGCATTATCAAAGAACTAGCTGCTTTTTCAATGGAAGAAAATGTCAGCTAGTTACCCCACATTAATATTTTGTATCAAGAACTGTTTGGTTTGTCATGCCCCTGAGAGTGGCTGCATATTCTGAGTCTGGAGCTTTAGAAAGCAGCATGCCTTCTATAGTGGAAGAGCTTCCATAGAGACCAGGAGGGGAGGCGAATAGAATGAACACTTTCCTTAAACCTCGAGAGAAGGTTACCAGGTCACATCCCTTAATCTAAGAAGTGCTGCTCTAGAGATTAGAGTGATCATATTTACATTGGTATGATTTCTTGCACTTCCTATGTACTTTTACATATGCTGATTGGTTTCATTTTATTTTTGAATACAGGTTAAAAAAATTTCAATAGTTTTTGGGGAACAGGTCAGGTAGTATTTGGTTACATGAGTAAGTTCTTTAGTGGTAATTTCTGAGATTTTAGTAAACCCATCACTTGAGTAGTGTACACAGCACTCAGTGTTCAGTCTTTTATACCTCACCCTCTTCCATGCTTACCCCCAAGTCCCCAAAGTCCATTGTATCATTCTGTTGTTTTTTTCTTTTCTTTTTTGAGATGGAGTCTTGCTCTATCCCCCAGGCTGGAGTGCAGTGGCGTGATCTCTGCTCACTGCAGCCTCTGCTTCCCAGGTTCCAGTGATCCTCCTGCCTCAGCCTCCTGGGTAGCTGGGATTACAGGCACACACCACCATACCCGGCTAATTTTTGTATTTTTAGTAGAGACAGAGTTTCACCACGTTGACCAGGCTGGTCTCGAACTCCTGACCTTAGGTGATCCGCCTGCCTTAGCCTCCCAAAGTTCTGGGATTACAGGCATGAGCCACCACACACAGCCCATGAGGATGCCTGTGCAAGTGTCTTTTTCATATAATGACTTCTTTTCCTCTGGGTAGATACCCAGGAGTGGGATTGCTGCATCAAATGGTAGATCTACTTTTAGTTATTTATTTATTTATTTTTTTGAGACTGGGTTTTGCTCTTGTCTTGGCTCACCTCAAACTCTGCCTCCTGGGTTCAAGCGATTCTCCTGCCTCAACCTCCCAAGTAGCTGGGATTACAGGCACCCACCACCACACCCAGCTAGTTTTTGTATTTTTAGTAGAGACAGGCGAGGCTGGTCTCGAGCTCCTGACCTCAGGTGATCCTCCCACCTTGGCCTCCCAAAGTGCTAGGATTACAGCGTGAGCCACCACGCCTGGCCTACTTTTAGTTGTTTAAGGAATCTCCATGGTGGTTGTACTAGTTTACATTCCCACCAGCAGTGTAAAAGTGTTTTCCCTTTTCACCACATCCATACCCACATCTATTATTTTTTGATTATGGCCATTCTTGCAGGAGTAAAGTAGTGATCACATTGGGGTTTTAATTTGTATTTCCCTGATAGTAATGTTGAGCATTTTTTTCCTTTGTTTGTTGGCTGTTTGTATATCTTCTTTTGAGAATTGTCTATTCATGTTCTTAGCCCACTTTTTGATGGGGTTATTTGTTTTTTTTGCTGATTTGTTTGAGTTCCTTGTAGATTCTGGATATTAGTTCTTTGTTGGGTGCATAGTTTGCGAAAATTTTCTCCCACTCTGTGGGTTGTCTGTTTAGTCTGCTGATTATTTCTTTTGCTGTGCACATATGCTGATTGGTTTTATGCCCTCAGAGCTACTAGAAACTTCCTGTTGTTGGCATCCTTTGGCCGTGTGAATAATCTAGGGTTCCTGGTTTCCTTTTAAACACACCCACATTTTATTCAGTACCCATAATTCAACACTTGCTGGCTGACTTTGGCTTCTGCAGATTTTAGACTTCCAAATTCATCTGTTTTACCTGTAAAACAGGTAAAATACTGAGCTTATATATCTTTGCACACTGCCCCCCGGGGTGGACAGGACCCAGATGGATTTGGCCTCTGCTCTTTGAGCAGAGTTTGATGGTAAAGCCAGAAAGTCTCCCGCAGTCTGGGTTTTCCTAGTTTCCACCCCGGCTCCCTGGATCCTGGTGTCTTGGATGCCAGTGTGGGTCAGTGTGGCAAACACCTAAGGCTTTGCATTTGCAGGTCCATCAATTCCAAGGAGATGGAGAGAAGCACAGACACCTACTCCTCATTGTAACCAGCTTGAGACAGGCTCCAGAACAGCACCCATGACTATCCGCTTTGTTCTTCGATTGTAGAAAATAGAAAGGCCTACTTACACGACATTGGGAAAGATAGCCTCCTGTTGTCACCTAAAAGATTTTCGGCCAAGCACAGTGGCTCACACGTGTGATCCCAGCACTTTGGGAGACTGAGGTGGATGGATCACCTGAGGTCAGGCATTCGAGACCAACCTGACCAATATGATGAAACCCTGTCTCTACTAAAAATACAAAAATTAGCCGGGTGTAATGGCATATGCCTGTAATCCCAGCTACTCGGGAGGGTGAGACAGGAGAATCGCTTGAACCTGGGAGGCGGAGGTTGCAGTGAGCTGAGATTGCACCGCTGCACTCCAGACTGGGCAACAAGAGCAAAACTCCATCTCAAAAAAAAAAAAAAAAAAATTTCAAGCTGCCCAGCAGTTAGGTTTTATATTAGGTTTGACTTTAAAAAAAAATCAATATTTGAAGACACATAAACCTGTTATTTGTACACCTGCAGACAGACTTGCAGACAAGTTTGAGTATGTTCTATTTCAAGTCTTGATGTATAAAGAAGATAATCCAGGGCGAGAGTTGCTCAAGGACTGTAGGTCACCGATGGCTCCCAAGGATCAGCCAGAGACCAATGAGCAAGTGAAAGCAGATTGGTTTGAATCCTGCATTTGCTGGTTGGCTCAAGAGAAGTAAGCACTGAATTATGCAATGCAGTTGGCAGGGAGGATTGAAGCGGCTCGGAGTGTTGTTTTGGCAGAAAAACGACTTAGCAGAATGAATGAGGGGAGGGAATAGTGACACACTACCTTCTGGGGTCCCAGAAGGGTCTCTTGCAAAACAAGTTTTATGAAGGCAGAGAGAAGCATACTGATATTGTACCAGTGCCTTGGTTGTGACAGATAGTCACTATTGTACAACTAGGGATATGGCCAGACTCTAGAGGTGATTACTTTTGTTGTTTTGCTTTAAATTTAAATCACCCCTCCTTAGATGCTTGGTTGGTTCTTTGGTTTCCTGTTTTCTAATGCCAAGTTTTTTGTTTTTGTTTTTTTGAGACGGAGTCTGGCTCTGTCGCCCAGGCTGGCGTGCAGTGGCACGATCTCGGCTCACTGCAAGCTCTGCCTCCCGGTTTCACACCATTCTCCTGCCTCAGCCTCCCGAGTAGCTGGGACTATGGGTGCCCGTCACCATGCCCGGCTAATTTTTTGTAGTTTTAGTAGAGACGGGGTTTCACCATGTTAGCCAGGATGGTCCCCATCTCCTGACTTCATGATCCGCCTGCCTCCGCCTCCCAAAGTGCAGGGATTACAGGCGTGAGCCACCGCGCCCAGCCCTAATGCCATGTTTAAACATCTATGGTCCTTGGAATTTTTATTTAAAAATAAAAAAATATATACAATTATGTATATATAGGCATACTTCATTTTATGCACTTTGCAGTTACGGCTTGTTTCTGTTTTTGTTTTTGTTTTTCTTAAGACGGTGTCTTGCTCTGTCGTCCAAGCTGAAGTGCAGCTGCGCCTTCTCGGCTCACTGCAACCTCCGCCTCCCGGGCTCAAGTGATTCTCCTGCCTCGGCCTCCAGAGTAGCTGGGATTACAGGCATGAGCCATTGTGCCTGGCCTGTTTTTTTTTTTTTTTTAAACAAATTGAAGGTTTGTGGCAACCCTGTGTTGAGCCAGATTTTTGGTGCCATTTTTCCAATACCACGCACTCATTTTGAGTCCCTACGTCACGTTTTGAGGCTGAATTGCTGCAATCTCATGATTAAACCTGAACAAATGTGGAGTTGCTTCTTATGGATGAGTAAAGAAAGTGGTTTCTTGAGCTGCAGACTACTCCTGGTGAAGATGATGTGAACATTGTTAAAATGACAACAAAGGATTTTGGATATTCCATAAACTTAGTTGATAAAGCAGCATCAGGGTTTAAGAGGATTGATTCCAATTTTGAAAGAGGTTCTGCTGTGGGTAAAGTGCTATCACACAGTGTAGTATGCTAAGGAGAAATCTTTCGTGAAAGGAAGAGTCCCTTGATGCATCAGATTTCTTTATTTTATTTATTTATTTTATTTATTTTTCTGAGATAGAGTCTCACTCTGTCGCCAAGGCTGGAGTCCAGTGGTGCAATCCCAGCTCACTGCTACCTTTGCCTCCAGGATTCAAGTGAATCTCCTGCCTCAGCCTACCGTGTAGCTGGGATTACAGGCTCCCGCCACCACACCCAGCTAATTTTTGTATTTTTAGTAGAGACGGGGTTTCACCATGTTAGTCAGGCTGGTCTTGAACTCCTGATTGCAAGTGGTCTGCCCGCCTCGGCCTTCCAAAATGCTGGGATTATAGGCATGAGCCACGACTCCCAGCCTGTCTTATTTTTTAAAACTACCACAGCCACCCCAACCTTCAGCAGCCACTGCCATGATCAGTCAACAGCCGTCAACATTGAGGTAACCCCCTCCACCAGCAAAAAGATTCCAACTTGCTGAGGGCTCAGATAATTGTTAGCTTTTTTTTGGAGACAGAGTCTCACTCTGTCACCCAGGCTGGAGTACAGTGGCAAGATCTTGGCTCACTGCAACCTCCACCTCCTGGGATTCAAGCGATTCTCCTGCCTCAGCCTACTGAGTAGCTGGGATTACAGGCATGTGCCACCACACCTGGCTAATTTTTGTATTTTTACTAGAGAGGTTTTGCCATGCTGACCAGGCTGGTTTCAACCTCCTGAGCTCATGTAAGCCATCTGCCTTGGCCTCCCAAAGTGCTGAGATTATAGGCATGAACCACTGCACTTGGCCAATTGTTAGCATTTTTTAGCAATATTTTAAAATTAAGGTCTGTGTGTGTGTGTGTGTGTGTGTGTGTGTGTATTAGACATGGTGTTATTAGACACTTAATAGACTACAGTATAGTGTAAACATAACTCTTATATACACTGGGAAACCAAAAAACGTATGTGACTGGCTTTATTGTGATATGTGCCTTTTGGTAGTGGTCTGGAACTAACCCCACAGTATCACCAAGGTTTGTCTCTATTCCTTTTGGTACCATGGGGAGAGTGTGCAAGGTAGAATTGAACTTTTTTTTTCTTTCTTTACAAACCAAAGGAACTAGAAATTTGGTTGTCACCTGCTTCTTTGGAGGACTTCCTTTACTGATTCCTACATAGCTCTGCATTCCATGCTTCCTTGATGCCTCAGAGCTCAGTGGACAGAACAAGGGACATCGTTCATTTTCTTTTTTAATCTGGTCAATCATTGTAATTGATTTTTTCCCAAGGAGTTGGATTGGGGGTTGTATTTTTGTGTGATAGCCAAAATATTCTTTGAAACTTGGCTGCCACAGGACTTGCTTTTAAAGCCTTTGTTTTTTTTGTTGTTTGTTTTTTTTTTCGAGATGGAGTCTTGCTCTGTTGCCCTGGCTGGAGTGCAGAGGCGTGATCTTGGCTCCCTGCAACCTCCACCTCCTGGGTTCAAGCGATTCTCTCGCCTCAGTCTCCTGAATAGCTGGGATTACAGGCGTGTGCCACCACGTCCGGTTAATTTTTGTATTTTTAGTAGAGACAGGGTTTCATCATTTTGGTTGCCCAGGCTGGTCTCAAACTCCTGACCGCAAGTGATCTGCCACCTTGGCCCCCCAGTGTTGGGATTACAGGCCTGAGCCACCACCCCCAGGCTTTAAAGCCTTTTTAACAAAGATGCTGTGGGGCAGAAAGAATGGATGACCTAGTAATCAGAATAAGGATAATATTGATATTAGCTGCAGTTATTTATGGAGCATGGACTATGTGTTAAACACTATACTAAGCTCTCTCCATACCTTAACTCATTTAATTGTTACAGTGACCCTGTGAGGTGTGATTGTGGGTTGATTTTTTTTCCCACAAAAAAGGATACCTCGAAGTCCTAATCCCTGGTATCTGAGTGTGACTTTGTTTGGAAATGGCTTCTTTTCAGATTTAGCCAAGTTAAGTTGAGGTCATTAGGGTGGGCCCTAGTCCAACATAACTGATGTCCTTATTGGGACACAGACACAGATGTGCACAGAGGGAAGATGAAGTAAAGACACCCACAGAGAACAGCATGTGATGGTAGAGAATTGCAGTGATGCACCTGCAGGCCAAGGAATGCCGCAGATCGCTGGCAGCCCCCAGCAGCTAGGAAGTGGCAAGGACCTCCAGCCTCTAGAACTGGGAGACAATACATTTCTATAGTTTTAAGCCACCCAATTGTTGGTGCTTTGTTATGGCAGCCCCTGGGAAACTAATACAGATGGCTTCTCTGTTACCACAGGGTAGCAGCTTTCAGCTGTTGGGAGAAAGAGGAAAGTATAAAGACAGCAAGGCCAGACACGGTGGCTCATGCCTGTAATCCCAGCACTTTGGGAGGGCAAGGCGGGTGGATCACCTGAGGTCGGGAGTTTGAGACCAGCCTGACCAACTTGGAGAAACCCTGTCTCTATTAAAAATACAAAATTAGCCAGGCGTGGTGGTGCATGCCTGTAGTCCCAGCTACTCGGGAGGCCAAGGCCGGAGAATCACTTGAACCCGGGAGGCAGAGGTTGCGGTGAGCTGAGATCGCGCCATGGCACTCCAGCCTGGGCAACAAGAGTGAAACTCTGTCTCAAAAAAAAAAAAAAAAAAGAAAGAAAAATGAAAAAAAAGGACAGCAGAACTTTTTCCAGGTTTCCTACCTTACACAGCCCTACACCTTGGCCAGTAGAAAAAGAACATCGAGAAGATTGATAAGCAGAGAGCCTCAATAAGACCCTGGCCATGGCAGTATAGAAACCTACTCAGGAAACATTTATCAGGTATAGGTTGGACCACTGTGGATGAAGAAGACAGGTGCCTCCTCCAAGGTGCTTAGTGAGCAACAAGAGAGACAGAGACAGAGGGAAGCACGGTTTCCTAGATGAATGTCCAGCATTTCTTTTTTCTTTTTTCTTTTTTTTTTTGAGACAGAGTCTCAATGGTCTCGATCTCCTGACCTCGGGATCCACCCGCCTCAGCCTCCCAAAGTGCTGGGATTATAGGCATGAGCCACCGTGCCTGGCCTCTTTTTTTTTTTTTTTTTGAGATGGAGTCTTGCTCTGTCGCTCAGGCTGGAGTGCAGTGGCGCCATCTCGGCTCACTGCAACCTCTGCCTCCCTGGTTCAAGAGATTCTCCTGCCTCAGCCTCCCGAGTAGCTGGGATTACAGGCATGTGCCACCACGCCCGGCCAAATGTCCAGTATTTCTTACTAGGTTCTATGAGATAAGCAGTGAGGTGGACTGAGCAGTGAGGAAGAGGTTGCAATGTATGTGCCCCATCTTCCCTCCCATACAAGGCCTCAGTCTAATGCCCCTGGTTTTCTCCCCTTTCCTGCTTGCCATTTTTACTATTATATGCCTTTTTTTTTTTTTTTTTTTTGAAAGTGAGGTGAGGGTGAGGGTGAGGGTGTGGTGGTTATGAGGAAATGGAGGCTTAGGAACGCTTTCCATCTCTGTTTTAAAATAGTGGAATTGAGCCTGGGTAACATAGTGAGACCCCTTCTCTACAAAAAATAAAAAATTAGTCAGGTGTGGTGGTGTGTGCCTGTAGTCCCAGCTACTTGGAAGGATGAAGCAGGAGGATCACCTTAGCCCAGGAGGTCAAGGTCGCAGTGAGCCATGATTGTGCCACTGCACTCCAGCCCAGGAAACAGAGCAAGACCTTGCCTCAAAAATACATACATGCAAAGAAGATAATACCTCTTTGTTTTCCTCTTCGCATCTCAACTGCCACGTATCCCAACTGCCACCCAAGACAGAGCTGGGAGAGAGGGTGCAGAGAGAAAGTTGTAGTGCCGCATAGAAGTCTTATTGGTACAGAGATTCCTGAAGTGGCTTCTTAGGTCTGGGCAGATATGCTGATGTGGGGCAGGGACCCTGGCCAAGGGTTTTGGGCATGGGCTGCATGGCTGCAAAGGAACCTTGGTGGTGACATCCATAAACGCAGGGCTGCCCTGCCTCACACCTTGGCCTCACCCTTTGAATTCCCTGTCCTCAATCCTTTGAATGCAACATCAGATGAATCACGGTGTTCTGGAAGACATGGCGGTGGAAGGTGTTAGGGAAGGAGTGATTGAGGCTCTTCTTAACTAAGCTCTGCTTGAGACCCCTCCTGGTACCACTTCACTCCCTGGTCTTTGAGGCTGTGTAAGATGTGCAGGCATCTTACAAGATTTGGAGAGTCAGAAATCACTCCTTACTGGATTGCTGAGGGTTAGCAATGAAAGTAAAAGAGGAGGATATGGAGTAAATGGAAACCACTTATAGGATATTTTATTCCCTGTGGATTCTACAGTGGACATTTTAATTAAACTCTAATGGGACATACGTTCCAAAAAGTTCTGATCCCTGAATAAATTAATTTTAATGCCACCATTCATTCAGAGTAAATGCGTTGAGAGTAATGTCCTCACCAAGTAATATAAAAATGGAGAGTTAGAAAAATAAAATTTCCCAGCTCATCTGCAGCCCATCCTGTTGGTAAAGGACTGCTCCCTCTGGTCCATTACTGCCGATTACTTCCTTCAGCTCCACTTCAGTGATTCATGCCAAAACCTCCATCACTTCCCTTTGGAGATTATTACACAGCCCAGCAGACATCCTATTAAGAAACTTCTCATTAGCAGAGGAAAAAGAAAGTTTTTACGTTGAGATTGAGAAGGAAGATGATTCATGGTCACGAAGGGAAAGGTCCCCTGAAGTCTTGAGAGATGGCTCACCACTGCTCCGCTTTCCTTTGGGGACACACACACTCACCATTAGCTGTGGGAAGTCGATGGGGTGTGTGGCGAGGACCATACTCACTTAAAAGAATGACAGTGGAATCAGTAATTTTGAATCAAGCTCAGCGATGGATTACAAAAGCAAGAGTGTAGACTCCTAACTAATGTAGGGTGGAAGTTGAAACGTGAAAGTTGCCTGTCCTGAGCACGTTTAGCGTTTACAATTCAATATTCAAGAAGAACGTAAGACTAGCAGTTGCTATAGTTGGGACAGGAAATGACTCAAGTCCAAAAGGAAGGTTTCTGTAGATACAAGGTCAAGATGAGAATAAGTTCTGCCATGGGAAATGGGAAGAACACAAGGATAGAGTCTGCATCATCCCCAAGGGTTCTGACCATAGGAAACATTGCAAAATAGTACAAATGAAGCATGGAGTCAAAGATACCAATATTAAAAAATTAAGAACATTCCATGATTAACAAAAATTTTCCCTCTGGCCGGGCACGGTGCTTCATGCCTGTAATCTCAGCAGTTTGGGAGGCCGAGGAGGGAAGATCACCTGAGGTCAGGAGTTGGAGACCAGCCTGGCCAACATGGTGAAACCCCATCTCTACCAAAAATACAAAAATTAGCCAGGCATGGTGGTATGTGCCTGTAATCCCAGCTACTTGAGAGGCTGAGGCAGGAGAATCGCTTAAACCTGGGAGGCGGAGGTTGCAGTGAGCTGAGATCGTGCCACTGCACTCCAGCTTGGGCACCAAAGTGAGACTCTGTCTCAATAAAAAAAAAAAAGAAAAGGAAAAAGAAAATTTTCCCTTCAAGTATTTTACTGTGTCAGGTACTTTGTGATCAAGCTAGCTCCCAGCTGTCATGCCTCATTATCATATGATTTACAACCCATGATTGCTTTTTTAAATCATGGTCTGTTGACATTGCAAAATCAGTATTTCTCTTCTTTGTACATTCTTTAGCACCTACTATTTGTATCAGTCATTTGACATTTACAGTCTTTAGGAAGCCTGATGGCCATTTCTTGTTTTGTTGGATCAAACTCTTTTACTATCTTTTTTTTTTTTTTTTAACTGAGACATCTTGCAGGGCACAGAGTTCTCTACAAAGATATTGTTGGTCTCCTGGTAGAGGTGATGAGGAGGGGGTCATACTGAAGTACATCTCATTCTTGCCCACCTCATGACCGTATTTCCCTTTAAGAAGTCAAATGATGCATCCTCCATGATCGATCCTTAAGCACCTTTGATGTCTTGCTCTCCCTTGCTGAAATGGCTCACATAATGGGAGCTTTAACTGAAGGAGAGATGGAGCTAGGAATATAAAGATCATTTTTGCCTGGGTGTAGTGGCTCATCCCTATAATCCCAGCCCTTTGGGTGGCTGAGGTGGGTGGATCGTTGAGCTCAGGAGTTCGAGCCCAGCTTGGACAACATGGTGAAACCCCATGTCTACAAAAAAAAATACAAAAATTAGCCGGGCAGGGTAGCTCGTGCCTGTAATCCTAGCACTTTGGGAGGCTAAGGCAGGCAGATCACCTGAGGTCAGGAGTTTGAGGCCAGCTTGGCCAAAATGGTAAAACCTCATCTCTACTAAAAACACAAAAATTAGTCAGGCGTGGTGGCGCACGCCTGTAATCCCAGCTACTCGGGAGGCTGAGACAGGAGAATTGCTCGAACTCGGGAGGCGGAGGTTGCAGTGAGCCGAGATGGCACCACTGCACTCCAGCCTGGGGATAGAGCGAAACTCTGTCTCAAAAAAGAAAAGAAAAAAAAATTAGCCAGGCATGGTAGCGCTGCCTGTATTTGCAACTACTTGGAGGGCTGAGGTGGGAAGATTGCTTGAGCCTGGGACATTGCGGCTGCAGTGAGCTGTGTTCGTGCCACTGCAGTCCAGCCTGGGCAAAAGAGGGAGAGCCTGTCTCAAAAACACAAACCAAAACCCATAGAGATCATTTTTGAGAAGAAGTTTAAGAAAGGTAGACACTGTGCCAAGGAACTTAGTTGCTAAGATATAGACACAAGAAAATATTGGATACTTGGAAGGAAACGAACAGACGACAGAACAAGAAGAACTTCATTTAAAGTCTTGTCTGGACTTGGTGGGGCGATGGTGCATTTCTGGTGTCTGACTTGCAATGTCTGGATCCTGAGTATAAGCTCGGCAAGTATTTAGGTTTGGGCCTGAATTTTGTCGTTTGTAAAACTAAAAGAAAATAGGGATTCCATTTGTTTTGTTTGTTTGTTTGAGATGGAGTATTGTTCTTGTTGCCCAGGCTGGAGTGCAATGGTGCGATCTCAGCTCACTGCAACTTCTGCCTCCCAGGTTCAAGCGATTCTCCTGCCTCAGCCTCCTGAGCAGCTGGGATTACAGGTATGGGCCACCAAGCCCGCGTAATTTTTGTATTTTTGGCAGAGACGGGGTTTCACCATATTGGTCAGGCTGGTCTCGAACTCCTGACCTCCTGATCTGCCCGTCGGCCTCCCAAAGTGCTGGGATTACAGGCATAAGCCACCGCGCCCCGCCAAGGATTCCATTTGGATACAGTTCTGCAAGTAATTTCCCTTCCTTCTCATCATCTTTGGGTTCTGATGGATTCTGTAACTAGTGGGTAGCTCTTTTTTTTTTTTAAGACGGAGTCTTGCTCTGTCGCCCAGGCTGGAGTGCAATGGCGTGATCTCTGCTCACTGCAACCTCTGCCTCCCAGGTGCCTGCCACCATACCTGGCTAATTTTTGTATTTTTAGTGGAGGCAGGGTTTCACCACATTGGCCAGGCTGGTCTCAAACTCCTGACCTCAGGTGATCCACCCTCCTCGGCCTCCCAAAGTGCGGGGATTACAGGTGTGAGCCACCGCGCCTGGCCACAGTGTATCTTTTTGTTATTGTATTAGGTAGGTGCAAAAGTAATTGCAGTTTATAATTATGCTTCCTTAAGCTAAAACTTGGGTGAGAACACACCTCAGTCCTTTTAGCAATCCTCAGTTGAGTCTGACCATGCTCATTCTTACTTATAAGTTGTAGTTGTCTGAGCCACCGCTTAGCTTGGTTTTTTAGTTGCATGGCTGCCAAAGAATTGTTTAGCCAGAGGCCCTGCGCAGGTCTGCAGGGAAACAGAACAAAACACATTGCTCCTGTTTACGTCCTCGGGCTGAACCACCCATTTCTCTGTAGCAGTCAGGATTTCCTCAGGAAGCTTTCCTTGGGGAGGGTGGACCAGGGTGAAGCAGGATGTGATGACACGCAGCCCTCCTGCCCTCTGCAGCCAGCTGAAGTCAAGCCCCTATCTGTATCTGGCCTATGCTTCCCAGTCTGTGAGTTACAAGTCCAGGTCTCCTGCTCCAGATCAGGGTGGTGGAGTTGATGGGGATGGACCGGGCTGCTGCCCGCTTCCCCCTAGCTCCTTGCTTCCATTTCATTTTCTTATCTGCAGTGCTGGGGTGAAAAGCCCAGGAGGGGGACACCACTCGGAGGCCTCGAGTGCCTGAGTGTCAGTGGCTGTGCCAGCATTTCAGTCACAGCTTTTCCCATGGGGCCTGTGGGTGGGGTCATTCAGGGCTGCGAGGTCTACCACAAGCCCCGCCTCGGGAAGAAATGATGGAGTGGAGGATGTGGCCATTTGGCCTGGCCAAGCACCCAGCCATATGTTTCCTCAATTTAGGTTAAGTGAATTATTCAACTGTACACTGTAGGCATCTCAGGAGTACCATTAACTAAGTTTTATTTTAAAATATAATGGGGTGGGGATTACTTTCTGTGGAAGGCCTCAGTAGATGCCTTTATAGTTTAAATAAGCAGTAAGTTTAGCTTAAGCTTGTTGTGTGCCCAACTGCAGTAAGCCGGTACTTCTCTGGTGGTGAAGGCAGATTTTGGAGTAGACAGGAATGGATTTGAAGCCAGGATCTGCTCTCTTTTTTCTTTTTTGTTTTTTAGACGGAATCTGTTGCCCAGGTTGGAGTGCAGTGGCATGATCTCGACTCACTGTAACCTCTGCCTCCCAGATTCAAGTGATTCTCCTGCCTCAGCCCCCTGAGTGGCTGGGATTACAGGCGCAAGCCACCACACTCAGCTAATTTTTGTATTTTTAGTAGAGACGGGTTTTCACCATGTTGGCCAGGCTGGTCTCAAACTCCTGACCTCAAGTGATCCACCTGCCTCAGCCTCCCATAGTGTTAGGATTACGGGTGTGAGCCACCGCTCCTAGCTAGGACCAGCTCTTTGTTAGCCATGTGGCAGTGGACATGGAACCTCCCTGCTTTGATGTCCTCATTGGTGTTGTGCATTAATTGAAATGACTTACAAGAATATGACAATGTAGTATAGGTATACAGATGCTCAATAAATGGAAATTTTTACCTTAATTCTCATCCTTCCAACCTCCCCCAGATGCACGCGCGCGCGCGCGCGCACACACACACACACACACACACACACACACACACACACGGGGTTCTATTTGTTGTCTGATATAGATACAAGAATCTTCCTGGGCTCTGAAACCACAAATATCAGGAAGTCAATAGAAGGCATTTAGCTTGTTTTACAAACTTGATCAAATGGAACAAAAACAAATAATTTTCAAGGCATCCATATGATGTAGGAAGTTGCATGCTGTCTCTTACTCTGGAAGATACAGATCCATTCACTTGTGAAGCTTTTAGTAAATGCCTGCCTTGTGCAACATTGTGGTGGAGCTGCAAAGAGTTATGAAGGAAACAGACACGTGCATTGGCCTGGCAGAGCTGTACGTGTTGGGGAGAGTACCTGGATGTGCTTAAGTGAAACAACTAGAAATCAACGTGTGCAAGGTAGAGAGACTGGCTGCGTGTTCCGGGAATCTGTCTTTAGTGGCACACCCTGCTATGAGAGGGGAAAAAGCTGTTTTGGAAGCTGGGTTTGTCATGAGTCTCTGGGACTTCTGCAGACTGTTTTTATCTGTAGTCACATCTGCTTCACATGTTGAAACTGTTTCTACTCAGGCAAAGGTGATTTCATTATGATGCAGGAAAGTTTTTTGAAGATAGTTTGAGAGTTGGTCGTCATAGTCTATTAAAATGATAAGCAACAGTGGCCATTGTTAATGATAAGAGTAATCATTATGGAGTTCCGAGTGTCAGACGCTGTTCTGAGTGTTCTACACGGATTATGTATTTATTTGGCAGCAATGCAAATAATACCTGAGGCAGATACCTCTCTCCAAGACACAAAAAAATTTAGTAACTTCCTTAAGGTCAGAGCCTGGCATCTTAACCACTCCACCATACTGGCTGTTCCCTTTCCATGATGAAAAGCCCAACCTGGCCGGACGTGGTGACTCATGCCTGCAATCCCAGCACTTTGGGAGGCCAAGGTGGGCGGATCATTTGAGATCAGGAGTTTGAGACCAGCCTGGCCAGCATGGCGAAACACTGTCTCTACTAAAAATACAAAAATTAGCTGGGTGTGGTGGTATGTGCCTGTAATCCCACCCACTCAGGAGGCTGAGGCATGTGAGAATCGCTTGAACCAGAGAGGCAGAGGCTGCAACGAGCCGAGATCACACCACCGCACTGCAGCCTGAGCAACACAGCGAGACTGTCTCAAAAAAAAAGAAAAACAAAAAAAAAAAAAAAAAAGGAAAGAAAAACCCAACCCAAACCAACAAAAACAAAAATCCAACCACCTCCTCAAAAAAAAATTCTCAAAATAGATAATTTGTTAATAAAAAAATAGCATTTTTCTCTTTTGTAAGTGGAAGGCAGAGGTGAGGAAAGATAGAAGGATAGATCAAGTGAGTGACCTCTCGAATGTCCCTGTCTATGCAAAGTATTCTGTGGCCTTTTAAGTCTATCTGTACATCTTTTATTAAAAAACAAATTGTGATATATAGACAAAACCCAAGACAACTCTAAAAAACAAGTAGGTGATTAACTGTCATTGGAGATTTAAAGATGGTTGGCAAGATTTGGAATCAGGAGGAAATTTACACAGAACTGGTGTGTGGAAAGTTTTGAAATACTGCTCCTGGCATCTAGTCCTTCAGTCATCCCTATGTTAACACACTAGGTTGAAATATCTCAGTTTCAGGTTTTTCCTTTTCTTGTCTCTTAACAGTGCCATCTTGGTTTTCTCCTATTAAATTCTCTCTTTGCTTTGGAGTCTCATGCTTTTTCAAAAATATATTCTGACCTGGCCAGGCACGGTGGGTGGCTCACACCTGTAATCCCAGCACTTTGGGAAGCCAAGGCGGGCAGATCACGAGGTCAGGAGATCGAGACCATCCCGGCTAACACAGTGAAACCCCATGTCTACTAAAAATACAAAAAACTAGCTGGGCATGGTGGCGGGCACCTGTAGTCCCAGCTACTCGGGAGGCTGAGGCAGGAGAATGGCATGAACCTGGGAGGCGGAGCTTGCAGTGAGCCGAGATCACGCCACTGTACTTCAACCTGGGCGACTGAGTGAGACTCTGTCTCAAAAAAACAAAAGACAAAACAAAAAAATACCCACAAAAATATATTCTGACCTAATAAGGGTCTCATATTTTTTCAAAAATATGTACTGACTTTATAAGGTATTCTCAAATGAGGACTAATACATGTTTTTTACATAAGAAGTGAAACGCTGTCATGAAAACACAATTGGTGAAGGATCTTACCCAGTGCCTTGTGATTACTGTCGTTCTCTTGGCGATCTCCTTGAATGTTGCTGTCAGAATACCAGCCTCGCAGAAGTGTGTTTCAGGAGTGGCCAATCTCCCCTCCTTCCTCCATGTTTTACCTTCTAAGGTCTTTGTTGCCACAGAGGAGGATGGGGAGAGAAGAGACCAATGTCACTGGGCTAATATTTAAGAGAAAATGAAGTTAAGCAGAAATTAACTGACTGATCTCTTTTTGGGCATTTTCTGAATTATATCTATGGAGCACCTAGTTGGCTATTCTTTTTTTTTTTTTTTTATCCAGGCTGGAGTGCAATGGCACAATCTCAGCTCACTGCAACCTCTGCCTCCTAGGTTCAAGTGATTCTCCTGCCTCAGCCTCCTGAGTAGCTGGGATTACAGGCGCCCGCCAGTACGCCTAGCTAAATTTTATTTTTATTTTTTTTTTTGTATTTTTAGTAGAGATGGGATTTCATCATGTTGGCCAGGCTGATCTCAAACTCCAGACCTCAGGTAATCCACCTGCCTTGGCCTCCCAAAGTGCTGGGATTACAGGCGTGAGCCACTGTGCCCAGCTGCCTTAGTTGGCTCTCCTACAGTTTCGCATGAGAGTCGTGTCAGGTCCCCACTGCCACTCTTGTCTGTAGGGAAGTGGGTACAGATCTGACTTGAGTTTAGGTCAGAGCCAGGATGTCCTCTGGGTTCATGGTGGTCCTGAATAAGGAAAGGCAGAGTGGGGGCAGGGAACCTCCTGCACTCAGGCCCCTCCATGCACCTGCCTCCCCTTGACCCAGGAGGATGGTGAAGTACCTGCCAGTTCTTGGAGGGCAGTTAATTCTAATGGCCTACTGAGAATCTTTATTTCCTGTATTTGTGGCCCGAGTTTGCTCCTGGAGGTCATGGGCCTTATTCTGGGATGTTTACTAACAGAACCATTTCCCCCAGCAGTAGTTATTCACTTACAAATTGCAAAAAAATTGTCCAGAGTTCTTAATGTAGATCATTTATGACCTGGCTATGCAAAATGCCTGGAAAAGGTCTTCACTCATTTTTATAAAATGGGATAATGCAAACACTTATTTTCTGATTATGCAAAATTGTTTAGATTGCAGTTACATAAGGAAGCACAGTACCACCCTCCCATGAATCCAGAAACACTAGCATGTAAAAACCCGTTTCTGCTGCCACGCTCTTTCCCTTTCAGACTTACAGTAGAGCTAGTGCTTTATAAGGCTTGTTAATGGAATGAAATAATTTTCCTTTGGTAGTGGCTGTTTTGCAATATTATGCTTCTACATTTTACTTTCTCACATATATAAAACTCATAAACTACATAAACATAGACGTGCCAAGTGTTAGAACTGACGCCTCTTAGGAGTTTGTTTTTAATAAGCTTATGTAATTAACACCTTGAACTATATTCCATTTGTTTCTTTTGAAATCGTACAAAGAGAACAGGATGATATACATACATAAGGCACCAGCATAGTGCCTTACTGGCTTTAAAAATTATAATGAAGTCATGGATGTTTTACAAGTTAAAACTTGCTAGTTACTTTTAAGGTCTGAGGACTGAAAAGTAGATATGCTACTTAGAAGGGAAAAAAATTAAAGCATAAAGCAATATATAAATTGTTTATGTTCATCTCCCCAAGGGCCTGAGCTTAGTGCCTGGCATGGTACGTGTTGATTGATCATTTCATTTATTCCATTTGTTCGTTCATTCATTCATTCAGTGCATTTATATTGAGAGCCTTCTAGACACTGTCCTAAGCACAAAAAAGAAAACTTAGAAAAATCTTTGCCCTCCTGGACTTGACACCTTAGTTGGGGGAGGGAAACAATAAAAACCTACACGAATAATATGCAAACTATTTCAGATGGTGAAAAAATGATAAGAAGAAATATAAGGGGCCAGGTGCAGTGGCTCACGCCTGTAATCCCAGCACTTTGGGAGGATGAGTTGGGCGGATCACCTGAGGTCAGGAGTTCGAGACCAGCCTCAACATGGAGAAACCCTGTCTCTACTACAAATATAAAATTAACCAGGCGTGGTGGTGCATGCCTGTAATCCCAGCTACTTGGGATGCTGAGGCAGGAGAATTGCTTGAACCTAGGAGGTGGAGGTTGCAGTGAGCCGAGATCGCGCCATTGCACTCCAGCCTGGACAACAAGAGCGAAACTCCGTCTCAAAAAAAAAAGAAGAAATATAAGGCAGAGGCAATGTGGACAGGTCAGGGAGCTGCAAGTTTAGACATGATATTCTTGAGAAGAGGGTATTTGAGTAATATCCGCAGAGGATGAGGGTAGGTAATTGTGGGAAGAGCTGAGCAGGCCGAGGGAGGAGCAAGTTCAAAGGCCTGGCCATGGTGGAGTGGCTCTGGTGGGTTGGAGGAGTAGCAGGGTGGCCAGTGTGGCTGGGGCAGTGAGGCTGGGAGAGGCACACATTGAAGCAGGAAAGATGTAGGGGTGTATAGTTGTGAGGAGCCTTCTGTGTCATCCTGGGGGCTGTGGCCTTTTCTCTGAAAGAAACAGGAGCCCGAGTAAGGTTTCTGAGCAGAGGGACATGATCTGACTTAGTTTCCAACAGGATAGCAGGATCTTTCCAACTGCTGTGTTTAGAGGGTGCTTGAGGGTACAGTGGGGAGCCCAGAATTTGATTTCCCAGTATAAAATACAGTTGAACTGGGCCGGGCGCAGTGGCTCACACCCGTAATCCCAGCACTTTGGGAGGCCAAGGTGGGGGGATCACTTTAGGTCAGGAGTTCGAGACCATCCTGGCCAAAATGGCGAAACCCCCATCTCCACTAAAAATACAAAAAAATTAGTTGAGCATGATGGTGTGCACCTGTAATCGCAGCTACCTGGGTGGCTGAGGCAGGAGAATTGCTTGAACCCTGGGAGGCGGAGGTTGCACTAAGCTGAGATCGTGCTGTTGTACTCTGCACTCCAGCCTGGGTGACAGAGTGAGACTCCGTCTCAAAAACAACAACAACAACAACAAACAGTTGAACTGCTGTGCTCTGAGAATGGAAACATACAGTCCATCCTGACAGAATCAACACTTTTTCCTTTAAAACTAGGTGTCTTGATAGTACATTGAATGTTTTGCAGGCTTTCTTCCCATAATGTGTCAAACAGTTAAAATAAAAATACCTTTATCCACATCCCAGAGAAGAAAGTGAAATCACCCCTTTTTATAGGGCAATTGAGAAGCATAAACAAGTTTGGGTAGGTGGTAGGCATGCCTTAACTAGTTCATTTCCTTTTAAGGGATTGTTTCATTGTAAATCCAGGAATATGAATGGGAAGGAGGGGAGTATGAATGTCCAGGCAAACATTGACCAGTAAAACTGTTAGCCAAGATGAACTGATAAAAATGTTAATTCTTCAATGAAATGAATTGCTCTTTCAAAAAATTATGTATTAGACGTCAGTGAAAAAGCCAGTGGTGATGTTAATAAATTCTCACCTTATGAGCAAACTGAGAAAATGGGTATTTTCATTCTCACAGTAATTGGCTTAGGAGAATGATGTGAATTCGTTGCAGCTTTTTTAGTTCTCTTAGGCAGAAATGATTGTCAAGTCTACATGTGTAGAATGTGACACAAAGCAAATAATCTCCACTCTCACTCTTAACTTCCAAGATATTGTTATTTTCAAACATAAATTTTATTGTGTGTATTTGAGGTTTACAACTTTTTTTTTTTTTTTTTTTTGAGAGATGGAGTCTCACTCTTGTCACCCAGGCTGGAGTGCAGTGGTACGATCTCAGCTCACTGCAACCTCCGTCTCCTGGGTTCAAGCGATGTCCTGCCTCAGCCTCCTGAGTACCTGGGATTACAGGTGCTTGCCACCATGCCTGGCTAATTTTTGTATTTTTAGTAGAGACGGGGTTTCGCCATGTTGGCCAGGCTGGTTTCGAACACGTGGCCTCAAGTGATCTGCCTGCCTCGTCCTCCCAAAGTGCTGGAATTACACGCATGAGCCACCACACCTGGCCACAACATGGTGTTGTAGGATACACAGAGACATAGGGATACATTTAGATAGTGTAGTGAAGAGGTTAACACACCTATTATCTCACATAGTTAACTTTTTTTTGTTTTTGGTGACAAGAACAGCTAAAATCTACTTACTTAACAGAAATCTCTAACAGAAGACAATTTCATTAACTTCCAAGATGTTTTAAATCTACGAATAAGAACAGATTCATGTGCTTCAGATGCTTTTTCAGAGTACTTTCACATTATTTTCTTGGCAAAAGTAAAAGCCTTTTATGATGAAAATTGAGATCATCTTGAGGGGAAATGATGTAGTTAGGAAATAACTTTTCTCCCCCACAAAACGGAAACGAAAGTATGGCCATCATGTCATATATAATATTTTATATAGTTACCTGGATAGATGGGCAGATGCATAGATATGGATACAGATAATACACGTGTGCCGGAACAAGAAAAGTTACTTTGTAGGGCTGACGTCCTCTAAATCGGATTTTTCCTGTATGTTACAGATCAGAGTGTGGTACAGGATGAACGCAACAGAGTTCCCCTATACCTGACATTCACAAGCTGGCCTCTGAGTCCCTGAATGGCATCCTTAGTGCACTGAGCTGTGTGGTGTGATTGGCCTGGAGATCAAGGAGCCATCAGAAGGGTAGATGCCAGAAGCTAACTCCTGCACTGTACTTGGAGAGGGTTAGGTGTATTGTGAAGAGTCGTCTGGGGATTGCATGGCATTTTTCCAGACAGTGGGGGTAAACTGGTTTCCTTCTGATTTTGTTTTTGTTTTTGTTTTGAGACAGTCTTGCTCTGTCACCCAGGCTGGAGTGCAGTGGTGCAATCTCCAATCTCACTTCAGCCTCTGCCTCCTAAGTTCAAGCAATCCTCCCACCTCAGCCTCCCAAGTAGCTACGATTATAGGCGTGTGCCACCGTGCCTAGCTAATTTTTTTTTGTATTTTTAGTAGAGATGGGGTTTCACCATGTTGGCCAGGCTGGTCTTGAACTCCTGACCTCAAGTGATTCACCCACCTGGGCCTCCCAAAGTGCTAGGATTAGAGGATTGAGCCACAGTGCCTCCTGCGTCTTTCTGACTTTGGAAAGACGCTATCCAATTGGTGTCATATGAATGAAGGGCTCTAAAATAGTTTCTAGTAAATAGAAACAGGTTTTCCTTTAGCTTCTGGGTGGGGCTTATTGTAAGCGCTCATCACCACAAAAGGAATATATGCATGTTTTCCGTGGCTACAACATTGCTCTTGTATTTGTTTTCTTACAACACCCGAACCAGGCCATGTATGGTGCCTCATGCCTGTAATCCTAGCACTTTGGGAGGCCTAGGCAAGAGCATCATGTTGAGCCCAGGAGTTCAAGACCACCTTGGGCAACATGGTGAAACTCCCATCTACAAAAAAATACAAAAAATTAGCTGGGCCTGGTAGCGTGACCTGTAGTCCCAGCTACTCAGGAGGCTGCTTTAGGAGGGAGGATCACTTGAGCCCAGGAATTTGAGGTTACAGTGAACTGTGGTTGCAGCACTGCATTTCAGCCTGGGTGACAGAGTGAGATCTTGTTTTTAAAAACAAAAGATGAAACTCAAACCTGTAGAGGGAACCAGTGGCATTCCTCCTAGTCTCCCTGATGGTAGTAAAATGCTGAGGATTTTCTGGATAAGCTCCTTGTGTATTCAGTGTCCTTCTAGGTGGGCTGTCTTTATTTCAAAATCTTAGTTGCTTTTTTTCTGTCAGGAGATGAAAAGATTGTGAGACTTTAATTAAGCCCATTGAACCGAGGAACTTTCCCTTTATTCCTTTTGGTGTGGGAAATATCTTTAGATTCAGGAAGATCTTTGACCCTCAACATGTTAAAAATTATCAGCAATAAATGTAAATAATTAGAAATCAATAATTCCTGTACTCTGATTTAGGAGGCTTGGTTTCTTGTCTTTTGGGACAAGTCACTCAACACCCTGTGGTCTTTGGTTACTCTTAATTCATCTTTGAAATAAAGTTATCAAATGAGATCATATTTAAGGCCCGTCCCTGTATTGAAATTCTAGATCTTTATGTTTATGATAGGTTGGAATTCTGTGCCACTCATGTGATATAACTTGGTCCCATCAAGTAATAGGAGAAATTTTAACCTTCCTGTTGGAGGAGTGAGGACTTCTATTTCATGAGTGCTTATTGAATGCCAGATGATCTGTCAAGAGTTTACAAGTATTTTATTTAATCCTATTACAGCCTATGGGGTAGCTTTGTAATTACCGTTTTACAGATGTACACATTTAACTACCTTACTCTGGGTCAGTAAGTAGCAGCGAAAGAGAGAAGGATTCAGATGCCAAATTTCCTGATCCATTGACTGGAGTTCTCAGTCACCCACAATTTTTTTTTTTTTTTTTTCTTCACGGAGTTTTGCTCTTGTCACCCCGGCTGGAGTGCAGTGGTGCAATCTTGGCTCACTGCAGCCTCCGCCTACCAGGTTCAAGCGATCCTCCTGCCTCAGCCTCCCGAGTAGCTGGGATTACAGGCATGTGCCACCATGCCTGGCTAATTTTTTTTGTATTTTTAGTAAAGGTGGGGTTTCACCATGTTGGCCAGGCTAGTCTCAAACTCCTGACTTCAGGTGATCCTCCTGCCTCAGCCTCCCAAAGTCCTGGGATTACAGGCGTGAGCCACCGAGCCCAGCCACAATTTTTTTTTTTTTTTTTTTGAGACAGGGCCTCACTCTGTCGCCCAGGCTGGAGTGCAGTGGCACGATGTTGGCTCACTGCAGCCTCTGCCTCCCTGGCTTAATTGAACCTCCCACCTCAGCTTCCTGAGTAGCTGGGGCCACAGGCATGTGCCATCATGCCCCGCTAATTTTTTTTTTTTTAATTTTTTTTTGCACACAAAACAATAAACATTTTCTAAAAATATATACAAACAAAAAGATGCATATCAAACATATTAGGAAGGTTGCACATGGGAAGACGGGGAATAGAAATGGGGAGTGGGAATTAAAGAAAATAAATGAGAGAGGGACTTTGTATGGATCAATGATAATAACTCAATCCTCTATTTGACAAAGAAGAAGGAAGAGGAAGAAAAAGAAAGTGGGATAAAGGATCGGAAAGGGAGGAAAATAGAAAAAATTAGAGTATGACTCCAGGGTAGACCTGTTTTGTTGTCGCTGGGTTGGTTGGTTGGTTTGTCTGTTGTATTTTTCATATGTTTCGCCATGTTGGCCAGGCTGGTCTCGAACTCCTAGCCTCAAGTGATCAACCCGCCTCGGCCTCCCAGAGTGCTGGGACTACAGGCGTGAGCCACCACATCCAGCCCCCACATTGCTTCTGGCCTCCGTAGTAGACCTCCCAGACGGGGCGGCCGGGCAGAGGTGCTCCCCACATCCCAGATGGGGCGGCCGATGCCCCACTAATTTTTATGTATTTTTCTTGGTAAAACTGGGGTTTGACCATGATGCTCAGGTTGGTCTCAAACTCCTGGGCTCAAGTGATCTACCTGCCTTAAAGTGCTGTGATTATCAGCGTGAGCCACCGTGCCTGGTTGATGATTCTTTCTCATGTAGGCCACCCTTATTCTGTGAAGCTTTTCTCTCCCTGTTGGACCGTGGCCATACCTGAAAAGAAGAATAACATCCCAGTGGATTTAGATCTTGTCTTCACTGTTCAGTCTCTTCCATGACAGAGGTGGGACTGGGTCTGCTGCCAGGGATCACAGAGGCAGACACCATGCTAATGATTCACTTTATTGGTGTCAGCAGCATTAAGATTCACAGCTGGACAAAAATATAATGAAACAGAGTTGGCCAAGGGCTGGATGAGCTTCTAGGATTATATCCCCATTTGTTAGTTTGGTTTTCTAGCTGGTGAGGGACAAGGCACTATCAATTCACAGGTGCCAACTGTATGTTCTGATGAGAGCTTTTTGTGTGGATGCAAAGTTAATGAAATCAGGGTCACAGTTTTCAAAATCTCTGTGGTTTGGTTTTCATTGGAGTGTATGACAGCGAATTTCATACTTTATTTAAAGCAAACTGCATGCCCTTTATATTCCTGCTTAAATATCTATGGCTATTGAATTCATGAGGAATCACCAAACCTGGGTTTCTTCCTGTCTCTCCAGTCCCCTTTCCTGCCACACCCCTGCATTCTGACCTTTTAGTTACCCAGGGTAGCTTTACCTCTTGGAACATGTTAAGCTCTCTCTCTGGACTCAGAGGAATTACATTTGATATTCCCTCTGTCTGGAACTTCTTCCTACCCCCTTCCCTCAGATCTTCATTTGTTATTGTTTCTAATGATGTATTTCATGTATCAATGTCTCATTAGACTGTATGACTCTTGTGAGGTCAGTAGGGACAAGAATTGTGACTAGAAGCTCACAATTATGTATACAAATGCTGGTTTCGCGGGCAGTCTGTCAATTCCTAGTTACTGAGTGAATTTTATGGCACTCTCAGGAAAGAGAGGGATCAACTCTACTGCCATCCGTCCGTCCATCCATCCATCCATCCATCCATCCATCTGTTCATTCATTTGATAAGTATTTATTACGTAACTGCTAAGTGTTGGGCTTTGCAATAATGTTAGATACTGAGGTTATAAAAATGAATAAGATCCATTCCCAGCTTTCATAAACTCTAAAGTTGCCTGGTAACAACAAACACGTAAACAAGCCACCTTTTAAAAACTCCTTACAGTGGGAAATTTCAGATGTATACCAAGTAGGGAGCATATATTAAAGAGCTGCCATGTTCCATCACCGCTGATCTTGTTCCATCTGTATCTGCACTCACCACCCCTCCCAGACCCAGGATTTTAAAGCAAGTCCTGGATATCGTGTGCAGCCATTTGTGAGATGCAGAACGTAGGTGCCACGCAAAGAGTATTTTTTAGTTGTTACCTGTCAGTTCTTAAAAATGTGGAATTTTGGCAATAGCACCAAGAAACAGTTGCTTCAACTTTAGTTGTATAAAAGCAAATGGTTACCAGTGTGATGCCTGTTGTCAGTCAGTTTTGATCGAGTTGTCTGGACTCCTGCGTCTCACTTACCGGTTGCACCGAGGAGCTATGTGAGGAAATCAGCCAGTCAAGCTCAGTCTCATACCACAGACGGTCACACCGCGAGGCTCTCTAGTCAAGCTGTGGCAGATTATAATTTTTCTAAAACACAAAAACTCAAATATTTTACATCATTTAACCACAGTACTAGAAATTTCAGATTCTTCTGAGATCAATATTTTCATTTCTAAAATTCTGGTCATATTACATTCAGATCTTGTTGGTGAAATGCTTGAAAATGTTCACATCCTCACGTTTGTGTGCCAAAAAGGCGGCCAGAGAAAACTCAGTGTGATTCATGCTCATCGAGATCTGTGAATGTGGTCTAAAATTGTGACTTCACTCCCAACCAATTAGCTGTGCTGCTTTTCAAATCTGTGATTCTATTAAGCTCAGGGCAGATTAAAAATGGAAAATGAGTTCAGTCTAAAACTACCATCTGCTAAATCCAAATGTCCATTTTGAGTCTGAATCTAGGCTTGTACTTTTTAAAAACCAATGACCAATGTTCCCATTCTTTTCTCCGCATTTTCAAGTTGTTAGGGTTTTTGTGTAATACTCTTTTGAGCCACTGATAGCCAGCAGATTGGATTTTTCAGAGCCTTTCATTCCAAAGAGATCTAATACTAAGCACACAGCTTAGTAAATCCCTTCAACAAGTTCTCATGACTTAACCATATGACTGCATTAAAATAAACTAATGGCCACACTTTGCTCTTCTGTGCAGTAGAAATAAACATTTATGTTTTTTGATTTTATATTGCATACTTAACACCTAGCACAACACTCGGAATATAGTAGATGTTTAGTAAATATTATTTGAATTAATGAAATATCCTATAAACTGTTGATGATTGAAGGGTGTAAACACAAGCGAATGTTACAGCTTTCCTCAGTTTCTTCATCATATGTGACAATCAATGTGCTGTGCAGAGGTGCTGGCATATACTCTGCATGAGGGATGTGGAGTAGGCCTTCTTCTTCATCTCTTTTATTAGAGCTGCTCCTCTGCCTGGCCAGGAAACTGAGTTTGTTCATATTTAGACTAAACTTTTCAGATTTCTTCCCAGTAGGTAGTTGGGGATGACTAGTTCATGCATAAGATTTTGGTAATAACATTTTTGCTACCAGTCTCAAGCCTGCCGAAAACTAGGGTCAAGCGGGCTGCACTGGGCCTGTTGGAAGTAGAGGAGGGGAAAGTGTTTCTGCCGCGGCTTTAACTCCATCCTACCACAGAGGACAGTTCCCCAAGGGAGCAGGGAGTGTAAGAAGAGAAAAATGCAGAGGACCTTGGGGGAATCATTGCATTTAAGGGTGTGCTGAGGAGGACGGGTGGATAGTGACAGGGAAACTCACAGGCAGTGGGGTTCTAAAATAGAGACAGTGTGGGCCCCCATGGCTGTCGCCTAGGAAGCGAACTCCATCAGTGACTTTCTTACTTCCTTTCTTTTTTTTTTTTTTTGAGACAGAGTCTTGCTCTGCTGCCGAGGCTGGAGTGCAGTGGCACAATCTCGGCTCACTGCAGCCTCTACCTCCTGGGCTCAAGTGATTCTCCTGCCTCAGCTTCCTGAATAGCTGGGATTACAGGCGTGTGCCACCACAGCTGGCTAATTTTTGTAATTTTAGTAGAGATGGAGTTTCACTGTGTTGCCCAGGTTGTCTCGACCTCCTGGTCTCAAGCTATCCACCGGCCTTGGCCTCCCAAAGTCTCGGGGTTATAGGTGTGAAGTACCGTGCCTGGCCTTCCATCAGTGAAACTTTTGTCAGAGATTCACTGGAAGGGATATATTTTACATTGTGGTCAGATGCAGTGCTATATACACAAAGCTTCATGAGATGTGTTTCAACATTTTCCATTCTGTTCTGTGCTTTTTTGTTTTTTGTTTTTTTTTAAGACAGAGTCTCACTCTATTACCCAAGCTGGAGGGCAGTGGCGCGAGCTCAGCTCACTGCAACTTCCGCCTCCCAGGTTCAAGCAATTCTCCTTCTTCATCTTCCGGAGTAGCTGGGATTACAGGCACCCGCCACCATGCCCAGCTAATTTTTGTATTTTTAGTAGAGACAGGGTTGGTTTTTTTGGTTTTGTTTTTTGAGATGGAGTCTTGCCCTGTCGCCCAGGCTAGAGTGCAATGGCACGATCTCGGCTCACTGCAGTCTCTGCCTCCTGGGTTCAAGTGATTCTCTCGCCTCAGCCTCCTGAGTAGCTGGGATTACAGGCATGCACCACCGTGCCCAGCTAAGTTTTGTAATTTTTTTAGTAGAGATGAGGTTTCACCATTTTGGTTGGCCAGGCTGGTCTCAAACTCCTGACCTCAAGTGATCCACCCACCTCGGCCTCCCCAAAGTGCTGGAATTACAGGTGTGAGCCACTGTGCCCAGCCTCTTCTGTGCTCTTCTGATATGCTATGTGATATCCTTTAAACAAATGCAAGTCTCAAATGTTTAAATTTATCCAAAGACTCTGTGGGGGCTTGTCCTGTGTTCACCCTTTCCGGTATGATTCTGGGTTAGTGACCTTCACAAAAGACACCTTGTGTGAGATTTGGGAGCTGGAAGTGAATCAGCAGCATATTTTGTAGACTCTGAAGGTTGGTGTAGGATGCCAGGCATTGTGGCAGCTTCCACATGGTGTCACTGATCTGCTGGCTTACCTTGCTGGCATGAGACAGCATCTGAACCCACAACAGCTCCAGAGCCTGCCAGATCTCCGCCTTCTGTGTCCTCGGCCGCGTGTGCAGGTCCATTGTGAAGAGTGTTAGCTTCTCTGTGGGTCACCCATGGCATCAAGGTTGGAGTTGATGAGAAACACATGTGGACTCCGGTTGTCTTCATAGCTCCAGTGGTGTCATGGGCTCTCTTTTGTCCTTGCTCTCATTCACATCCAGCTTCCTTCATAACTGCCAGCCTGGCTGACCTAGAGTGAGTCAGTACTAGGCACAGAGGCAGCAGGCAGTACTGGCTGCTTCACCAGCTCCCACATCGCCCATAGTGGCTGTGCTTCTCTGATCCACCCTTGACCCGTGCAGCCCCAATGGGTCATGATCTGCAGGATGAATGACACTGCAGTTGCTTATCCATTTGGGCACAGGAAAGAACTTGGTACTTTTAATTTTTCCTTTTTTAAATCATTTGAAATGCCCATTTTTGTTTTGTTTTGTTTTGAGATGGAGTCTCGCTCTGTCACCCAGGCTGGAGTGCAGTGGTGCCATCTCGGCTCACTGCAACCTCCGCCTCCTGGGTTCAAGTGATTCTCCAGCGTCAGCCTCCTGAGTAGCTGGGATTACAAGTGCCCACCACCACGCCTGACTAATTTTTGTAATTTTTAGTAGAGACAGGGTTTCACCATGTTGACCAGGCTGGTCTCAAACTCCTGACCTCAGGTGATCTGCCTGCCTCGGTCTCCCAAAGTGCTGGGATTGCAGGCATGAGTCACTACGACCAGCCCTGTGTATATTTTTAACATAAATAATTGTAGCTATACATAGATATAATTGATATTAATAAGTGCTTCTGGCTGTACATAGCTGTAATGTATATTCATAAATAAATATACATATATTGAGGGGGATTCTATGCCCCCAATTTTTTTTTTTTTTTTTTGAGATGGAGTTTTGCTCTTGTTGCCCAGGCTGGAGTGCAATGGCATGATCTCAGCTCACTGCAACCTCTGCCTCCCAGGTTCAAGCAATTCTCCTGCCTCAGCCTCCCGAGTAGCTGGGATTACAGGCATGCACCACCATGCCTGGCTAATTTTGTATTTTTAGTAGAGACGGGGTCTCTTCATGTTGGTCAGGCTGGTCTCAAATTCTTGACCTCAGGTAATCCACCCGCCTTGGCCTCCCAAAGTGCTGGGATTACAGACATGAGCCACCGTGCCCAGCCTCCCAATTTTTTTTCCTGCTATTTTTTTCCTTAGACTTTTGGAGACCTAGAAGCAGGTGCTGAGAGAGTTCTGAGAAGGAGGGTTTGTCAATCCTGCCTTCTGGGAGGCCATTTATTCTTCAGGAGGGGATCTGTGGTAACCAGGATCCACCTGGGTGCAGTAGCATCACCATGACCATATATGCCAAAGCCAGGATTTGACATGGGTGCTGGCAGGTTCTGGGTGTTTTTGGAGAGAGGGGATGGAAGGTATGAAATAAGCCTCACTCCAGCCACCTGCCCTATGAGTGTGCCCCTGGGGGCTTCACTTGCCATTTGCATGACCTAATACGTCCCTCTGGCATATGTTGTTACATGTTAAAACTTTTTCTTCAGACAAACTATACTTCCAGCCCAACGCATCTGTAGAAACACTGGGAATGATACCTCAGAAAAGTATTTGAGATCAGTTATTACAGTCAATGAATGTCTCCAGAACGACGACGACGTGGCAGGAAGTGATGACAGAGCTGGCGAGAACAGTAACATTACAGGGATTCAATGAGGCCGAACAAGAAAACCAGAATTAAAGGCATTTTTATGGTTGTAGCAATTTCACCTGAAAGGTTGCTAAAAGTGTCTATCGCCTTAAAATCTTTAAACAAGCTAATTAAGAGTGAAAACACCTTGTGAAGTCATTCAAAAAATCAGGTTTCATTGTACCATAGTGATTTCTTTTTTTAATGGATTTAGCTTAGAGGGGATGTATATATCTCCATCCATCCCTCTTCAAACAAGGAGCAATGTAAATATAACAGAATTTATATTATATAAAATATATATACGTACTTATTATTAAGGACGGAAGAGGTAAAGAAACAATAAAGGAGTCAGCAGTCTGTCTTCCTCTCAACTTTGGGGAGTTAGAGCAACACACTGTGAGTTTTCCCTTGGGGAGAACTTCATAGATACATAAAATAGGAGGATCACACATTCGTTTGCATACAATCTGCATGCAACAGATCACCTTGTATCTCCTGATGTTTTCAGATGCTTTTTTTTCTTTTTATTTTTTTCCTCTCCTGAGTCTGTCAACTTATTCTAAACTGGAAGTGACATCTGGGGAAAGAAGAGCAGAAATAACAAAAGTAATGATACAAATGCCTTTTGTTTTCGTAGTAGTTTTAGGGTTTCCATTTTCCAGAGACAGAAGTGAATTGGGATAAATCTCAGAAATACTGTGAAACCGATTGTTGAGGGAACAGTGCTCTGTGTCTTTTCTCCTTAATTGCAACAGCAGCCCACCCGATCTGAACTGCTCGGTACAATGCCCCTTATCTCTGTATTTTTATGTTGGTTGTATGAAAGACGGGTGTTTGGGACAAAGGTGCTCTGTGGCTTTGGGGGAAGATTATACAAGTTTGTTGTCCGTTGAGCTGACACGAGTGATGACTCCACAGATTTAATTTAAATCTGCAGCAAGTGAAATGGATTGTCATATATATGGACAGATGCTGTGACCAGGTTCTATGAGAAGAAAAGGAAAGAGAACTTGAATCTGCATGTATCTCTTTTCCTGTTTTCAAAGACAGGGGCGGGAAAATTCTTATAAAAAGATCGCGTGACTCAAAATTTCACAATTTTCTCAAAAAATTATTTTGAGGAAATAAAGTTTTCCCATGTTGCTAAACTTGAACTAATATTGCTTAAGTTTAATGCCAGAGAACCAAAGAGGGAAAATAAGAAAGAAGTGAAACAGATGAGGCAAGCAATAAACTCCAGACCAGAAACTTTTGAACACCTTAAAAGAAAAGGTTTAAAAAAGAATCCATTTCAGTGTTTTAATCATGATATTTATTATACTAAATGTAGAGATGATTTAAAGTCTTATTAAAGAATCCGTTTCAGTGTTTTAATCATGATATTTGTTATAATAAATGTAGAGATGATTTAAAGTCTTATTATAGTTACAAGTTTATTTTGCAGCATCAGTGCTTGACATTAGTATGGTGGGATGTTGAGTCAGACATAGATTTTGTGTTTCTGTAAAGATGCAGCGTGTGGTCCTATGGAAAGCTCAGCCGCATTATTTAAATTTCCTGCAGACTCATGTTGCAAGTATTTTTAGTAAAATTAAATATTTTTATGGAGTAGGTCTGTAGCTATCTCAAGGAACAAGCTGAATAAAAATAATGCAAACATTGTCAGACAGTCCTGAAAGAGCATAGTTTTTTAAAAACTGCTTTATTGAGGTATGCTTGATAAGTAAAAAGCTGTGCATATTGAATGTGTACAATTCGATGAGTTTGGGAATAAGTATATGCCACTACAATCCACGTCATAAACATATCCATCATTCCCAGAGTTTCCTCCCACCCCCGTATAACATAGAAATGATGATTATTCTTATTATTTCATTTTTTAAAGCCTGAATTTTGAGTGGGTAAAGAAAATCATCAGGTAATTGGTTGGTTTCATTGATTGGAATGTAAAAGATTCTTTTTGTGGGATGGCAGACAAGACCCACTCTTAAAAACACACATATACATTCTTCTATTCTGTTGCCTTTCTTGGCATTTAAATCATCAGGACTGATGAAAGTGGTAATTATGGGGACTTACTGCACATCTGGAAAGTAATTTGGGAAGATGTAAAAGCAGCTGTGCCACCCTGTTCTAATTATTATCTGGAGTGAGGAGTGGCTATTACGGCATGTTGTAGGGTGTGAAATGCTGGCTTTCTTTGGCCTGAGTTGAGTTAAACAGCTGCTCTTTTCCTCAGGAGCAACAAATATATTTTTCAGGTCCCCAGGTTATTGGGGGAGTTTCGAGTGATTGGGAATAGGATAGAGAATTTCACTTGTAGGGAAAACAGAACTGAAATGAAGAGTTGGCTTGTTGTTGGTTTTATGATATTGTGAAATACATATTTGGTCTTAATCTTGTTTTCTGGCAAACTCCTAGAACCCTTGGAACCTCCAAAGTGATAAGTGTATGTTTTGTATGTTAATGAGTTGACTGATGGCTGGCCACTCTAGGTAGCTTCAGAATGGAAGCTGGTCACAGGAAAGACCCAGGCTGGATTAGAGAGTTGGGACATTTAGCCCCACCTCCCAACCTGTGGGGAGGGGAGAGGGGCTGAAGGTTGAGCTGATAGTCAATGGCCTTTGATTTAATCAGTCATGCCTGCATAATGAAGCTTCCATAAAAACCCCAAAAGACTGGGTTCTGGGAGCTTCTGGATAGCTGAACACGTAGAAGTTTGCGTAGGGTGGAGCGTCTGGAAAGGGCAGGGAAGCTCCGACACCCTTCCCCAATACTCCTCCCTGTGCATCTCTTCATCTGGTATTCATTGGTATCCTTTGTGAATTCTTTTAAAATTAGTCAGTAAATGTAAGTATAGCCTTTCCTCAAGTTTTCCGAGCCACTCCAGCAAATTAATTGAGCACCAAAAGGGGGTCATGGGAACCCTAATTTGTAGCGGGTAAAAGAACCTGGAGCTTGCTTCTGGCATCAGAAGTGAAGAGCAGTCTTGTGGGACTGAGCCTTCAGCCTGTGGGTTATGAGGCTGTCTCCAGTTTGGTAGTGTCGGATTTGAACTGGAAAACACTCAGCTAGTGTCCACTGCAGAACGTGCTGCTTCTTTGGAGTGTGGAGGAAGGGGAACCACCTCCCCTGCCCAACCGTATGTGGTGTCAGAAGTGATCTCTGTTGTGAGGCTGTAGAAGACATTGAGTTTGGTTTTTCTACATCATCAGAATATTCTTAGGATATATGAGAGAGAAGAGAAAAAGAGGAAGAAAGTAGTTTGGACAAAGCTATATTAATAATTACATAAATAATATATAAATAATGTTTTTTTCCCAGTGGTCTTGGTTAGTCCAAGACGACGGTTGGTTGGGATAAGTTGGACAGTTCACAAATGTGAAAGCTGGTTGTTTTAGAGAGAAACCAGTATTCCATGTTGGAATACCTCAGTGTGGACCTCTGTGTATAAGAGACAGAGGGAGTGATGGATTTCTATTCCAGACCAGAAAGCCACAGGGTAGTGTGTAAGCTGTAACCCCCTTGACAAGTGCACTTGGCTGTTGGGAGACACGGACTTTCTATTTGGTCAAAGTGGCAGGTGTGTTTTGTTTCCTGGCTGGATGAAGGCAGAAGTTTCTGGATGTGGATAGCATCACGTTCCCGAGACCAAGACAACTCCAAAGAGCCCAGGATCTTCCAGGGGCCCCGGTTGTGATAGGGATCAGGTCTATAACTCATAAAAATGGGCTTTCAGGTTAAGTTGCTCCCCTTTGCCCTCAAACTGACACACAAAAGGGAGCTTCTTTGTCTTTGTCAGTATAGGCTGGGGAAAGGAGCTAAGGAACTAGGAGAGGCTTCACGGTGAACAGGGATGGCGAGCACTTTGTTTCTTTGAAGTATCGGCAGACAAACATCCCTAGGTAAATCAGGGAGGATGCCCTGGTGCTGAAGATAGCCCAGCTCCCTCTGTCCTGGGAACTACCTGGGTGCTTGCTTGCTTGCTCTCTCTCTCTTTCTTGCTTGCTTTCTCTCTCTCTCCTTTCTTTCTTTTTTTTTTTTTTGAGATGGAATTTTGCTCTCGTTGCCCAGGCTAGAGTGCAGTGATGCAATCTCGGCTCACTGCAACCTCCGCCTTCCGGTTTTAAGCGATTCTCCTGCCTCAGGCTCCAAAGTAGCTGGGACTACAGGCACCCGCCAGCACGTCCAGCTAATTTTTTTGTATTTTTAATAGAGACGGAGTTTCACCATGTTGGTCAGGCTGGTCTCAAACTGCTGACCTCATGATCCACCTGCCTCCCAAAGTGCTGGGATTACAGGCGTGAGCCACCGCACCCGGCCCTCCTTTCTCCTCTTCTCTTCTCTTCTCTTCTCTTCTCTTCTCTTCTCTTCTCTTCTCTTCTCTTCTCTTCTC
>NW_026652302.1:873733-893920 GCF_009828535.3 Hylobates moloch | reverse complement strand
TTCCTTCCTTCCTTCCTTCCTTCCTTCCTTCCTTCCTTCCTTCTTTCTTTTGGCATCCTTAGTAAATTATTTCTTTTCTTTCCATTCTTTCTTTTCTTTTCTTTCTTTCTTTGACGGAGTTTCACTCTGCTGCCCCGGCCAGGTTGGAGTGCAGTAGTGTGATCTCTGCTCACTGCAACCTTTGCCTCCCAGGCTCAGGTGATTCTCCTGCTTCAGCCTCCTGAGTAGCTGGGATTATAGGCGCCCACTAACATGCCCTGCTAATTTTTTTTTTTTTGAGACAGAGTTTCACTCTTGTTGCCCAGGCTGGAGTGCAATGGCACAATCTTGGCTCAACACAACTTCCAACTCCCGGGTTCAAGTGATTCTCTTGCCTCAGCCTCCCGAGTAGCTGGGATTACAGGCATGCACCACCACGCCCAGCTAATTTTGTATTTTTAGTAGAGACGGGGTTTCTCCATATTGGTGAGGCTGGTCTCGAACTCCTGACCACAGGTGATCCGCCCACCGCGGCCTCCCAAAGTACTGGGATTACAGGCGTGAGCCACTGCGCCTGGCTCTGTTTTTAGAAGGGGCGGGGTTTCACTATGTTGGCCAGGCTGGTTTCGAACTCCTGTCCTCAAATTATCTGCCTGCCTTGGCCTTCCAGAGTGCTGGCATTACAGGTGTGAGCCAGGCACCTGGCCCCAGGTGCTTGAATAGCTGAGGCAGCTGTGGCATCGAGCCCTTGCCTCCCAGGGATGGTGCTTTGCTCTCCTAGTCACAGCTGTCAGGAGCTGGTGGTCAGAACCCATGCTCCCATGGGAGCTGCTCTTCTGCCCTCCTTCTATCTTAAAGTTTCCTCCAGGAGTTCCCTCAGTTCTCTTGGGGGGGTGTGTTGATGGGGTTACCGGGGATGCATGGGAGAAGGCCTGCTTCGTGCCTCCAGGAGGAACTGCTTGTTGCTCTCTGGGTCCTCTCAGGCCCCTACTGCATGGAGGATGTGGAGACCGCAGGTAAAGGGGACTGAAAGGCTGGTACATTTGGGGTTTATATTGTAGGATGGGTGATGGGGCATGGAAGGATCTCAGTGGGGGAGACTCTATCAGATCTTTTAGCAAGGTCGTTTGGGTGGCAGTTTGGGCACGGTTGGGCCATCCGGAGGCTGTAGATGGAATTGGTCAAGTTGTGACCCTGGGGCATGTGTGGTTGAGTTGCAGTGTGTCGGAGGATCTTTGGGATCCTAATATCAGTTTATCATGCCGCATTTCAGGAACCCCACCTTAACATATTCTGTCCTGGCTCCCTCTTCTTTCAAGGCAGATTCTGGGTTTTTGTTTTGTGTTTGAGATGGAGTCTCACTCTGTCATCCAGGCTGAAGTACAGTGGTGCAATCTCAGCCCACTGCAACCACTGCCTCCTGATTTCAGGCAATTCTTGTGCTTCAGCCTCCCGAGTAGTTGGAATTACAGGCGTGCGCCACCATGCCCAGCTTATTTTTGTGTTTTTAGTAGAGATGGGGTTTCACCATGTTGGCCAGGCTGGTCTCAAACTCCTGACCTCAGGTGATCCACCCCCCCCGCAACCGCCCCACTGCCCTTGGCCTCCCAAAGTGCTGGAATTACAGGCGTGAGCCACTGTGCCCAGCCGAGGTTCTGTTTTCAGGCAGTTTTCTTTCCTGGAGGCAGTACAGCAGAGGCCAGGAGGTTGAGCACCATGGTGCATGTCCTCAGAGGGGCATCAGCAGATTCCGTCTTGACCTTTGTTATTTTTCCACTGGACACTTGACAATAGACAACATTTTGAAGAGGAGGGGGTCTCCCACAACTTGCCTGCTGTGTCAATCCAGGCTGTGGGCTCAGACAGACAAGACTGATTGTACTGAAGGAGTGACTTTTGTCCAGACACATTCAAAGATCTTATTGGCCTTAGAAGAGTCCTTCTTGTCTCCACACTGTGCTAGGAACTTCAAGGCCATCAGCTCAAATACAGAACATGTTATTGGTGGGGAAGCAAGGAGCCTTTCTGAAGCGTCATTTTTTCCCATTTCTGTTTCTCCTCTCCCTTGGTTCTGTAAAATCAGTGAATGCAGAAGCAGGGTAGAGATGATCCTTGCTCTGCGCCAGCCTCCTGACCAGGGTGTAGGTCTTTAGCAGAAAGGCTTTGGGAGAAATCCAACTCCCAAGCCCCGCTTGCATCTAAGCCTGCTTTGCAGTGTTAGGTGTGTGTTGCTATGGGCAGTGCACCAACATTAAATAACTGAAGGGGTTGGCTAGCAGTCTGTAAAGTGGAAAATGTGTGTGTGGCTTTAGGTGGTCTAAAAGTCGTATTTTCCTTGGTTGTCTTGGTAAAGTCATTTATTTATACCAAAGAGCAGAATGTTGGGAGGTTAAAAAAAAAAAGAACTGGAGGAGAGGTCTTTCTGAATGAATGGATAGAAGAAATGGCATAACTTACAAATGTACAAGGCATTTCTGTCGTTCTCCCTGTATGTATTCAGGTGTGTATTTAGGAATCCATTGCTCTAAAAGAAGACTATAGTGTGGAACATGATCTTGCAGCGAGTATTACACTGCGAGAAATTTTTAGCACTTACTACATGCCGGGTGGACTACATGAGCCGGCTAAGGTCTAAGCGCTTCACACGCGTTACTCCAGTAGTCCTCACTGAAGTAGGTACTGTGATTACTCAGTGTTCCTTGGAGGTTAAGAGACGTGCCTAAGGCCACTTAACCAGTACCAGGCGCTATGGAGCTGGGTGGAAACTCAGAATGAGCTCTAGAGCAATTACGTGGCGCTTGCCTTGGGGAAGAAACAAGTGACATGTTTACTTATTTATGCAGGTGAATTTGTAACATGTACTCTTGCACCTGGACTTGGAATGCCTGGTGCATAATGAGTCTAATGAATAACATGAATATTAATGACCATAATAATGAATATTAATGAACACTAATGACTAATGAATAAAAAGATTTTCCACTTTTCTGAGGGTCTCCTGAGAGGTACAGTGACATTTGTCCCAGATGCAATTCTCTGTCGGTTCCTGAATTCTCAGGCTCCCATCAGAATCCCTGGGAGAGAGGTCCTGACATCTCTTTTATGAGCTTCCCAGGAGGTGGTGGTGCAGGCCAGGGGCCACAGTGGGCATTAGGAGCCTCTTCCTCACACGGTGCCTTTGCTAAAGGTGCTTCCTTGGTGGTTCCTGTCTTAGCCCTGCTAGGCAGGCAGAGAGATGGGGGTTGAAGACTCTGGCGTTGGCACCAGACCATCCCAGGTTGGACAGCTGGCCTCTGTGCTTTAGTCCCAGGATTTGTGGGCAGTCGCTGAACTTCTTTGAGCGCTTGTTTACCCATCAATATAAGTGGGAAAAAACAGGCCCCTGTCAGAGGGCTGTCCTGAGGAGCAGGAGATTCTGCATGTAAAACAAACTGGCACTTGATGTTTCCCGCTTAAATACTGGCCTTTATTACTATAAACTCTGCATAGAGGGAGGTCCAATGGCTGTGGGCTTTTCCAGGGTGGACTGATCTGACCGCCTTTGTTTTTCCACCCCTTCAGGACGGTTCACTGGGAAACATCGATGACCTGGCACAGCAGTATGCAGATTATTACAACACCTGTTTCTCCGACGTGTGCGAGAGGATGGAGGAGCTGCGGAAACGGCGGGTTTCTCAGGACCTGGAAGTGGTGAGTGGGGATCCTGGGAATATGCTTCTGTGAGAAGAGCTGCTCCAATTTGGGCTTCTCCTTGGTCCTTGTACCATTGCTAGCGCTTCCTGGGGTATCAATCTGTAGGCTGCTGCACTAGTGTGGGGTAGAAAGTTCAGGTCCCTAAAAGACTGGCCCAGTTCTGCCACAGATATCAAACTGATTGGGTGTTGGCTGGAGCAATAGGATCGAACCTTTTCATTCATTAAAAGAATAGATTTTTATTTTTATTTGTTTACTTAAGGGAAAAGTATGTTTTTACTATTCACCAGTGTACACTACATTTTTTATTGACTCTAAGCCCAAAGGGTGTCTAGGCTAATTTTTTTTTCCACCTTTCGTTCCTTTTTTCTTTTCTTCTCTTTTTCTTTCCTTCTTTTGGAAAGCAACATAAAATTTAAAGGAACAATAAATCACCCGTAGTCTCTCATCTAGCAATAATCACATTGGTGTTTTAGCAGGTATCCTTCCAGTGTTTTTGTGGGCATTTAAAAATCAGCAAAACTAGTCCACCACCAAAGACACTCTTTTTTTTTTTTTTTTTTTTTGAGATGGAGTTTTGCTCTTGTCCCCCAGGCTGGAGTGCAATGGTGTGATCTTGGCTCACCTCAACTTCCACCTCCCGGGTTCAAGTGATTGTCCTGCCTCAGCCTCCCGAGTGGCTGAGATTACAAGCATGTGCCACCAAGCCCAGCTAATTTTGTATTTTTAGGAGAGACGGGGTTTCTCCATGTTGGTCAGGCCGGTCTCGAACTCCCAACCTCAGGTGATCCACCCGCGTTGGCCTCCCAAAGTGTTGGGATTACAGGCGTGAGCTACTGCGCCCAGCCTAAAGACACTCATTAAAAAAAAAAAAAAAAAAAAAAAAAAAAAAAAAATCAGTGAAACAATGCTGTATCTATGTATTTAAAAAAAACTTCTTCCTTTATTACTTAACATTTTATTGTAGTCATATTCCCTGTCCTTGAGACTTCTTTGTCATCACCATCTTTCATGGCTATATTCTCCTCTCAGGTGCATTGAATAAATTTGGCTGTTTGTGAAAACCTTTATGTGTATAATCAGTGGCACATTTGGACTTGTATGTGATAAACAGTAACTAAATAGCATAGGTGCTACATATATAATTTGTATGTATACCAGTAGTTCAAAATTGTATATTTGCTATAAAATATCATAAAAGCGTCTGTATTTCTCAGTTTAAATATCTTACTATTGGATTCACTTTAGTTCCGTGCCTTTCAAATAGTTTTGTTTCATTATGCCAACCTCAGGACCTCCTCAAGAAGTGGGGTTGAGGCAGAAGAAAATGTTCAGCCCTCTGTATCTCCTCATCCAGACCTGTTCCTTTTGAGCCATCTCATATGGTGGGGGCTGCATGGATATGTTTTAAGTAACAGAGTTCCTCTGCCTTTAAAAAAATGTTTGAAAACTCAGCCGGGAGTGGTGGCTCACACCTGTAATCCCGGCACTTTGGGAGGCCGAGTCAGGTGGATCACTTGAGGTCGGGAGTTCGAGACCAGCCTGACCAACATGGAGAAGCCTCGTCTCTACTAAAAAATTATAAAATAAGCCGGGCGTGGTGGCAGATGCCTCTAATCCCAGCTAGTCGGGAGGCTGAGGCAGGAGAATCGTTTGTAACTGGGAGGCGGAGGTGGCGGTGAGCCGAGATCGTGCCATTGTACTACAGCCTGGGCAACAAGAGTGAAACTCTGTCTCAAAAAAAAAGAAAAAAAAAAAGTTTGAAAACTGCTGATTCAATTGAATCCTGATTTATCTTCCTCCCACCTCCTGTTTATCTACTTAGGGTGAGCACACACACAAAAATAATAATTAAGTAACTAATTTAGAACTAATTAGGAACAGAGAATTCTTTTGTTAATAATTATTTTTATGTTACATACAAGGGTTCTGTGATTCCTCTCATATAAGGGACCCAGCAAGTGGTTGGGTACCACTGCCCTATATTCTGTAAGTGAACATAATCTGTTTCCACGGTAAGACTATGGTGTTCTTATGTACTCTTACTTCTTTTCTTAACCAAGTAAAGATTCCTTGGATCAGGCGTAACATTGTATCATGACTGCCAAATATTAATTGATTCTCTTTTATGTTCACCAATTTAGTAGTGGCAGGGATGGGAGTTAGTTTCAAGTTGACTGAGGCTGAGAAGTGTCATCCAGGGGCTGACAGCCATCACCACGGGAGCCTGACGCCTTGGCCCAGGTGGGCGGCAGCGTTGTCAAGGGCTTCTTTCTTTTAACTTTGTTCCTTGACGTGTGTGAATGCTGGGGTTATTTCCTCCTTTTGAAGAAAGTAACTTTATGTGTCAAAAGACTCCCACACTCTTAAAATTCATTAGGCTTTCCTGTTGGAGCATAGTTAATGAAAAAATACTTTCATTTTGGCAAGATTACCACAGGACAACTTAAATATTGCATAATGCCCTGAATTCTTGAATGTTTCATTTTTTTTTTTTTTTTTTTTTTTGAGGTGGAGTTTCCCTCCTGTTGCCCAGGCTGGAGTGCAGTGGCATGATCTCGGCTCACTGCAACCTCCGCCTCCTGGGTTCAAGTGATTCTTCTGCCTCAGCCTGCTGAGTAGCTGGGATTACAGGCTCCCACCACCATGCCCAGCTAATTTTGTGTTTTTTTTTTTTTTTTTTTTTTTTAGTAGAGACAGGGTTTCTCCATGTTGGTCAGGCTGGTCTCAAACTCCTGACCTCGGGTGATCTGCCCACGTTGGCCTCCCAAAGTGCTGGGATTACAGGCGTGAGCCACCGCATCCGGCCAGAATGTTGCAATTCTTGCCTCAAATGATAGTCTGGTAGGACTCCGTGGCCTCCTCAGACATTTTACTGTGCTTGAGGAAATGATTGCTGTGAACTGGTGAAGACAGACCACTGACAACACTAAACTGCTCTTCTCAGGATTCTAGCTGGTTAGGAGTTGGGGTTACCATCATCATCCCATGGTGTTTGGGAACTTTGGAAGGCAGCTGCCCATCAGTGGGATAAATAACTGCTTTCTCATTCAAACAGATGGGGCTAATTTGGCGTGCTCTGTTCCAAAACCGCAGAAGACAGTCTGGGGGGAAAAAAACACCGCATGAGCTTAATTAGTTCCCATCAAAGGCGCAAGAATTTGGTGGTGGGTAAAATTGATGGGAGCTGATTCAAGCCAGGCTGGAAGCATGACTGTTCATTCTTTAAATTGTAGTTAGCAAGTAAGACCCCAAATTGGCATATTCAGATTCTCTCTTTCTCTCTCTTTTTTTTTTTTTTTTTTGAGACAGAGTTTTGCTCTTGTTGCCCAGGGTGGAGTGCAATGTCATGGTCTCAGCTCACTGCAACCTCTGCCTCCCCGGTTTAAGCAGTTCTCTTGCCTCATCCTCCCAAGCAGCTGGGATTACAGGTGCCCACTACCATGCCTGGCTAGTTTTTATATTTTTAGTAGAGATAGGGTTTTACCATGTTGGCTAGGGTGGCCTCGAACTCCCAACCTCAGATGATCCACCCGCCTTGGCCTCCCAAAGTGCTGGGATTACAGGCGTGAGTCACTGCGCTCAGCCTTCAGATTCTCTTTCTATGAAATTCCAGACAAGTTGCAGTGGAAAAGGGAAATTCTAAAACTGGCAAGGATCGGGTTTAGGTGCTGGATGTTTCCTGCGTCACTCACACGGCTCCAAAGTCTAGATGTCCATGTTAGATGTGTTTCGAGGCTAGTCATCATTTAGGCTATGGCACAACACTGTTAACCTACTGAAAGTTCCCTCTCACAGTGCTTAACAGTTTTGACTCCTGATGGGAACTCATTTCCTTGAAAAGCTGTGACTTCCAGTCTGTCATGTTCCCTTTTATTGCATCAGAATTTTACATATATTTCTAATCTTTCAATTCTGCCTTCAGACAAGTAAACAATATGCCTTCCCTCCTGGCTGCTTGGTTGGCACAACTTCAGGTCTGAGGACCTGCAGCTTAGTAATTTTTTTCTTTATTTTTCTCTTTCTCTCTCTTTCTTTCTTTCTTTTTTGAGATGGAGTTTCGCTTTTGTTGCCCAGGCTGGTGTGCATTGGCACAATCTCAGCTCACTGCAACTTTTACGCCTCCTGGATTCAAGCGATTCTCTTGCATTAGCCTCCCAAATAGCTGGAATTACAGGTGTGTGCCACCACTCTCCGGCTAATTTTTTGTGTTTAGTAGAGTCGGGGTTTCACCATGTTGGTCAGGCTGGTCTCAAACTCCTGATCTCAGGTGATCTACCCGCCTCAGCCTCCCAAAGAGCTGGGATTATAGGCATGAGCCACTGCGACTGGCCAGTTTCTTTCTGTTTGTCAGCAGCCCTGTCAAAGCTGAATGCGAGATGGCTTTGAGACGAAATAATCTGTTAAAAGCAGAAGAGGAAATACGCAGTAACATATTAGAAGCCTCAAACATTTTATAGGGAAAAAGTGGCATTAGATTTGTTGTGTCTGCTCTAGAAAAAGTCATTTTAGAAGACAGCCTTGAGGACGGAGAATTTTGGGTGATGGGTTGAATTGGTTTATGGCTTTGTTTCATTTTAAATCTTCTGGGTGAATTTTGGAGATTGAAGAAATAGTCTACAGATAGAATACTTAGATATTTGTGTTTGGCTTTAAAAAGTCAAAAAATGCATTGTCCTTAAGAGCTAATTATGTATCAACTGGAGAACAAACAAAACAAAAGGACACTCAGCCCACAGAGTTGCTTGACTTAACCCTGAAAAATAAAAGGTTTTGATAATTATGTTAGTAATTAACTTTCTGGACTGGATGTCAAGCTCTTTCTCTAGGACTTAATCACCCGGATCCTGACTGGAATAATGCATTTGATAAAGTGTCTTTGGGGCCAGTTAGTTTGGTGAAGACAACAGAGAGTACAGATGGGTAAAAATTCAACAATATAAACAGAGATTATGACTCACATTTATAACTATGGTGAGAGTTTTTATTTAGCACCAAATGGGCCCTTCAGGAATGGTGTGTTTGGACCATAGCCTTTCCCTCTGCTGGGGATTGGGACATTAGTGCTTGTGAACAGCAGGGAAGTTGCCCATATCTCTCTACATTTGGTACAATCCCTGGGCACCATGTGTTTTTTTGGCTGGGAGAAGCTGCAATCAGAAATGCTAGTAGCTTTCCAAGTCCATAATGGCCCAACCCGAATGATGCTAAGTCTGACATCTGTCAAAGTGACACTGTGGTCAGGAAAGGAACACATTCAAGGTGGCCTCTTATTACTGGCAGTATCAGCTTCCTCAGCATCTTTGAGGTGGGATCTGTGTGGGTATTGGCAGAAAACAAGTTTGTGCAGTTGTTGATGTGGCACGGAGCTGACAGAGAAGTCCCTATCCCCAGCAGCATTCTGTTGATGATGACATACTCATCAGCAGCTGAAGCCTGGCCCAGCTTCTGTGCCAATTTGTTGTCATGACTGTATGAATACAAGGAAAAGGGAGCCCAGGTGGAGATGCACTGAGGTCTTTAAGGACCGGGAATGTCAATAAAAATATTGCATATTATAACTGTGAAAGGTCATAGCAGGACCATTGCTGGACGGGTGCAGTGGCTCACACCTGTAATCCCAGCACTGTGGGAGGCCAAGGCGGGCAGATCACTTGAGGTCAGGAGTTCAAGACCAACCTGGCTAACATGGTGAAACCCCATCTCTACCAAAAATACAAAATTAGCCAGATCTGGTGGTGTGCACCTATAATCCCAGCTACTTGGGAGGCTGAGAAAGGAGCATCACTTGAACCTGGAAGGCGAGGTTGCAGTGAGTCGAGATCATGCAGTGGCACTTTACTCCAGCCTGGGTGCCAGAGCGAGACTTCATCTCCAAAAAAAAAAAAAAAAGAGAGAACCATTGTTAATGGTGTAGGAATGACTTATCATTTCTTGCAATTTCAATAACTTAAACCTTCCAAATATAGTTCTGGATTAAGACAGAGGCAGTAAGAGTAGTGTCCATTGTGACCAGTGCTAATTGTCAGAGCCTCCTTTGACTGTACCACCCCCTCTCCAAGCTGGAGCAAGAGCTCTTACCCGGGCTTGTTGCAGTAAGCAACAGGGTGTAAGAAACATTGATGGGAAGAGGCTGAGGGAGTCACAGACTTGGTGCAAATTCTGGCTCTTTTACTTACCTGGCAAGTGGGGTGACCTCTCCTGGCCTCAGTTTCCCAATTTATAAAATGAGAGTAAAGTATCTCAAAGTTATTAGAGGCTTAAATGAAAAAAATTGCTGTCCTCATAAGTGACTGTAACTGTTGATTTCTTTCTGTTCCTTTCTATTCCGAGTTGAAAAATCCCTGCAGTAATGCTGAAGAGTGTCCACTACTTGTACTTCACTAATACTTATTCAAGTGAGTGCAGGGATTTTTTTATAGCTTTTTATGTTGGAAATGTGAACATCTATAAAGATCATAATATCGTGAACGTCCTGTGCCTGTTTCCCGGCATCCACAGCTGGCAGCATCCTGCTATTGTTTCATCTTCACACCCCACTCACACTTCATGATTACTATGTTTTTTAAAAGTTTGTTTTGGCCTGGCATGGTGGCTCGTGTCTGTAATCCCAGCACTTTGGGAGGCTGAGGCACATGGATCACCTGAGGTCAGGAGTTTGAAACCAGCTTGTCCAACATGGTGAAACCCTGTCTCTACTAAAAATACAAAAAAAAATTTAGCCAGGTGTGGTGGCGGGCACCTGTAGTCCCAGCTACTCGGGAGGCTGAAGCAGGAGAATCGCTTGAACACTGGAGGTGGAGGTTGCAATGAGCCGAGATCGCACCACTGCACTCCAGCCTGGGTGACAGAGTGAGACTCCGTCTCAAAAAAAAAAAAAATTTGTTTTGAGGTATAACTTATATACATCTAAACGCACAAATGTCAGTTGTGTAACTTCATCAAGTAAATGTACCCACGTCACCCACAGCCCAGCATGACAGAGAACACATTCAGCACCTGCAGAGTTGCTTCCTGCCCCTTCCAGTGGGTCCTGCCTGGTTTGAGGGCAGGGATTTTTGTGGGTCTGTTTTGGTCACTACTGTACCCTTGCGTAGAGAACAGTGCATGGCACATAATAGGTGCCCAGTAAGTATTTGTTGAATTCATTCATGTGTGTAAATATTTAACTGAGCATTTAAATATATTTGAAATATTTAATGAGCATTGAGTCTGTTATGTGGGATTTTGCCTTTCCAGAATCACAGACAAAATATGTATTCCCTGCCCACAAAGAGGCCACAGTTAGTAGGGGTGTGGGGCAAGTAACTACTCTTACCGTGCTGTGCAGGAGTACAGAAGAGGGTCCCTGACGACTCCTTAGAGGAAGTGATAACCCAGGCTTCCCAATCAGAAGGCACAGGGAAGACTGACCTGGTTGAGGGAGGTGTGGACTGTGGGGAGTAACTTCAGAGAGAGGCCACAGTTTCATCCAAGGCCAAAAATGGAGGGAGGGGTAAATGTGGCTAGAAACTATGGTATAAATGATGTGAGGGAAAAACAGAGGCAGGCTGTTCTTTCACAGGTCCTTGGATTATTAATGACATAAAAGATAAAGTAGAATATTCCGATTCATTGCTATTCACAGGGCGAAACAGAATAAATTGCCATTTTGCAATCGTTGACCGCTGGGCCAAGGTGAATTTGTTCTTGGTTTGCATGTAGCTTCACGCAGACATGTGCACATAGTCCGGTCTTGTGGGTTTTTGTTTGGTTTCATTGACTGCTCTTCTTTTGTTATTTGCTACAGACAGCAAAGCATGTGGGAAACAGGTTTCCTGTTGTACATTTGAGCTTCCTGGATATTCAAGAAAATATTCAGGAAAGTGAGATTCTGCCCAGCTCAGTCTACAAGGTCACCATTGTTTTTAAGGAACACAGGTCTGCCCCCAGAGTATAGAAACACAGAAGACTTATGTCGTCCCTGAATTCTTATTCTCATCCCCATAGGATAAGAATGAGAACTGTGCCGCATACTATCCTGAGTTATCCTGCTGAAGCCCCGTTGTTTCTCTAAATGGCATTTGTTTTTGTTCTGTTTCCTTTTGTCTTTGCTTACATTATTTGCTAGCTTTGGGCTACAGTTGATTTGAAGATTGTGATCAGTATCTGTGGGCATTAGATGGTGAGTCTGAACTCCATTCTGCTGTGGGATTCACACACTTGATGTCAAATACACTGAGGCATTATATCTTAAGCCAGATGGTAATACAGTTCTGTGCTCTGGCCTCTCTCAGACAAAGTCACATTTGTAATCAAATGCCCCATTCCAATTTAGTCAGCATTTTTTGCACATGGCACTATGTGAACATGGACATCAACAGAGCTCTTGGTGCCAGATTTGATCTTGGCATTCTATACCTTTGGTAATTAAAAAGGTTTTTTTATTAACCCTGCAGTCAGTTAAGGTGTTTCCAGCCTTACACTTAGGCACTAGACACCTTTGCAGACTGTTTGTGCACTTATGGAAACCACCGGCTTGGCTGTGTTGTGCATGACAGTCTAAGAGTAAAAAGGGCTTCAGGTTTTTCAAATGTGCATCAACAATTTCAGCTTTTTTTTTTTTTTTTTTTTGAGTTTCATTCTTGTCTGCCAGGCTGGTGTTCAGTGGCGTGATCTCGGCTCACTAGAACCTCCACCTCCTGGGTTCAAGTGATTCTCCTGTCTCAGTCTCCCAAGTAGTTGGGATTACAGGTGCCCGCCACCAAACCCGGCTAATTTTTGTATTTTTAGTAGAGATGAGGTTTCACTATGTTGGCTAGGCTGGTCTCGAACTCCTGACCTCAGGTGAGCCACCCGCCTCAGCCTCCCAAAGTGCTAGGATTACAGAATTTCAGCTTCTTTTTCTCTTCTTCCTGAACATTTATAAATGGTTTTTTGTTAGCTTGCTTTAATAAAAAGTAGTACCCCCGAGGGATTAAACACCAAACTAGCATACTACTTAAATACTAGTACTTGCCAAAAAGGAAAAAGTCTGAGCTTTGTTGTTTCCATTTGCATACAACAGATAGCATTCCGAAATGTTAAGGAAATTGACACTAACTGGGGAGAAGAGTTAGGAACTCAGGTAAAAGTGGCCACTTTGATGGCAGAACCTAGCAGGTAGCCAGGGCTTGGCCAGGGCTTGGGAGGGAAAGGAGCATCCCTGTTTTTGGAGTCAGGACCATTCAGGGGGTGTATGAGGCCCAGGCCAGGTGCCTTTTTGGAACCTGGAATATTAAAACCAGGATGCCAAAATTGTAGTGCGATCTCAGTCTTTACATTTAACAATTATATACATTTTTAATTATGGAAGATTACAGTGTATTTAGGCTAATCAGAAGCTAATTATAGGCTATTTAAAAATGTTAATTTGTAGCACACTAGAGGCAGTATGATCTTGAAGTGAGACAAAATGTAAAGGAGTGCAGTGAATGTTTGCTTATTTCCAGGCCCTCAGAGTGGGTTTCTGTAGCTGTATCTATGTCATTTAGCGATGATGTCAACAGTCTACATTTGAGACGGTAGGAGATGACTGAGTGGTCCAAGCCAAGTGGCCCACCTATTCTGTAGAACCCTGCGTGGGGCCTGAGGCAGGTTGGCATCTGGAATGGAATTAGGCAGACACCTGCAGGGCCCAGCCTGGAAGTCAGCTGAGGCAGGGCCCCGAGCCTATGCTGGTGTTGTCACACACCACACCTGACGTTGTCCTCCTGACGCGCAGTCATATTTTAGACTGATCTCTCACCACAGCTCCTGTGCACCGAAATGACTAACAGTAGAAAGAACTGAGCTCTGGGCTGGGCATGGTGGCTCATGCCTGTAATCCCAGCACTTTGGGAGGCAGAGGCAGATGGATCCTTTGAGCCTAGGAGTTTGAGACCAGCCTGGGTAACATGGCAAAACCCTGTCTCTACAAAAAAATACAAAAATAAACAGGGCGTGGTGGCACACACCTGTTGTCTCAGCCACTGGGAAGGCTGAAGTGGGAGGATCACTTAAACCCAGGAAGTTAAGGCCACAATGAGCCATGATAGTGCCACTACACTGCAGCCTGGGTGACAGAGTGAGACTTTGTCTGGGGGAAAAAAAGAATTAAGCTCTGAGCTCTGGATCACCATGTATATCAGTGGGAGGTTTCTCTCGCTCCCTCTCATTGGAAGGCCATTGCCCCCATTCCAGCAGTATGTTTGCATTTGGGATCGTCTTTTCTTTAGGTTTGGAAGTTTTAAGAATTTTAAGTTGAAGAAAACAAGATGGTAAAATGTTGAGCAAATTTGTTTGGTGCTGGCCAGGCATGGTGGCTCATGACTGTAATCCCAGCACTTTGGGAGGCCAAGGCTGGTAGATCGCTTGAGCTTAGGAGTTTGAGAATGGCCTGGGCAACATGGTGAAATCCCACCTCTACCAAAAACACCCAAGAAACCAAAACCAGCTGGGAATGGTGGTGCATGCCTGTAGTCACAGCTACTTCGGAGGTTAAGGTGGGAGGATGGCTTGAGCTTAGGAGGCAGAGGTTGCAGTGAGCCGAGATTGCACCACTGCAATTCAACCTGGGCAACAGAGTGAGACCCTGTCTCAAAAAAAAAAAAAAAAAAAAAAAAAATTGATGCGGTCACATCAGTTATCCTGACTATTCAACTATTCACTATCAGGAAGGACACAAACTCGCTCATGGGGTAACTTTGGAAAATACATCTCAATATACCCCAGAGCACAGCTCATGCCTTTCCTTTAGTGTTTCACTGCACTTCTCAAAAAAGAAAATTAGGTTGTTGCTTTTTTTTCTCCCTTGATAGGTCAATCTGTGTATTAGAAATGGAGACTTAATTTACCACCTCTAGAATGGTATTAAGAATCTAGGTTCAGGAGTAAGCCACTGCTCCTGTCTCTGGCCATTCTGAGACCTGCACATAAGTAATTTATGTATAAGGGATAGTTTGAGAGACTGGAGCAATTATTTAGAATATGAAGATGTTCTAAATTTGTGCTACAGCAATGCCCTCCATCTCATGGGCCCCAGCAGAAGCTGATGAAACTTAATCAAAAATAAATCAAGAGCAAGTCCAAACCAAATTGGAAGCACATCATGAATATTCGTGAACATCTGGATGTGTGTGTGGGGAGTGTATGTTATTTTTTTAATGTGTGCAACAGCAGAGACATGATGTCTTAACAAAGATGCCAAAAGGAAGACAGATTTTCATCTGTGATTTCAAAGGGTATCTTTGTTTGTATGTGTATGTCCTTTCTCCTTAGGGTGTGGGTTTCTTTTCTCCAAGATATTCCTTTGATCTCTCATCTTTTGGAATCTGTTTGGGTATTTTATCTGAATTCTTCATTGGAGTCAGTCACTTGATTCATGAAGATTAAACATTTCCTTCTAAAGGAGAATTTTAACTTAAGGAAAGTTTTGCTATTTAATATTTTTTATGAATCTTTTCAATGCCAGTGATGTGATAATTATCAATTAAGCAATTCTGCATCATTGATCATCAGTTTCACTTCACACATCTAAACCTCAGGGTACTTTATCTGCCTTGCTACCTAAAGTACTGCCAAGAACTAAAGAGGAAAAAACAAAGTATGGGAAGGCGGTAATAACAACCATGCTGATAATTATCACAAAAATGACTTTGTTTGTTTGTTTTTTTGTTTAAGAGTCTTGCTCTGTCACCCAGGCTGGAGTGCAGTGGTGCGATCTCAGCTCACTGCAACCTCTGCCTCCTGGGTTTAAGCGATTCTCCTGCCTCAGCCTCCCAAGTAGCTAGGATTACAGGCGTGTGTCACCATGCCCGACTTTTTTTGTATTTTTAGTAGAGACAGGGTTTTGTCATTTTGGCCAGGCTGGTCTCAAACATCTGACCTCAAATGATCCACCTGCCTTGGCCTCCCAAAGCGCTGGGATTACAGGGATGAGCACCGTGGCCAGCCAAAAATGACTTTTTTTTTTTTGAGACAGAGTCTCGCTCTGTCACCCAGGCTGGAATGCAGTGGCACGATCTTGGCTCACCGCAAGCTCTGCCTCCTGGGTTCACACCATTCCCCTGCCTCCAGAGTAGCTGGGACTACAGGCACCGCCACCATGCCTGGCTAATTTTTTCTATTTTTTAGTAGAGATGGGGTTTCACCGTGTTAGCCAGGATGGTCTAGATCTCCTGACTTCGTGATCTGCCCGTCTCGGCCTCCCAAAATGCTGGGATTACAGATGTGAGCGACCGCACCCGGCCCAAAAATGACATTTTTAAAAGCACATTAGAGTTGATGAGACATCTACATCTATTATCCTGTTTAGTTGTTGTAATAACCGTGTGAGGTGGATATTAGTTATCTGATGATTAGGTTGGGCAGAGGCAGAAACCAGTTCTCTGAAAGTACCACCTGGTGGGGAAGACCCAGGCTGCGCCACCCACCAGCCTGGACCCCGCTGAGGTGTGGGGAAGACCCAGGCTGCGCCACACTCCAGCCTGGACCCCGCTGAGGTGTGGGGAAGACCCAGGCTGCGCCACACTCCAGCCTGGACCCCACTGAGAGGTGCCACAATTCCAAGACTGACCGATGGGGAAGACGATGCCCTCTGTCCAGTTGTTGTCTAGGCTGAATAAGATAACGTTCGTATATGTAGCACTTGGCGTAGTTCCTGGGTACATGCTAGAGCTCAATGAATACTTATCATAGATATTATTATTTATAGTAGAGATATTCATTATAAAGTTAGCACTTGTTAAAAGTTGAACAGCTAGTAAGTATCAGAGATGAGATTTAAAACCAGGAGGCCAATGCCCAATCTTCCCCGGCCACTCCCTAACTTTGCATTTTCTTCTCTAGAGTCTCCTGAGAGCCTTCTGGAAGAATCAGTTTGTGTTGACTTGATTTACAGATTAGTTTATGTCCTTGAGTAATATAATGTCAAAATGCAATATTATAACGCATGATATAATATAGAATATTAATATAAGAATATATATATATATTTTAAGAGATGGGGTCTCACTATTTTGCCTGGTCTGGCCTCAAACTCTTGGCCTTAAGCGATCCTCCTACCTAGGCCTCCCAAAGTGCTGGGATTACAGGCATGAGCCACTGTGCCCAGCCAAAAGTAATTTTTGCTATACAATTATAACATACATTCATTGTAAAAAAATTGAATAAAAATTCCAAAGTAGAATTGTAACGTCTCTTAATACCCAGTTCCCAAAGATAACAATTGTTAACAGCTGGGTTTTTGTTTTGTTTTGAGACAGTTTTGCTCTTGTTGCCTAGGCTGGAGTGCAATGGCTCAATCTCAGCTCACCGCAACCTCTTCCTCTCGGGTGCAAGTGATTCTCCCTGCCTCAGCCTCCTAAGTAGCTGGGATGCCAGGTGCCTGCCACCATGCCTGGCTGATTTTTGTATTTTTAGTAGAGATGGGTCTTTGCTATGTTGGCCAGGCCGGTCTTGAACTCCTGACCACAGGTGATCCACCCGCCTCGACCTCCCAAAGTGCTGGGATTACAGGCGTGAGCCACCGCAGCCCGTCTTCCCATAGTGTTTTTTAAAATGAGTTTTTTAATTGGGATATAATTCATATACCATAATTTTCACCCTTTTAAGTGTACAATTCAGTGATTTTTAGTACCTTTATTCCTAATTCCAAAATTCCATAGTACTTTGAATGCTGTTACACCTTTCTATAGTGAGTATGTTGTCCATTACTGTATCTCTATGGCCAGAACAATCCCCTGAATATAGTAGAGGAGGAATAAATTTTTGTGGGATGAATGAATGAAAATACCTATGCATTCTGGAGATATTTGCATTCCTAGACTCATAAAGTGAGGCTTTCTTATTACACTCTTGGGTTTTAAAAATAAGCACAAATATTTAATAAGAAAAATCTTTTAAGCAAGAAAGTTTTGAAAGTATAATTCTGGAAAAGAAATGCCTTTATTACAGAATGAACCTGCTGGCTAATAAAAACATAAAATATGTTAACAAGTTCAGACTTCTAATTAGAGGAGGAAAGGCTCCCAATTAAAGTGTATTTGATAACACAAAAGTCTTTCATGCTGTAAAGTTTGCTTATGTAAACCTATTTTTAAAATATGGTTCTAAGGGATAGGCTGTTGTCTTAAAATGGGTATACAAATGTAAACGTCCAGGATCCACTGAGGATAAACTACATAAAAACCAGTACAATAGAAAAAAAAAATGTGCTTGACACTTCACTCCTTTCTAAACTGACTTACCACCCACCCCCAGCCCATCCCTGCTCCGCCCCAACCCCTACCACCTGCCCCACCCCCAGCCCAGCACCACCAGCCTCCCACACCCTCACCCCTGTCCCAGTTCCATCCCAGCCTTATCATACCCTCATCCCAACCCCAGCCCCACTCCCACCACCCACTCCCCCCAAGCCCAGCCCCCTGCCCCAGCCCCACCATTCTCCTCTCCCAGCCCATGCCCCACCCCAGCCTCACCCTCATCCCAGTCCCCAGTCCCCCTCCAACACCCCACCCCAGCCCCAGCCCAGGCTATGGTTGCTGGTACCTTCTACCCAGTTGGCCTTTCTGTTCATCTGATAGGGAACTGTCCAAGACAGCAGCAACTTTTGTGTTTTTGTTTAACACAGCTGAGTGTATTGTGTAGTGGCAAGGAGCTGCAGAATAGCAGAGAGGAAAAAATAATAATGCAGTGTTGGAAGCGGAGTGGAACCAAGCTAGCTCATCACAGTCTAGGAAGAGATTGTTGATTCTGCTCGCAGAGCGGCTTGACTGAAAGCTAGAACTTACTGTTCAAACCGGCGGTGCTCCTGCCTTCTGCCTCTTGCCTCTGCTTCCCTCTTCCATTTCCTTTTCCTACTCCACACCCTGGACATGAGGTGATTCTGTGCCTTTCTTAGGCCTGACTGTCTCCCAGCTCTGCCCACCCAGGCATCCCCTCCTGCCTGTGATCACCTCTGTGTGCATGTATGTGTGTGCCAGTGAGAATATTAGCAAATGATAGTTGCCAGGAGAAGTGGAAAAGAGAGAGAAGGAGAGCAGGAAGAAAGGAGAATAGAAAGCTCCCCTCCGACCCTTGTCCCTTCTTCCTTCCCTCCTTGACTAGGGGGGTTTTGTTGAAAGGCACAGAAGAAAACAGAAAGTTCTGCCCTGTTCCCACTGCATTCTACTCCAGGCTCAGGTTAGCAGGGCTGAGAATGAAGATACCAAGGAAATACCCTGGCAGCCTGCTCCTTCTCCCTTTCCATCTGTTCCTCTGCACAGCCCTACCTCACTCCTGCGAGCCTTCTTCCTTGCTACCTCTGGCCTTTGTTCCCTCCTCATATTGCCTGGCTCTCCATCCACCTAGAGCCCATCCTCACTCTTGGGTCCTCACCGCCTCTACCACCCAGATGAAAATGGCCACTAGTAACGACTCTAGGCTGAGGCCGCGTGCACTCACTCTTTCCCTCTGTGGAGGGGATTCATCTTAGAAACCCCAGCTGGACCCCGACTCCATTTTCCCATAGAAGCTTGTTATGCCTGGCGGGTAAGTTCTATCCTTCTGTATCCCAGCACATCATGAGAAAAGCTGCACTTACTGGTTTGACCTAGGAATGTGTCTTCTTTTGCTAACTTTAAAGTGCAATTTGTTACTTAGAAAAAAAAATCAGAAATCGACAATGTAATCTTTGGACTCCAATTCTTGTGCTGGAAGTGGCCTCCATGGTAAAAGAAAACTTAGAGACATTTTCTGCAGGCAGAGATGTGCCCTGTGCCTATGCCACACTGATTTCAGAATTGGGCAGGGCAGGGCTGTAGAACAGGTCAGATGGGCATTCTTCTCGTTGCTGGGTGCCAGTCACCTGCCCTGACCCCAGGAGATGACAATTTTGAACACAAGCCAGCATTTTAGTCAGATTTGAGTTTATTCAGCAATCTGCTTGTTTTTGTTTTTGCTTGTTTGTTTTGGCTGGTCACAGGAATCTCAAAGAATACCTCTGAAGGACTTCATTTGGGGGCCCAGTGTGAACATTGCTGATACGAGTGAAATCTATTTCTGAGCTGCAAGAGATAAAAAAAAAAAAAAAAAAAAGTCATAGATAAAAGCAGTTGGCATATGTTTAATGTTATTTTAATCTGTTGCATTATGTGAAATAGCGTTACAGTTTGCATACAGATTCCTAACTGCCAGTGTTCAAACTTAGAACAGTGTCCTCTCCATCAGCACCCAGCAGAAAAGGCAGCCAACATATGCCTATCACCTTCTACAACAGCTTGTGGAGGATCATGGAGCGTAGATGCAGAATGCTGGGCTTGGGGATCCAGGTAAGCAAGACAGGGTCTGGCCCCAAGAGACGGGTGAAGCAAAGTGCCAAGTACAGGGATGACAGTGAAGGCAGGGAGGAGCAGAGAGAATCAGGTGCTCCAAGGGAGGAGCAGAGAGAATCAGGCGCTCCAAGGGAGGAGCAGAGAGAATCAGGTGCTCTAAGGGAGGAGCAGAGAGAATCAGGCGCTCCAAGGGAGGAGCAGAGAG
>NW_026652302.1:793850-873723 GCF_009828535.3 Hylobates moloch | reverse complement strand
CAGAGAGAATCAGGCTCTCCAAGAGAGGAGCAGAGAGAATCAGGCTCTCCAAGAGAGGAGCAGAGAGAATCAGGCTCTCCAAGAGAGGAGCAGAGAGAAGCAGGCTCTCCAAGGGTCTAGGAAGGCCTTGTCCATGGCAGGAGTGGTATGGAGGAGGGTGGAACTTTTTAAGTTGAGTTTATCTTTTATTATTTTAGTTTTTTAAAAGAATTATTTTAAAAAATTATAGTAAAATATACATTACATAAAATTTACCATCCTAACTGATTTTGAGTTACAGTTCAGTGACAGTATAATCACATGTTGTTCCACCATCACCACCAACCATCCACAGAACTCTTTCCGTCCTGCAAAGCTGAAACCCTGTACCTATTAAACAACTCCCTATTTCCCCTCCTCGCATCTCCTGGCAGCCACCATTCTACTTTTGTCTCTATGAATTTGACCATTCGCAATACCTCCTATAAGTGGAATTATACAGTATTTGTCCTTTTGTGACTATTTTTTTTCACTTAGCATTATGCCCTCAGCATCCATCTGCCTTGTAGCATGTGGCAGAATTTTCTTCCCTTTTGAGGCTGAATAATATGTCCTTGTCTCATATACCACATTTTGTTTATTTATCCACCAACAGCCAGTTGGGTTGCTTCCATCATTTTTCTATTGTGAGTAATGCTGCTTTGAACATGAGTGTACAAATATCTATTCAAATCCCTGCTTTCATTTCTTTTGGGAATATGCCTAGAGGTGGAACTGCTGGATGATCTGGCAGTTCTACTTTTAATTTTTTTGTTTTTGTTTTTGTTTTGAGACGGAGTCTTGCTCTGTCACTCCGGCTGGAGTGCAGTGGCGCAATCTCGGCTCACTGCAACCTCTGCCGCCTGAGTTGAAGCAATTTTCTTGTCTCAACCTCCTGAGTAGCTGGGACTACAGGCGTGCACCACCACACCCGGCTAATTTTTGTATTTTTGGTAGAGATGGGGTTTCACCATGTTAGCCAGGCTGGTCTCAAACTCCCCACCTCGGGTGATCCACCCGCCTTGGCCTCCCAAAGTGCTGGGATTACAGGCGTGAGTCACTGCACCTGCTACTTTTAATTTTTTGAGGAACCTCCATACTGGCTATACCATTTTACATTCCTACCAGTAGAGAACAGAGGTTCTAATTTCTCATCATCCTTGCTAACACTTTTTTTTTTTCCTTTTTGATAATAACTATCCTAATGGACATAAAATGGTATCTCATTATGGTTTTCATTTGCATTTTCCTAATATTAGTGATGTTGGGCATGGGCATCTTTTCTTTTTTCTTTTTTTTTTGAGACAGAATCTCACTGTGTCACTGCAACCTCCGACTCCTGGGTTCAAGCAGTTCTCCTGCCTCAGCCTCCCAAGTAGCAGGGACTACAGGTGCCCGCCACCATGCCTGGCTAATTTTTGTATTTTTAGTAGAGATGTGGTTTCCCTGTTTTGGCCAGGTTGGTCTTAAACTCCTGACCTTGTGATCCTCCTGCCTCGGCCTCCCAGAGTGCTGGGATTACAGGCGTGAGCCACCACGCCCAGCACATCTTTTCATATACTTATTAGCCATTTGTGTATTTTCTTTGGAGAAATGTCTGTACAAGTCTTTCCCCGTTTATGAGTTCGATTGTTTATTTCAATCCAACTAAATGTATAAAAGAAGTTTATTTCAATCCAACTCCATGTATAAAGTTCTTTATACATTCTGGATATGAACATCTTATCAGATATACGATTTGCAAATATTTTCTTCCCTTCTCTGGGTTGCCTTTCACTCTTGATCGTGCCCTTTGATGCACAAATGTTTTCATAATTCTGATGGAGTTCACTTTATTCTTTCTTTGTTGCCTATGCTTTTGGTGTCGTATCCACTGAAATCATTGCCAAACCCAGTGTTGCGAGCCTTTCTCACTATGTTGTCTTCTAAGAGTTTTATACTTTTACGTCTTACGTTTAGGCCTTTGATCCATTTTGAGTTAATATTTGCATATGGTGTAAGGTGCCCCCTTATTTTCATTATCTTGCAGTTTATACATTGTCACATAAATTGAAGCGATTTGCTATGGAGATAAACAGCCCCTGCCTCCTTCCCACCACCTTTTTTGCCCGCTACACTTGTCACTCGGCTACATTCACCTGCTGTGCTTGTCACTCCACCCTGCTGTAATGCTACTTTCTCTGCAGTCTCTTCTTGGTTCCCCAAGCTAAGTGGCTCTTGTCCTTATGTATCTGCATTGCAGTTTTATGATACTTCTCATGTCGTGTCTGTGCTTTCCTACCATGCATTATTATTCATGTGCTTGTCTCATCTCTTCTGCCAAATTCTAAGCATCTGGATGGCTGGGTTTAAGTTGCATCTCTGTGTCCTTCAGACCGTATGCTATAGTGCCTTGTGCCTCACGGTGACTTGTATTTTGCAGAAGCTCAACAGATATTAACTGGATATCCAATTATAAAGAGTCATAAATAGATGGTATTATATGATTAACAATATTAAATGTAGAAGTTGATTCAGTTCCTGCGTAAATCAACTCTCAAATTCAGTTTTGTTTTCTTGAAAGTGTCTGAAATACTCTGAAAGCTGCCATCCATGTCGCTAAGGCAAGAGAGGAGAGGCTGTTTTATACCAGTACCACCTCAGGGCTATGTAAGAAATTTCTTACCTCAGTGACTTCAAGATTGTCATTAAAAACTGCAATGCATATTTTAAGTCAGACAACAGAAGGAGATTTTCTTGTGTTTTTAATAAATGTGAACGGCTGGAGGCAGTCACAAAGCATGTGTCAAGTGACCAATTCTGGGTGTGGTGCCTCACACCTCTAATCCCAGCATTCGGGGAGGCCTAGGTGGGCAGATCACGAGGTCAGGAGTTCGAGACCAGCCTGGCCAACAGGGTGAAACCCCATCTCTACTAAAAATACAAATATTAGCAGAGCATGGTGGCACGTGTCTGTAATCCTAGCTACTCAGAAGGCTGAGCCAGGCGAATCGCTTGAGCTGGGGAGGCAGAGGCGAGGCTGCAGTGAGCCGAGATTGCACCACTGCACTCCAGCCTGGGCAACAGAGCAAGACTCCATCTCAAACAAACAAACAACAAAAAAGGAGGATAACTTTCACCCCAGACTATGAGGGAACATGCTCTTATCTTGACACAAATTTGAATTCTTCTTAAAATAGAAGGTGTGGGGGTACCTGTGCAAGAGGGACATTTAACTAGGGTGTTTTCCAGAGCAGTCCTGATGAGCCCTCCCCGTAAGAAACTGCTGAAATGTTGGGGGTGGCTGTATGTTTTTGCTATAAGGAAAAGGTAACATTTGTGGAAGGCAGTACTTCACAGCGATACATTTAATGGTTGCATATTCAAATCTCAAAAGAGATTACTAGTAATCTAGAGCAGATGTTTCTTATCCCAGAAAGTTCTTAAAGTTCTCAGAATTAGTTTTCTTGAGACAAGAGCCATGTTTTCCTGTAAACCAATGAATCATAATTTTTAGGATTACGTTTTCCTATAGGACAAGCCTAATTATAAGTTGCACTTAAAGTGACGTTCTGTAGTAAACAGAAACTTCATAAGGAAATAAACAACCATGCTGCATTAGATATGAGTGTGCAATGTAAGGTGGGTTAGTTGTAAGGAGGACCTCACTGAACTAACATGCTGTAGTGCCGCAAGCTACCCAGTAGTAGAATATAAAAACTTTGCTCACACATCTGTGATAGACATAAAAGGTGGCCGGGCACAGTGGCTCACGCCTGTAATCCCAGCACTTTGGGAGGCTGAGACAGGCGGATCACCTGAAGTCAGGAGTTCGAGACCAGCCTGACCAACATGGCGAAACCCTCTCTCTACTAAAAATACAAAATTAGCTGGGCATGGTGGTGCATGCCTGTAGTCCTAGCTACGCGGGAGGCTGAGGCAGGAGAATTGCTTGAACCCGGGAGGCAGAGGTTGCGGTGAGCTGAGATCGCGCCATTGCACTCCAGCCTGAGTGCCTGCAACAAGAGCGAAACTCCGTCTCCAAAAAAAGGCCTTCCAGGTCTGTATTTTTGTTTTATCTACTTCATTAGTTCTAGTTACATATATAATTCTGTGATTCAATCAGTCACTAAATATTGATTGAGCCTTACAGGTACCCTAGGGACCAAGAGAAATACAATATAAAAATATTTCCCCATTAAACATATGCACATAACATAGGAGACAAGATTTATGGAGTTCAGTCTTATGCAATTATATCCAGTCAACATATATTGAATCCTCAGCATGTACAAGGCTGTATCTAAACTTTATAAAAGAAAACAGAAATGCCATTTGGCCTTTTAGTAATTGTCTTTGTAAAACTTGATGAATTTTTATTTTTATTTTATTTATTTATTTATTTTTTTTTTTGAGATAGGGTTTTACTCTATTGCCCAGGCTGGAGTGCAATGGTGTGATACTGACTCACTGCAACCTTTGCCTGCCAGGTTCAAGCGATTCTTGTGCCTTGGCCTCCCAAGTAGCTGGGATTATAGGCACACACCACTACTTCCAGTTAATTTTTGTACTTTTAGTAGAGATGCAGTTTCACCATGTTGTCCGGGCTGGTCTTGAACTCCTGACCTCAAGAGATCTGCCTGCCTCTGCCTCCAAAAGTGCTGAGATTACAGGCGTGAGCCACTGTGCTCAGCCAACTTGATGAAATTAATATGAATCATAAAATCCCCCTTGAAATTCTCAGTTGTTTGAAAATTTATTCCCAAAGACCATATGGGAATATTCGCCCAAGTCTCTATGGAGGTTTCACTCTTGATAGATTTTTCATCTGTTTTTCAAATATTTAATCTCCGTTTTGATATAATGTATGTTGTTGCATAACCCTTTCATGGCCTGAAGCCACACTGAATGTTGCCACTCATGACTCGTTGTAACTTGTAGTTGAGATGTTGAAGGAATATATATATGTATTTGAAGATGTTTAAGATGGTTCCATTTTTTTTGCAAATGAGAAGCATTATTTTGGCTAGATTTTGATATAAGGATTGAGAAATTTACAGTTCACTTAAATCATTTTAATTTCTATTTTATTTTACATTTATTTAGCACTTAGTGTTTGTTTTTCACATACATTTCAATTTGTACCTCATTCTATTCCTGGTAATAGTAGCAGGTATGTAAACGGGCAGTGGGGTTTTGAGAGAATAATTATTTAACAAATTATAGTTACACCTACCGCATCCATGAATGAAAGAAAAAGTTGCTTTAAAAATGATGTAAAGTGATTTGATGAAGCATTTAGTGTTTCGTTTTTCAACTTAGAATTTGTACCATAGTTACTTCAGTTTGCAATGAGTTCCCTAAAAGCTATGCGTATCAGTCCGCCTCACATTGCTATAAAGCAATACCTGAGGCTGGATAATTTCTGAAGAAAAGTGTATTTGGCTCAGGGTTCTTCAGGCCGTACAAGCACAACACCGGCATCTGCTTGGCTTCTGGTGAACTAACAGAGCAAGAACCCAGTCATTACCATGGGGAGGGCACCAAGTTCTTCATGAGGGATCCGCCGCCATGACCCAAACACCCCCCACCAGGCCCCTCCTCCACCACTGGGGATCACATTTCAATGAGATTTGGAGGGGACAGACATCCAAACTGTATCACTAGGATGCTAAGTCATAAAGAATACAGGGAAAGGGTCATAGGAAAATCATTACTATTGAAAAAAGAAAAGTAGTGTTCCTTAAAGCAACTCAGTGTATCAGAATATTGCTGAAGTTTTAATGATGAGACTGTAAGGAAATATTTACCATTTTGGAAACTGTAAACCTGTTGTTTGTGTTGATTTCTTGTCGAATGCACAGTTCTTTACTTTTAATTTAGTAATTTGAGCTACTTTGGTATTTGATTAGTTTGAATCTTGTTTAGGATGCTCAAGGGAACTTAGAGAAGCTCAGTTTCAGTTACATTAGTGAGACTAAGTGACTTGGAGAAGAGGTTCCATCCATAATGTGGAAGCTTTAAATGCCAGTTTAATAGTTTGACATTGTTCTCTTGTTAAGAGGGGACATAGGAAAACTTTTGATTGGGAGAATGACCCAAGGATTATGCTCTTGGGAGGAGGAAGAGCAGTCCAAAGGGTATTGCTGCTGCCTGAGCAAAGACACTAAGTGTAGAAACGGAAATGAGGAAGTGAACAGAAGAAATATTTTGTTGGAGGAATTTAGGTCTTGATTGACCTAAATTGGAATGGATAGGGCTAATGGAAGATGCTGGGAGGGGAGTGTGGCTGTTAACGGGAGAGAGAGGAGGAGGAAGGAGAATATGCAAGAAAGATCAGGAGCTCACTTTATGATATGTAGTTGAGGTGCTGTTGGGACATTCTTGTGGAATGGGGGCTCAAGAGAAGCAGCGGGAGCGAGATAAATGCATCCAAGGCTCATTAGTCATTGTGCTCTTAGCACCTAGCTTGATGCGTGGCCTGAAATAATCAATGCCAGGTGAATGGAGGCTGTAGACGTAGAACATTTATTCAAGAAGTTTGCACGTTTGGCTCTGAAGGAATGGATGCAATGATAAGAGAATGAACCGCCCTATCTTCCTTCCTGCCTCTTCTCCCCTTACCCCTCCCATTCCTTCCCCGGGCCTCTCCTTCTGCTCCCCTCTTCTTCCTATGGGGAGAGTTGAACCTGGTTGTATGAACATGCCAAAGGGAAGAGAAAAGAATGATGATGAAGCATAAAAAAAAAATAAAGAAAAAGAATAAATATATGTGGAATCGCTCATCCCTTTTATGAAGTCTGTGTAAAAACCATTGAAGAATGGTAACCGTCCCTCTTTGGAGAATGGAAAACACTGGAAGCTTGGGTCACTTCTGGGACCCTCCTTAGCCAGGAGCACATCAGTAATATTTACAGCAGGGGCAAGTTGTCCTACAAAATTTGTGTCTGTACTTTTGTCAGTACGATATTTACTAAAAACAAAAATAATTATGTAAGGAAATAAAGGAAGCACTAAAATAGGTTCTAGAACCAAGGCATGCTGAGTATTAGGTCTTAAGGCACAGTCAGAAAGAATATAATGGGAAGAATTTCTAGCGTGTTCCTATATGTACATTCATGCGGACACTTCTGTGGATGCAAATGTCTTTAGCAGAGAATTGAATGTAGGAGACTCTTAGGCAGTCAAGCAGAATGGTTCAGGGTGAGGGCGAGGGTGAATGCAGGAAGATGGTAGACTGGGATAGAAATCCTGGCTTTGCCACTTATTAGCTATGTGATTATGAGCAAGTGATTTAGTCTCTCTGAGTTTCAGGTTCTCCTTCTGTAAGAAGGAGATAAACACCATACCTACCTTTGGAGGCTGCAGTGAGAACTATGGGAAATAATATTAAAAAGTTTATCCAACACATATTTATTGAATGCCTACAATGTGCCAGGCACTGGTCTAGGTCCTGGAGCTGCAGCAGTGAGGGAAGTGGGTGAAGTGTCTGCTCTTGTGGAGCTTACAGTCTTTTTTTTTTTTTTTTCTTTGATACAGGGTCTTGCTCTGTCGCCCATGCTGGAGTGTGGTGGTGCAATTTCGGCATACCGCAACCTCCGCCTCCTGGGTTCAAGCTATTATCTTGCCTCAACCTCCCGAGTAACTGGGTTTACAGATGCCTGCCACCATGCTGGGCTAATTTTTTGTATTTTCTTGGCCAGGCTGGTCTTGAACTCCTGACCTTAAGTGATCCATCGGCCTTGGCCTCCCAAAGTGCTGGGAATACAAGCATCAAGCCACTGCATCCAGCTTCTTTGTGCTTATGTTCTACTGAGCCCAGGAAGAGTTAATACATTTCTCAAGAGGGAATATTTTTAAAGTGCCAAGTATAATGCCTGACTGTGCATTTAATCAACGTGAGTCACCACCATCGACTTCACAGAGTGCACACTATTTTCTTATTTTTATGATGACAAATGGGTAGGGCTTCCATTACAAATGAGTTTAGAACTTTGTATTGAGTATTTTTAATTTGAGAAAAAAAATTAATTAGTGCTATTGGTGTGTGCATGCCAGCCGAACAATTTACATACTGATATTAGTGATAATTATTTGTTTGTCTAGGAAGTTCTGATAACTCTAAAGGGGCCTGGGCACTGATTTTCATGTATTTGTGCCGCTTCCTTTCTTTCCTATTAAATGGTGAGCACGAGGAAATAATATCACTTTTCTGACATTTGCTTGACACAACCTTTTCTTTAAAGGTTCCCTGGATTATGTCACACATCTGGGGTGAAGACAAGATTGATAAAGCAATACTTAATATTAATTTTGTAGGAAATATACATAAATTAATTTTGTAGGACCGTTTTCTTTAAAAAATGAAAACCACTTAAATCAGAGGAAGATCACTCTTCAGGTTTTGACTAAGTAACTTGGTATGATCATTAATGTTGTCTGGGAGCACAGATATCTGAAAGATAAATACAAATAGGTTTGAACACATGCTAGCACCTGCCCTTGCAAACTTCAAGAATTTAAAGATTGATAGCAATCGCCTGAGAGCCAGCAGGACAAAGGTCACCACAGAGCCATCATGATACGGAGTGCCATAGAAGAAGAAGCCCACATCCATGGCTCTGTCATTGGAGTTTAACTCTTTGGGGAAACTACCCACAAACCTGTTAGCCAAAGGCAGTCCATTAAACCTACCCACTCATTCAGAGGATTCCCTTTGGCAGAAGGAAGCTCTTTTCAAGAGAGAATTAGGGACCTGCCCTCATTAATTAAAAATAAACCTTTTATTTTTCCCTAAGCCAGAAAAGCTTTGTGTAATTATAGTGTGGGGAGGTAAAGGAGATCCCACACTTCAAGCCTACGTCCATCAAGGCGTTTGGTTAACTGCCCAAGCAGGTCTGGCCAGGGCTTCAGAAAAGCTGGCCTTTGTCTTAGCAGGTTACGGGCATCACAAATGCCTCTTCAGTGTACCCTCAGATACACCAGCGCCGTGACTCACTCACCTATATGGACATGACATCTGGGCAGACAGGATGCAATTTGTTCCCTCCTGTTCCTCTTGAATTGCTTATTTTCAAAAGAATAGATGAAACAAAAGCAAAGTCTTTGAGGTTTCCCTGAAAACTTGGCATGGATTGTAACAAGGTTTTTTTTTCTTTTCTTTTTTTTCCTAAAGTGTCCTTTGTATCCTATTTAATAATCCCCACCAGTTGTATGCTCTTTTTGAGGAATTTTCAGTGGAAGAGTAATGAGTTTAAAGTGGTCTGCAATGGGAGACACTCGTAAGTTTTGCTCAACTGTTAGATACAGTTTAAAAATAGCTCTTGAGTTTTGCAACGTGGAGCACCATGTGTGAGATCCTGGACAACATGTGTGCTATGTGTCGCAAAACCCTTCACAAGTGTTACCTAATTAACTGCACAATGTCTGACAGGTGGCAGACCCCTCAGAGGCCTGCAGGAAGAGGGGCTCCTGCACACACGCCACCAGCTCAGAACAGTGGCTCTGTGTCTTGGGGTTGTGTTGCCTCTAGAGAGTATGTGACTTCGTTGGATTGCAACAGAAACAGATAAATAACCCAAGATCTGCCCTGGAACATGGGGAATCATTAAGTGAGATTCATTACCATTCTTAGCAACCTTGGGTTTTTGCCACACAAGACCGGTTATGGTTAGTTGAGCAGAAATTTGCAGGAGAGACCAGCCTGAATTTAGACCCAGCCATTGAGGGAGACCTCATTGTGGGGATTTACTGGAGAGACTCAGTCCTCCAGTAGATAGTTGAAGTCTGGGCAAGCAGCAGGTGATGGCAACCCTCAAGACAAGATAATGGGGTAGGGGTGGCCCTGGGAAACTGAGAACAGCCCATATTTGTGTGTCTGCTCATAGCTAGGTCTGTGAGTAGGTGGAAGAGACTCAGTCACTGAACATGGGTGGGGCAGAACCCCTGCCCTGGGAGAAGGCGAGGGTTATTGTGCAGTCACCAGAACAAGGCCTTGCAAGGAAGAAATGAAAACACACTTGGGTACAGGCTGGAGAGTAGGGGAGGAGGGCAGAGACTCAGGAAGCTAAAGGAAGCCTATTGTCAGCCCTGGAGCACTGACTGGGAGGGCCAGTAGATCTTACGGTAGCAGTTAAGAGTGTGTATCCCTGGTCGGGCATGGTGGCTCACGCCTGTAATCCCAGCACTTTGGGAGGCTGAGGCGGGTGGATCACAAGGTCAAGAGATTGAGACCATCCTGGCCAAAATGGTGAAACCCCGTCTCTACTAAAAATACAAAAAATAGCCAGGTGTGGTGGTGCGCACCTGTAGCCCCAGCTACTCGGGAGGCTGAGGCAGGAGAATCACTTGAACCCAGGAGGCGGAGACTGCAGTGAGCTAAGATTGCACCACTGCACTCCTTCCTGGCGACAGAGAGAGACTCTGTCAAAAAAAAAAAAAAAAAAAAAAAAAGTATGTGTATCCCGTAGTAAAATCAGATAGACTCCATAGAGCGTGCCACCTTCAGACATGGTCTTGGGCGAGATAACTTAATCTCTCCATGCCTCAGTTTCCTCATTGGTTAAAAAAAATGGAAATAGGCAAAGTTCCTACCTTATAAGTTTTTTTGCAGATTAAATGGGAAAAAAAAGTACTTAGAATGGTGTATGGCACCCAGTTAGCATTAGATAAATGTTGGCAATGATGGGAATGAAGCAAAGAAGAAGATGAAGATGGTGATAATCACGTTGATGATGATAACTTTGATGATGATGATGGTTATGATGAACCAGAAAGCGCTACAGAAGCACCTGAAGCTCCAAGATTGGCCCTGGCACGTGTACTTAATATAGGTGGAGATGTTGTGATTGACAAAAGGTGGGGAAGTGGGATGCAATCTGAAAACAAACCCAGTGGTCCTAGTGGGTACTTGGTGAATACTTGGGGCTTATGAGGTATATAGATGTTTGGTAGCTCCAAAGGTGTTTGTCACCGTTCTTTCTATAGTTAATTTTGACAACATCTAGGTGTAAATAACCGAATCAGCTATCATTTCAATTTTTTGCTTACCACTTGCATATAGTTATTTAAGAGGGAATTTTCAAGAAAATAGTTAATTTACTTTTATGTATTTCCTTACCACACCATTCAGCTTTTCCCTGGCTGTCTACTCAGGATAAACAAGGACAAATGGCAGTCTACGTGATCCCTGACAAAACCCTTGACACATGTGGTAGAAGTTATATATAGCACCTAACATGGTTTGTGTCCTTCCGTGAACATGTTTCTGTCATTGTTTTGCTTCAGTGTTGAACATACTGTCTTTCTCATGCTTTGTCAGTCAAATTATACAATGTTAGTAACCAGCAACTAAAAACACAGTAGGACTTTAAATGACTTCCATAGTAAGGCACTGGGCTTTATGTGTGATGGTGTCTTCGCTTCCAGTCTTCTCTATTCCTTTTTGAATTCACAATACAGATATTTATTAGATACTTAGTCTGAACCAGGCACTTCGCTAGGTCTTGAGGTGTTAATGGTGAGCAACCCATAGCCTGTGCCCAGGGTACACTGAAGTCTGAGTACACAGATAGCGTGATGCAGTATTCCAATGGAAGCACCTGATCCAGTCTTAGGGGATCAGGGAAGCCCAGGAAGAGGCAGCATCTTTAATTTCTCTAAAGTTCTGTGAAGAATACACCTTAATCTCCAGACCCCAAATCATAACCCTTCTTCCACCCTCAGATCATAACTTTGAAAGCCCTCTGCAGTTTCGATGCAGCCAGTCCTTTCCCCAACATTGAATCTTCCTTGAAACTTACTCCCCTCCCCTCTCCTGTCCATTCTGGCATTGTCACATGGCATATTGCTCATCCCAACTTTATAATATTTTTGGGGAAATTTGAGAGGTTTTCTTGTTGCTCTGTGAATAATTTATGGCAAAAACAGACAAATCCTCCCCATTTCCAAAGATCATTTTCTCTTTCAGGTAATAAGCATTTACATGAGTTGTGAAGGCCATTTGTCTGGTGATTAAAATTTGGAATATTCAAAGAGAGTCTTCATAGCAACTTTCAAAACATATAGGTAGAGTATTTAAAATCTGTATTGGGATGCTAATGGTTTCTCATTCTAGCTTGGGGTTTTGTGGCAAAGGTGAGCACCCTCTTCGGATTCACTTTATGTTTTATACAATGAATGAAAAATTCAAGTGTTAGTGCTTTGAATTTGCATACGTTGTTTTAGGGCTTGACAGAGAAAATGTGGATGACTTTGAAGTTGATGCCATATCACTATAGGGATTATGGCTCTTTAAAAAACAGATCTGATGGTACTCATTTAAGACTCTTTATTGTCTCTGTTCTTTAAATAACAATCATATCTCTAGGTTCATGTCATCCTTTTTAGATGACCATGTAGTATTGGGGATGCAGTCCGCCCTCCTGTCCTGTTTCTCAGCCACATCAGTCATTGTGTTCAGACTCACTGCTTTTATCTGCTTTGCTACAGATGCTAGGAAAGGACCATCCATCTGTTTTCTGCCCTTGGAGAGCAGGTCCTAATAGGTTTCCTGTTTGTACTCTTCTGGGTTTTTGCTTGTTTGCTTTTCCTGAGAAAAACACATGCTATGTGCTAGGGGGAAATTGGCTTAGTTTGTGTACACGGAGATTTTCTGTGCAGTAATATGCATAACCTTATATGAAATAACTGTTTTGTAATTAACACCCTGGTGGTATTTAGCTGATTGAGGCCAGTTAAGAGACAACAAGAAAATACTTTAATTCTTCCTTTTCATGCTACAGGAAAGGAGAGTTCAACAAGGTGTTTTAAGAAAAAGGGAAAGTGAAGCAAAATTTCTGTGAGAAAAATTCTGCATTATTGATGTTTCAAAAAATCCTTATTAATATAATACAGTAAAAAAAAAGTGTGTGCGTATTGAATAATGTATCTTTTTTTTTTTTTTTTTTGGAGACGCTCTGTCGCCCAGGCGCTGGAGTGCAGTGGCGCAATCTCGGCTCACTGCAAGCTCCGCCTCCCGGGTTCATGCCATTCTCCTGCCTCAGCCTCTCCGTGAATAATGTATCTTTAAATGACAAGTGCCCCGCAAAGGTCTATGTGTAGAAAAGAAGTTTGTTGTATATGATTTTAAAAAGTTAACATAGATCTTCTATGTCATGGACCTTCTATATCCCATTTGTGGTATAGAATCTTGATAGTGTGCGTGTGTGTATGTAAATTTCAGATCAAATCTGACTCTGGGTCTATAGAAGGAATAACATTAAGAAAAACAGATTTTAAGCAGAAGCATTTTTGTTCTGCTTTCGACTGTAAAATTTGTATATATACGTTGTAGAAAATTCAGAAGGCCTAAAAAAAATAAGGATGATACTTAAGTCCTCTATTCACACTTGCAACTCAGGTATAACCACATGCTTTTGTCTGACATATATATCTGTTCCATAAATGTTGAGTATCTATTAAGTGCCAGACACTCTGCTGGGTCCTGAAGATACACCAGTGAAGAAAACACACAAAATTTCCTTCCCCAGGGAGTTTACATGCCACTGTTTATATATGTACACCATACACCAAAATATACAATGACTTCAAGCTGTATATATGGTGTGCTTGTTCATATTCCTTAGCCTTCACTATGGAATACCTTTCCCTTGTGAATTGTTGTTCCATATTTTTTAAATCATTACATACCCTTTGAGTATACCATAATTTGTGTCCCCCAATTTGAACTGTTTAGGCAATTTCCAACTTTTTGTTATTATAGAAATAAGTGGCCGGGCACGGTGGCTCACACCTGTAATCCCAGCACTTTGGGAGGCTGAGGCGGGTGGATCACTTGAGGTCAGGAGTTCGAGACCAGCCTGGCCAACATGGCAAAACCCTGTCTCTACTAAAAATACAAAAAAATTAGCTGGGCATGTTGGCGCGTGCCTGTAATCCCAGCTACTCAGGGTGGCTGAGGCAGGAGAATCACTTGAATCTCGGAGGCGGAGGTTATGATGAGCCGAGATTGCGCCACTGCACACTCCAGTCTGGGTGACAGAGTGAGACCCTGTCTCCAAAAAAAAAGAAAAGAAAGAAAGAAAGAAGTGACTATGAACATCTTTAAATATGTATCTTTACCTTAAGAGTTCACTGTCTCCCTAGGGCCAATTATTTTTATTTATTTATTATTTTTTCTGAGACAGAGTCTCGCTCTGTTACCTGGGCTGGAGGGCAGCGGTACGATCTCAGCTCACTGCATTCTCCGCCTCCCGGGTTCAAGCAATTCTCATGCCTTAGCCTCCCAAGTAGCTGGGACTACAGGCGCCCGCCACCATGCCCAGCTAATTTTTGTATTTTTAGTAGAGATGGGGTTTGACCATGTTGGCCAGGCCAGTCTCGAACTCCTGACCTCAGGTGATCTGCCCACATCAGCCTCCCAAAGTGCTGGGATTACGGGCATGAGCCACTGTGCCCAGCCAGGGCCAATTATTAGATATAAGTGTAGCAGGCTGAAAAGTAGGAACATTTGAAAGACTCTTGAAACACTGTTGGCCTCCTGGAAATATTCTACAGTCTGCACTCCCACCAGCGGCACTCCTGCCCTGTTCTTATCTTATACTTCCCAGTATTTAGGGAGAAAAAGTTACCAGTTTGAAAAGTAATCTTATTGTGCTTTTAAACTATATTTCTCTCGTTATTTATAAGAACACACATATTTTTCTATCCTTATTTGTCTGACTCATCTCTTAAAGTCATTTGCTCATTTTCCTATTTAACGTAATGTCTTTCTTGTTTATTTATCAGCACTTTTTATATAGTGAGCCATTTAGTCCATTATCATGAATGTGGCACATTTTCTCCCAGGTGGAGAATATGCATTTTTGCCCAGCTTCTCTACCAGGTAAATGACAAGGAGGGAAAGGAGAGGGCCCTCCTCTTGGTATAGAGGAAAGGTTGGTTTTTCAACCAGAATCTCTCTTCTAGGCACAGCAGCAATGACTCAGTCACTGTGATGGCAGTGCCCACAAGCACCAATGCCCAAGAATCCCATTTGTTTTGCAGACAGGGCTGCTTTTATAGTGCCAATCTATGCTTTCTGCCTGAGCTGCCAGAACCATGCGGGGTCCAAATAGGCATGTGAGCATGGAGATGAACTCTGTTCTGGATAAACAGTACTCCACCTTGTCCCCTCCTCCCGTATTAGTAGTCAGTGATCCGTGTGAATTTAATTGGTTTCCAGAAAGTGAGTGTTATGTGTATACGTCAGTGTGCCACTTTCGAGTTATAGAAAGAAAAAGTTGGGCCTTGTGGCTGTGGATGAATGAACATGACCCTGACAAACAGCTGCTGTTCTGAACAGCGGGATAGATTTATGTTTAAACCAGAGTAAACTATGCAACCAGGTAATAATTTTGAGCAATGAAGTATGTTTGCTATAGTAACCATTACAGACACAGATAAATCACAGTAATTTCAACATGGCACTTTTGCCATTCAATAAATGAGTATTTTAAATTTCATTTGCTTTTGAACTAAGTTTCATAATTTATGGAGTAAGTCATTCAAAGATTAATGCTCAGAAGGGAGGAAAATCACTATACAAGAACAGAAACATGTCATTTATGTATATTACATTGGGACTTTGTCTGCCTGTGTTTCCATTATAAACCTGATTTTGCAAACATTTATAATAGACCAATAAAAAGTTTGCCCTGGGCTAAAGTTTGCCATTTGTTTCTGAGATTCCAATTTTTATATAATTATTTTCTTTCTCAAATAATATGATTATCTATCCGTGTGTGTGTGGTGTTTTGTTTTGTTTTGTTTTGTTTTTAAGATGGAGTCTCACTCTGTCGCCAGGCTGGAGTGCAGTGGCGTGATCTCGGCTCACTGCGACCTCTGCCTCCCGGGTTCAAGCAATTCTGCTGCCGCAGCCTCCTGAGTAGGTGGGACTACAGGCGCACGCCACCACGCCCAGCTAATTTTTGTATTTTTATTAGAGACAGGGTTTCACCATGTTGGCCAGGATGGTCTCTATCTCTTGACCTTGTGATGCGCCTGCCTCGGCCTCCCAAATCCTGTTGGGATTACAGGCTTGAGCCACTGCGCCCAGTCCCATGTGTTTTTAATGTGTTACATCATTATACAACATGACTAATTCAAAAGTTTATTTATTTTAAAAGCAGATTTGTGGCTGATGATTTCAGCACGTATTGGCTTGCAATTGATTCTGGAGCTTTTTAAAGATGGTTACACAATATTTAAAGATGGTTCGAAAATATGGTTCAGAGAATGAGAAAGGAAAGTGGTTAAATGTCATGATAGCACCACATGATTTTACAATAGCAAAGACAACAATAATAGTGACACTTCATTAGGACAAAATGTGAGCTGATCTATTAGAGGAACCATTCAAATTTAGCACCTCCTGTTTGATCAGGCTACATAATTTTGTAAATCCCCTATTCAGTCACCCAATCTGCATACTAATCAGTTCCGACGTTATTTATGTGGTAACATGAAAGCCTTTAGTTTTTTATATTTTCAGTTACTGTTTCTCTTACTTAACTGCAAGCTCCTGAAGGTCAGTGACTATTTTTTTATACTGCCAGTACCCAGCACGTCAACTGAGTACAAACTGGTCAGGAAACGCTCGTTGAATAGGTGAAGACATAAATGTTTGTTCAGTTGTAGGCTGTTGCCAACTTCTGAAGGTCCTCTTGTTTCAAATGTTTGAGTCATTGGGCTAGAACTTGTAGTTCCTTCTCCCATTAAGAAAAATTCATGTAAAAGATAAATTATACCACAATAACTTAATTTCATTTCCAATGATTACACTCCAATCAAGTAGTGGAATTATAGTAGTCGGTCAGAGGTCTGACCAGTTTCTGGAAAAAAAAAAAAATCCCCACCCCAGACAGCAGACAATCCTGAAGTCAAGCTTGAATGCTCCATTGATGTGGTTTCCACATGTTGTAAGTAATTTATTCTATTGTTGGACACCTGGCTGTGCTTGCCCTCCTCCCCCATCCTTTTTAATAAAATGGTGGTGAGTCCATCTTTGTCTTTTAAATTTTTTTTTTTTCTTTTAGGGACGGTGTCTTGTTCTTCGTCTTCTTTTTTTTTTTTTTTTTTGGGACAGGGTCTCGCTCTGTCACCCAGGCTGGACTGCAGTGGCACAATCTCAGCTCACTGCCGCCTCCATCTCCCGGGTTCAAGTGATTCTCCTGCCTCAGCTTCCCGAGTAGTTAGTATTACAGGCATGTGCTACCATGCCTGATTAATTTTTATATTTTTAGTAGAGATGGGGTTTTACCATGTTGGCATGCTGGTCTCAAACTCCTGACCTCAAGTTGTCCACCTGCCTCGGCCTCCCAAAGTTCTGGGGTTACAAGCATGAGCCACCATGTCCAGCCAGGTGGGGCTTGTTCTGTTTGCCCAGGCTGGAGTGCGGTGGTGCAATCGTAACTGACTGTAACCTCTAACTCCTGGCCTGTAAGGATCTTCCTGCCTGGGCCTCCCAAAGCACTGGGATTACTGGTGTGAGCCACTGAATCCAGCCTCCTCTTAACTTTAAAATCCTTAGTCTTATCATCCCTTTTAGAGCACTGAAAACCAGGCCAGACTTCAGGTGGGGCTCCAGATATACCTACCCCTTCACCTGCAGGCCACTGAATCTGACTAGAAGCGGCTCTGAGCAGCCTTCTTTGGACCAGTAGTTCTCAAAGTGTGGTTCCCCAGCCTGCAGCATCAGCGTCACCTGGGAACTTGGTAAAAAATGCAGATGAAACTCTTGGGTAGGACCCAGCAATCTGTGTTTAAGAAGCCCTCCAGGGATGGCAAGGCACTAAGTTTGAGAACCACTGACAGGGCTTATTGGAGCATGGTCCCAGGGCAGAGTGGTGTAAGTGATTCCCATGAGCAGTACACAGGATGGATGATATGCACTTCAGCGGCATACGTGGTCATCATGGTCAAGGGTCCCTGAAGCTCATGGAAGAGACGAATTGAAGCTTCAGGCATGGAGTCCAAGGTGCAGTGGTCAGATGTGATGGGAGGCAGCTCTGGACCAGCACGGCCAAGCTAGTTTCAGGATGAACACTGCATGCACAAGGCTGCACGCAAGAACTTTGTCAGTATATTTTAGTACCTAATTGAAAAATTAAACTAGATTTAAAATCTGTTATGTTTTCATAAGAGATTTCACTATGTCTGTTAATGAAATAAGGTACTTTTACATTCTTGAAATAGAAATTGCCATATTTCTGTTGGCTGTAAAATGCTTAATAAATTTAAAATGGTTGAAAAAAGGTTAAAACAATTTTTACCTCTTAGTTTGAGTAAAACTTCTTGTTACTAATAACCAACAAGAACATCAAGAGATCATTATTAAACATCTTGATCTGGAATGGCATATAGTTCTTTCAAGCATATAGACAGTTATTTCAAAGACAGTTATTTTCAAAGAAGTAAGCTCAAGTTTCTTGAAAAAAATGGAAAATATTTTATTTGAAAGTATTATGTCAATTCAGTATTTAATATCTTCAGTAATACTCTGATTTTTTCTCTTTTCCCTCCCATCCCCTCCCCCTCTCCCCTCTCATCCCCCTCTCCCCTCCCCTCCCCCTCTTCCTTCCCTCCCCCCTCCCCCCCCAGTCTCCCTGTGTCCCCCAGGCTGGAGTGCAATGGCACAATCTTGGCTCACTGCAACCTCTGCCTCCCAAGTTCAAGTGATTCTCCTGCCTCAGCCTCTGTGAGCCACCGTGTCTGGCCTGATTTTATTTTCTCGATGGTTATTAGGTATTATTTTAAAAGAATAGTTTTGGCCAGGTGCGGTGGCGCATACCTGTAATCCCAGCACTTTGGGAGGCTGAGGCGGGCAGATCACCTGATGTCAGGAGTTCTTGACTAGCCTGGCCGACATGGTGAAACCCCATCTCTATTAAAAATACAAAAATTAGCTGGGTGTGGTGGCGGGCACCTCTAATCCCAGCTACTGGGGAGGCTGAGTCAGGAGAATGGCTTGAACCCAGGAGGCGGAGGTTGCAGTGAGCCAAGATCGTGCCACTGCACTTTTTTAGCCTGGGCAACAAGAGTGAAACTCCATCTCAAAATAAATAAATAAATAAATAAATAAATAAATAAATAAATAATAAATAAATAAATAAATAAATAAATTTTTTTTTTTTCCATTTAAAATTTTCTCAGTTTCTCTTAGCATGCAGTGTGCTATCATTGTCAGGGGATCGCTGTGGGGAAAGAGGTTGGGCAGCTCTGCACTGGGTAGTTCCCTGCTCCCTGGAAGGCTTTCCCATGTTTATATTTTTCTTCCCTTCTCTGTGTAAACAGCCCTGCTTCCTCCAATTGATCCTGAGTATTTGATACCATTTCCAGACACCATTCTAGTGAAGGTGCTCTGGTTTCCATTGTCCCCGGGAAATGTGGCATTCAGAGCTGAGCAGTGTTACCCAGATGTCATATACCTGGTGCCAGAACAGAAGGAGTGTTGCACCTGTGGCTTAGAGTTGAAATGCAAAGTGAATGACTTCAGAATTCACTAGATGGAAACCCCACTGAAGCGGTGCGTGTCTCTTTCACTGTTTTATCCTCGTTGACTTATGGGCTCAGTAAAATTATGGAATGATTAGATGAAAGAGGAGCTGGAAAAAAAACAGAGAAAGCAAAAGGAAATGGGCTTATGTAGTGCTTCCTGTCACTTTTGTCTTATGTTAGTCAATCCCAGTGAGCAACCGGATGTACTCAGAAGATCACTTAGTGGTCTGGCACGGTGGCTCATGCCGGTAATCCCAGCACTTTGGGAGGCTGAGGCAGGCTGGTCACTTGAGGCCAGGAGTTTGAGACCAGCCTGGTCAACATGGCAAAACCCCATCTCTATTAAAAATACTATATATATATATATATATATATGCTCAGTGTGGGTGGCACGTGCCTATAATCTCAGCTACTCGGGTGGCTGAGGCAGGAGAATCACTTGAACCCAGGAGGCAGAGGTTGCAGTGAGCTGAGATTGTGCCACTGCACACTGCACTCCAGCTTGGGCAACAGAGTGAGACTGTCTCAAAAAAACAAAGAAGATCACTTAGTGAGCATGGGATGAGAACAGGGAGGGTGAGAGGATTCTAGGGATAGCCACTACCATCTAGAATGGCCAGATATCATGGTCTGTACCCCTGGGAAATTCACCCAGGGGGTGGGTTATAGTGTGGATATGCCAAGTCCTGCTACTAGAATGAAAAATTGAATTATAGAACTTGTTGGATTCGTTTTTTAGGATAACTAACATGTCTTCATGGACACTGTGTCTTTTAATGATTACATTTATATAGCATGACACTCTGGTGTTTTATACACTGTAAAAGGTGCATTCTTCTAACACAACACTCACATCTTATTGAAGTGATCCATTGCCACATTGTGGTGTGTGGATCTTATTCTTATCTCCATGCAAAATGCTTGGTATGTGGTATGCACTCAACACTGGTTAAGTTGTAGCTTAAACGATCTAGTACATAGTTTTAAACAAAGACAGTTTAGACATTAAAGAAGTATACACCTTGTTTGACATGAGGTGTGGGAGCACCAAGCTTGACCCTCTTAGATTCAAATTACTCCTGAATTTAACCAATTCAACTCTGATGTATTTTAGCACAGCCATGCTTCAAGATGGTGGAACTTACCCTCCTGTCCTCCCAGACTGATTTCTACTCCTTCCCCGGGTGCTTCTTGACTCCTCCGAATGGGTACGGCAGTGTGGACCTCAGGGAGGCCCCCTTAATATGCTCCTCCGCTTTCACTCGGGGATCTCAGACCTAATTCCAGCTTTGCCCAGTGTGAAAGCTTTTCCAGAGCAAGGTGACTTCTTCAGGAATTTTGCATGTGATATCTTTCAGAATAATAGTGTGTTATCTCGGCCAGAAGTCAGAGGAGAAATTTTACTCAGAGAAAGAGCCATTTTCCTATGGCTACCTTAAGACATAAAAGTATAGTAACATCCATCTCGTAACTGATCATGTGGTCCGTCTGTACTGTAGCATCCCATGGCTCACCTTTTATGAACTAACCGAATCCCTGGGCCTACTCTACTTTATAGTTTTGTTCCCACTACTATTTGTATCATATAAATTAATTAGCTCCTTACCTTTTTACTTTTATCATGTAACACTGAACTAAGTTACTTAGCCATCTTAAGTCATTTTTTGGAACGTGGTAAGGCTTAAATAAAAAAGTAACTAATAACTGCAGAATATAAACTATCAGGCCGGGTGCGGTGGCTCATGCCTGTAATCCCAGCACTTTGGGAGGCCGAGGCAGGCGGATCTTAACTTGAGGTTAAGAGTTCGCGACAGCCTGGCCAACATGGTGAAACTGTCTCTACTAAAAATACAAAAATTAGCCGGGTGTGGTGGTACACATCTGTAATCCCAGCTACTCGGGAGGCTGAGGCAGCAGAATTGCTTGAACCTGAGAGGCGGAGGTTGCAGTGAGCTGAGATGGTGCCACTGCACTCCAGCCAGAGCCACAAGAGTGAAACTGTATCTCAAAAAAAAAAAAAAAAAAAAAAAAAGAGTATAAACTAATACAGCAAAAGACTCAATTATTTTAACACAGAGCATTAATGGCTGGGTGGAAATTGCCACTTCAGGTTTCTTTCTTATGAAAGCTTGCAGAAATTCACTGATCCCTTAATTATGGTGAGACTTTAAGGTTGCAGTTAGTGGAATAGAATTCTTCAGCTGTGAAATACAAATTTCCCCCTTAGAACCTTTCTTCTTTGATATGATGGGATGAGAGTACTTTTCCTTCAGTTTCACTCAGAAGAAAATTTCTTATACCAGGCCAAGAGCTTATGGGGTCCAGAACAATGACTAACATCTTCTGTTATACCTCGAGCAATATGGGTGAAATGAGACACGAAAAGCTGAAGAGTTAGGTATGGATGAACAAACTGACAGGCCACTACTGATTTTTACCTAAAAGTGATTAAACATTACAACATTCTCTTTTAGGTTCTTATGTATCTAAGTTGTAGATCTTAAATATTAGTTGAATTGTTTTTACTTCCTAGTGTAACTCTGCAATCCAAAAGTAAATCTTAAATAAAAACATGAAAATACACGTCCCATGCAGTAAAATTGCAAACACAAATTAAAAGAAGGAAGCTGGGCATGGTAGCACATACCTGTAGTCCCAGCTATCCAGGAGGCTGAGGCAGGAGGACTGCTTGAGCCTGGGAGGTCAAGGCTGCAGTGAACTATGACTGCACTCCAACCTAGGCCTGGGTGACAGAGCAAGACCCTGTCTCTTAAAAAAAAATAAAAAAAGAAGAGGAAGGAAAAAAGAGTCAGGCTTATTGGCAAAGTGATCCAATTTAAACAAACCAGGCCTAGGACAATTGTTCACACTTCTAATCCCATCACTTTGGGACGCTGAGGTGGGAGGTTTGCTTGAGGCCAGGAGTTTGAGACCAGCCTGGCCAACACAGCAAGACTCCATCTCTAAAAAAAATAAATTAGGCATGGTGGTGTGTACCCACAGCCCCAGCTACTTGGGAGCCTGAGGCAGGAGGATCATCTGAGCTTAGGAGGTCAAGGCTGTAGTGAGCTATGGTCACACCACTGTACACCAGCCTGGGCAACAGAGCAAGATCCCATCTCTTTAAAAAATAAAAAAAAAATAATAATAAAACAAACCAATAGATACCCAGTAGTACTCTCTTGTACAGGGAGCCTCTGCAAGGCTGTAGAAAGTAGCATTCTCAAGGGGATGTCCTGGCACATAATAAATACTAAGTAAATAGGTTTTGATGGATTGTGGTGGCACACAATGAATTTCAACAGGAATTCATTGGAAGGCCATTTGCAGTCTAGTTGAGGAAAACCAGTCAGTGAGTAGAAGAGTTGCTACCCATAGGTACATTTAATGAATACGTGATGTGGCTAGTCATTGGTGTGCCCATACTCAGGCATATCATTTAAGGCACAAGTGGGCAGAGAAGGTTAAATAGGAGAGCCTATTGGAATTGGAACTGAAAGATGAGTAGGATTTGGGTGGATAGAAAGGAGAAACATTCTAGGTAGCATAAGCGGAAGTGAGACACCAGGCTCAGTCTACACTCAGGGAGCAGAGGACATGGTAACTTCACTAAGAGGGTTTATGATCAGGCTATTTGGTGAAGGGGCTTCTTCTTCTGAAACGTGGACTTCATCTGTCAGTATTACGTTTCCATGAAAGATTTTGTGGATTTCGTTTTGTTTTAGTCAGAGTCTCGCTCTGTCACCCAGGCTGGAGGGCAGTGGCACCATCTCAGCTCGCTGCAACCTTCACCTGCTGGGTTCAAGCGATTCTCCTGCCTCAGCCTCCCAAGTAGCTGGGATTATAGGCGCTTGCCACCATGCCCGGCTAATCTTTGTATTTTTAGTAGAGATGAGGTTTCACCCTGTTGGCCAGGCTGGTCTCGAACTCCTGACCTCAAGCAATCCACCTGCCTCAGCCTCCCAGAGTGTTAGGATTACAGGCGTGAGCCACTGCACCCGGCCTCCATGAAAGATTTGGAAGAGAGAAGTGACACAGAAGCAGTGAGTTTCTCAAACAGTATACATCACTGGGGAATTTTGGCAAATTGCAGATTTTGATTCAGGAGGTCTGGGATGGGACCACGACTGGATGTATAGCAGGATCCCAGGTGATACTGATGCAGATGGTCCACAAATCACATTTTGAATAGCAGAGACACAGTACTATTTCCAGAAGATGGAGTTGACAATAATGATTAGAGGGGCATGACACCACTTTTCATGGCCCTTTTAGAGTAAAAAAGGACCCTAAAGATTATCAAGTGGTCCATTTGCCTTTTGTTGCCATTGGAAAAACCAAACCAAACAAAATAAAACAGGTTCTAAAGGTTGCACTACAGCGGGGAGCAGAACTGGACTCCAGTCTCCCAGCTGACAGTACTTTCCATGCAACCATATGCTGGTAGCCCAGGTAGCTGTGAGGCGAAGGACTACAAGTGGAATGGATTCACTAGATGGATGCAAGAAACCTTGGGAAGAGAAAAGCAATAGCTTTGGACGGTTGATTTAGTGGGGAGTGAGAAGAGAAGACTCCTAAGACAATAGATTTTTTTATTTTTATTTTTTTGAGACGGAGTCACTCTGTCGCCCAGGCTTGGGTGCAGTGGCGCGGTCTCGGCTCACTGCAATCTCCGCCTCCCGGGTTCAAGCCATTCTTCTGCCTTAGCCTCCCTAGTGGCTGGGACTACAGATGCCTGCCTCCACGACCGGCTAATTATTGTATTTTTAGTAAAGACAGAGTTTCATCATGTTGGCCAGGCTGGGTTTCAAACTCATGACCTCAGATGATCCGACTACCTCAACCTCCCAAAGTGCTGGATTATAGGTGTGAGCCATCACGCCTGGCCAACAGTGTTGAATTTTAAGTCCTGGTAAAATCGACACATGTTCCTTGAATTGACTGGAATAGAGAAGTCAGACGAGTGGAATGATTTCCTGGCAAAGGTGAGAATGTTGACTTTCAGGTTGCCCTGGGATCTACATGCCTGACCGCCCTGCGCTAGTCTGTGTGTTGACTGCTGGAGCTCATCTAGTGGGATGGCTGGTTCGTCTGAGACAGGACAGCCAGGACTGAGAGGTTAAACAGCAGCCAGCAGGTCATGGAGTCAAAGCTTGGACTCCCAGAACTTTGCAAATAGTTAGTCTCTTTGATTTTTCAATAAAAATAAAGATGTAATGGTATTTTGAGGTTTAAAACATGGAGAAAGGGCCCTCCTTTAAAAGGTGAGAAATAACCTACTTGAATCTGATCATGCAGACCCATTTATAGTAAGCGGGGAAACCAAATGAAAGCCAAGACTAGATAGTGTATAAGGTAATATAATTTTTTTTTTTTTTTTTTTTTTTTTGAGACTGAATTTCGCTCTTGTTGCCCAGGTGGAGTCCAGTGACGCAATCTGGGCTCACTGCAATGTCTGCCTCCTGGGTTCAAGCGATTCTCATGCCTCAGCCTCCCAGGCAGCTGAGATTACAGGCCTGCACCACCACGCTGGGCTAATTTTGTGTTTTTAGTAGAAATAGGGTTTCTCCATGTTGGTTAGGCTGGTCTCAAACTCCTGATCAGGTGATCTGCCTGCCTCAGCCTCCCAAAGTGCTGGGATTACAGGTGTGAGCCACCACGCCTGGCCAATATATACATTTTTAAGTAGAATTTACCTGGAAGTTTCTGTTCATCTAGTTTATCTGTTACTTGGTAAGGATCTCTCCTGTGAAAAACACATATAATATAGTTTGCCAGCTGGGAGATACCACAACTCTACAGCCTTCTTGTAAAGTGATAAAAACCACGTAAATCTATGACCAGCAGCAACTTTCCACAGCAGTTCGGAGCTTGGGTCCCTCCATTAATTGCATGCATCAGTAGTAGCATGTGGCATTTTACTTTTAGCTGCATGTGGCTAAGCATCCGATCGCCTCTGGCTTTTTCCACCTCCTCCTTCCTGTACCTAGTGTGGAGGAGGAGAACTTGGCACTGAGCTGAGCTGGTGGGCGCCTGGTATTCTTCCTCTCCGTTTTTGGAACAGAAGGGGGATTTGTCCCTCCTGCTTTTCCAGCTGTGAAGTTCATTTGGCTTGGAACCTTGGCAGCATTAAGGGAGGAGGAATGTGTGGATTTCCACAAGAAGGTGGAGACAAAGTGGGAGTGGGGGTGAGGGCATGATCTTTGTTTTCCTGGATCTAATTCTGCCCTGGGTGGGTTTTTGAGTCTGGTATTTTGCACAATGGGATGTAGCTCCTAAAGCCAGAATGTCATCAATTAGGGTCAGAGACTTAGTTTTGTATTTGACCTAGTCCCTTTTAGTGTGACTGTAGATGTGTGTGTGTATACATACACAAGCAGGTGAAAGCACACACAGGTAGACATTTGTTTTGGTTTCGGTTTTGACAAACTACTGATTTCATCTTGCAATACTTGGGTTTTGCTTTTGTTGTTGGACTTATTTATTTATTTAGCTTCTGTGTTAGATACAATAAAAATTTGCGGAACTATTTTTTCTACAAATTGTCCAATCTGACAATAAATGCATTTGAGGTTTTTCTCCCCAGTAAGATTTTTGATCACCTGATTCATTTTTCTTTTTAACTATACCATACTATAGTGGAGCCTCTTTTAGTCAAACGATGAATATGAAATCATTTCAGCATGGTCCTTCTCTATTAATAATAAAATATACAAATTTTAACACATCAAGAAAATATTTTAATACTACCCATGACCTAACTAGAGAAATAAAGTATTAATACTTTTGTTTCTTTTTTTGGGGGGGGGGGGGGGGGGGCAGAGTCTCTCTTTGTTGCCCAGGCTGGAGTGCAGTGGCACGATCTCTGCTCACTGCAATCCCTGCCTCCCAGTTCAAGCTGTTCTCATGCCTCAGTCTCCTGAGTAGCTGGGACTACAGGTGCGTGCCTTCACACCTGGCTTATTTTTGTATTTTTAGTAGAGACAGGGTTTCAGCATGTTGGCCAGGCTGATCTCGAACTACTGATCTCCTGATCCGCCTGCCTTGGCTTCCCAAAGTGCTAGTGAGCCACCATGCCCAGCCTGTTTTAACATTTCTTAGGTAGCTTTTTAGCTTAATTGTTGGACTTAATTGTTACACTTAACTTGGGAGGGTTTCTTTAAGAGTTTGTAATGTTAATGAGATTTGTCATTCTTAAATTGTTATCAAAGTTAACTTTGGGGACTTTTATTATGTTTTAAAAAATATATGAATAATTTGTATATGTATACTTTTTATTACAGAAGGGATTTGTTATGTTTATCTTTGTGTTTTAAAAATATATTAAAGTGATTGAAAAAGGTTATAAATTGAGAAGTAACCATTGGTGTGTAGAATTTTTTTAGATATTTTCTCCTGCATTTATAGACATACATATGTAGATAATTTAAAAACATAGGGGAACTGGAGATTTTTTTTTTTTTTTAAGACAGAGCCTCATACTGTCACCCAGGCTGGAGTGCAATGGCACAATCTTGGGTCACTACAAGCTCTGCCTCCTGAGTTCACACCATTCTCCTGCCTCAGCCTCCTGAGTAGCTGGGACTACAGGTGCCCGCCACCATGCCCGGCTAATTTTTTGTATTTTTAGTAGAGACAGGGTTTCACCGTGTTAGCCAGGATGGTCTGGATCTCCTGACCTCGTGATCTGCCCACCTCAGCCTCCCAAAGTGCTGGGATTACAGGCGTGAGCCACCGCGCCTGGCCTGGAGATTGTATTTTTAAGCTGATCTTTCATCTTTAGAAAAAAGTAATGCAACACTACACGCTTATAAAAAAATTCAGTGAGATATACTCTCAGCGTTTTTTTTCCTCTGTGTGCACACATACATATATGTACAAACATGCATGCGTTCATGTTGGGATATATTTGTATTTGTGTTTAGTTTTCACCGTTACACTTAACTTGGGAGGGTTTCTTTAAGAGTTTGTAATGTTAATAAGATTTGTCATTCTTAACTAAGGTATCCATATGTGACTTAATGATGAACAATTAAATCTATAGGTCAAATTTCCAAATCTTCTCACCTCACCAGCCACAGCAAAAATTCACAATTCACTTTCTTTTTTTAATGTATTTAAAACGTTTCAAACTAAGTTATAATGCCCTAAGGTTCAAGTTCAGCCACCAGTGTTGTGTGGCTCTCCTGGGTTATTCTGAGCAGTAATTTCTCATTAAATTCTGCTTAGAATATGCTTTTTCCAAGCAAAGTTTATGAGCATATCATATTCAGAAATTTTAAAGGATGTAGCCAGGTGCGGTGGCTCATGCCTGTAATCCCAGCACTTTTAGAGGCTGAGGTGGAAGGATTGCTTGAGGCCAGGAGTTCGAGACCAGCCTGGCCAACATAATGAGACTTGTCTCTATTGGAGGGGAGAGGAAATAAGAAAAAAAATATTAAAAGCATTGCCGGGCATGGTGGCTCACGCCTGTAATCCTAGCACTTTGGGAGGCCAAAGTGGATGGAGCATGAGGTCGGGAGTTGGAGACCAGTCTGGCCAGGAGACCAGTCTGGCCAAGAGACCAGCCTGGCCAATATGGTGAAACCCTGCCTCTACTAAAAATACAAAAATTATCCAGGCGTGGTGGTGGGTACCTGTAATCCCAGCTACTTGGGAGGCTGAGGCAGGATAATCACTTGAACCTGGGAGGCGGAGGTTGCAGTGAGCCGAAGATCGTGCCATTGCACTCCAGCCTGGGAGACAGAGCCAGACTCTGACTCAAAAAAAAAAAAAAAAAAAAGATAATATATTGACACTTAGGAAACAATAGTGAATACTTTTTAAATAAACTCTAAAGTTACATTCAACTTCAGAATGCATTTCTTCATGTCCTTTTGCAACATTTAGATGGAGTATCTAAATTTCATAAATATGATTTTTCCTTATGACCAAAGACAGTCTTCCAGTGCTAGGAAAGAGTCAAATTCCTGGTGATTGAGCCACATGCTCAAGATTGAGCAACATTAAGGAACTCTGATAGCTAATTCTTAACTTAAAAATGGTAATATTTCATGATTTGATGTCTGGGATTTTCTTCAAAGTAAAATGAGATGAACATGAAGTAAGGGTGAAGGTATAGAGGAAACAAAATCAGCTCTGAACTGCTAATTGTTGGAGCCGGGTAGTAGGAATTGGGGAGTTTCTTTTCCTCTTCTCTTTACTTTTGTATATTTAAAATTTTCTATAATAATGGGTTTGAAATAAGAGACATGATCATTGCAGCCTAATACAGTGCAATATTTTGACCTTAAGTGATAATTCAGGCTGACTGTTGCCAAGATATACTTGAGTAAATGTTGTAAAAGCCACAAGATAATCCTTCCGGATATTGTCATGAATAAATGGTTGCACCCCATTCCTCATTTTGAAAACTCATGAGCAGGCCCATTTCCTTGGGAGTCAGCATGGCAGACTGTAATTCCCAAAGCTGGCCACAGCGATATCTGCCATCCAGTGTTGCTCTTGCGGTGTGGCTTTGGCACTCCGCCAGCTGAGAGGTAGCTGTGAACCCTGGGAGGGCTTGTGATTCTGGCAGATATCTTACCATAGGAGGCTGTCATAGGAGGCAATACAAATCTCAGCACTTTGGGAGGCCAAGGTGGGCAGATTGCTTGAGCCCAGAAGTTCGAGACCAGCCTGGGCAACATGTTGAAACCCCATCTCTACACAAAGTACAAAAAAAGTAGCCGGGCATGGTGGCATGTGCCACCTAGAGGCATGTGCCTCCCAGCTACCTGGAGGCTGAGGTGGAAGGATCCTTTGAGCCTGGAAGGTCAAGGCTGCAGTGAGCCATGATCTCACCACTGAATTCCAGCCTGGGCAACAGAATGAGACCCTGTCTCAAAAATAAAAATAAAAATAAAAAAACCCAAAAAACCAAAGGGGCAACACAGCTGCTGCCTGCCTTTCTCCGTATGCTTACTCTTGCAACCCAGCATCCTGCTGTGAGGAAGCCTCAGCAACCCATGCAGCCCTAGCATCAGCTTCCAGACATGGGAGTGAGCAAGCTTCCCAGTGATTACAGCCCTCCCATCAAGTCATCCCCAGCTTTTGCATGTTCCCAGCTGAGGCTCCAAACACTGTGGAGCAGAGCAAGCCTTTTCTGCTATTGCCTTTCTGAATTCATATTCACAGAACCTGTGAACATCATAAGATGCTTGTTGGTTTATGCCACTACATTTGGGATCATTTGTTACACGGCAGTAGTAAATGAAACAGTCGGCGTATGTTAGGGGAGGAAAGAAGGATCTTATTTCTCAGTGTACAACATGCCCAAAAGTTATACATATTTACACATATACTCAATGATTGTTTTGATGAGGTTCACAGTGTTTACTATTTCTGTCTACGTTGTGACATCCAGATCAGGAGCTGTAGTGTAAACCATCAGCTATTCTCTGAATAAAGGGGTCGTGGCTGAGCAGTCAGGTGCATGGCACATGGCACATTATAGTAATTACTCTTCTGCTCTTTTGTCATTGACATCATGTGACACTCATCAGTGTTATAATAATGGAATTTTGCCAATAGTTTATTCCATTTTTCTCTCTCCAAGCATTTATAGGTCCTTAACTTAGTGGATAACTTTACAAGCTTCTCCTCAGTTGTGCAATATTTTTACTTTAGAATGTGTTTGCTGTAAGACATGCGTCTAAATGATGACTCTAATCTCTTATCCTTGGGGGATAAAATCAATAAGATATCCTGAAAAAATTATTCTCTTGCTTGGTCTTAAAAAAAAACAAGTCACTAGAAATATCACTATACAAGATCTCCTGCTCAACATCAGTAAGCTGCCCTTGATAAAACAAACTTTCTGCATGAAAACGTTACCTGTCTCCGTGATTTTAACATTATGTGTCAAACTATAGCCCCAATCAATTTTCTGAAAAGTAGCTAAACAAGCTGCGTGTGGTCATGAACTATAGTTCTAGGTAATTGGGAGGCTGAAGAATGGCTTGAGCTCTGGGCGCAAGATGGCATTGCGTGATGATCACGCCCGTGAATAGCCACTACACTCCAGTGTGAGTAACATAGCAAGGCCCTGTTTCTTTAAAAAAAAAGAGAAAAAAAATTTGTTTAAATAGCTAAAAGAATCAAATGCCTATTATAAGTAACAAATGAACATGCTAAGATGAAATGATTAAAATTTTGCCTCCTTATCATCAAACATTTAATGTGGTTGTTAATAAGCAACTACTTTGTATGCAGGGACAGGTACATTTTGCATAATGTACCATATATGTTACATTTGTGATATGACTTGGCAAATGATGCACTTAGCAAATAAAATCTATTCAAAAAATGCAGATAAACAGATATAACAAAAGAAGATCGTTTCCTAGGATGATTATTACTATTACTAGTGAGGTAGAAACTTAGAGCTTGAAGAAAAGGTAAAAGTGGAGGAGGGGAGGTGAATTGAATCAGTCACTTTTGCTGATGGTTATAGAAGGTCATGGGCTGCAATTGGGTGTTAAAGGGGCAATTTCAGAGAAAATTTCAGAGAAACTAACGGTTTAGTTTCATCATCACTCTGAGTTCTCTGTACCAATTCCTGAATAGGAAGGAAGATTTGGGATTAAAACAATGCTAATGATACTTTTGCTTACCTCCTGCTATTTAAGTTTGTAAATTTCTCTATATGAGGCTGAAAGGTTAGCTCCTGGGAAATTGTGATTGGTCTGTAAGCACCAGAAATGTCCAAAAGTATATATCCCCTTCATTAACTGCACCTGAGCCTGACATCCTACCATTCACACTTGGAATATATAACTCAAAACATTGTCCGTATACTGTTTGGTAGAAATGGTGTGTCAAGTTTGGTACAGAAATATTTCTGTTATGAACAACGGCAGCAATAAAAACCAGGAGGATGTTAATGAGAGTTCTATGGAGCTTTTACACCACTGTGATAACTTTTTATGACAAACAAGGGCCTGAGATTAGGGGATGAGTGAGTTGCCAGTTCATTAAATTCTTGTCCATTAAAACCCATTTCTCTTTCTGGCCACTTGTCTACAGTCATCCCATTCTCAGATGTACTCATCCCAACACATTCTTTTTTTTTTCACTGTGGCAAAAAAACAAAACACACAAAAAAAACACATAACATCAAATTCACACTCCCAACAGTTTCCCCAAGTGTGCGGTGCAGTGTTGTCAGCCACATGCACATTGTTGAGCAACAGATTCCCAGAACACTCCCCCACAACCCTGCATAAAAGTGAATTCATTCTGATACTCTATATTCGTTCTGGATTCCTGTTCCTTATTTAAAAGTATAACTTTGCTCTGAGTTATACTTACTTTAATACTTTATTGCTACTTTTATACTTCAACAAAAGTTTTTCGGTATTGGTGTAGTTTTATAATTGTGTTAATGATGAAAAGGGCAATTGAACAATTAGATGCATGTGAAAATGCATAATTTACATAATTTATTTTTATCACAGGTAATTTGTTTATCTAAATACTCTTCATTTTCTTTTACTTTCAAAGGAGATACAGCCTCCTCGAAGTGTGAAGTGAGGGTGTTATACTATATGGTTTTATCTATAATATTCTTTGATTCTTCTGCCTCTCACAATTTAATGATATTTCAGTGCATTCTTAATATCAAGTATTTATATTTCATTTATCAACTTGATCCCGAGAGTGTTTGTTTTTAAATTTCCAGATAGGCCAGTTCATTTGCATTAGGGAAGTATAGTGATTTTTAAGGCTGCAAGATAACATTTGGTTAGCTTCCCAGCTTCCTAAAGACATTAACAACTTCTCCTAAACTATTAAGTACTCTGAATACATTTAGAACTTTAAAATTGGATTGGGGCTGGGCGCGGTGGCTTATGCCTGTAATCCCAGCACTTTGGGAAGCCGAGGCAGGTGGATCACGAGGTCAAGAGATCGAGACCACCCTGGCCACCATGGTGAAATCCCATCTCTACTAAAAATACAAAAATTAGCTGGGTGTGGTGGCGCATGCCTGTAATCCCAGCTGCTTGGGAGGCTGAGGCAGGAGAACCACTTGAACCCGGAAGGCGGAGGTTGCAGTGAGCTGAGGTCATGCCACTGCACTCCAGCCTGGTGACAGAGCTAGACTCCGTCTCAAAAAAAAAAAAAAAAAAAAAAAAAAAGAAAATTGGATTGGAACTCTAGTGTCATTGGAAAACAGCTAAACTCAAATGGGTTGCAGTAAATTCAGTGTCTTAGTGACCAACTAAGTATATCCACGGAATTATTTCACCATGAACTGTCAGTCCCCTTGACTGAAATTGTGCTTTTTTTCTTCTGCAATAAAATTGTCAGCAGAGTCTGGCAGCAAAGTTTGGAAAATAGTTCAATCTTAGGGGACCACAGCTCTCATTTTAAAAGCATTTTAGTTTTCCCAGAAAATCTGTTTATCTCTGCCATCTCCTCCCACTCTATACCCTAACCTTTCCCGAATCCTCCCCTCTCTTCTTACATGTCTATTTGTCTTTCTCATGTGTGACATGTTTGGAAGTCCCGTTAAACCGGCATCTGTTCTGTTTTAGGAGAAACCCGATGCTAGCCCCACGTCACTTCAGCTGCGGTCCCAGATCGAAGTAAGCACAGTGACTTTAATCATCTAGTTTTGCTTCTGCCTTTTTTTTTTTTTTTTTAAGTGACACTCTATACAAATCAGATGAAGCCTGCTGCTCTGACCACACTGACTGTACGAATCTTCTCTCGTAGGAGTCGCTTGGCTTCTGTAGCGCCGTGTCAACACCAGAAGTGGAAAGAAAGTAAGTCTTTCTGCCTCTGCCAAGGACCACTTTCCAAGAAGGTGTCTTTTAGGTCCATGCTGACGGAAGTCAAACAGGCGATTGTGTGCGTATGTACTATGGAGTTTGATGTCATTTTCCTTAACATGTTGCATGCATGTGTGTGTATCTAGGTGGCTAAGAGTGTGTTTTGTAATGCAGTTGGTGATGTCTAAGGATTTTGTAAAGAGTTACTGATTTTACACTTATTGTGAATAAACCCTAAATAAATCTCCAGAAATGGAAAGGATAGGTGCATTAACCAAGATGGATTTTCATCTTTTACATTAATTTTTAATATAGGATGAAAGTTATCAAGAAGCAAGAAACAAAAATAAAATATACTATATTCTAGAATAAATCAATGATTAAAAACCCGTCTTCTGCACCTCATTTTGGTAGGTGACCTTAAAACAACAATGAATGTGTGTGTAAAAAAATGGCAAATGATCCCTAGCGTTTCCTGTTAAAGGTAATATTTTTGCTTCCTTGACCCAACTTGGACCCTGTAATTTCTGCTCTCATGAAAGCTAATTTTATGTTTCGTGTTATATTTTCAGTATTTCTTTTAAGCAACATAAATAAGATAAAAACAAGAGAATCTTTTTTCTAAAACCTTTTCTTTTTCTACTTTATTGCTTCATCATTATACTAGAATGTTCTATTTGTGATCTTCCATGGTAAAAAAATTTAAAGAAAGTCCACATCTCTAAACAGACGCTTCCTTTGGCACGGAGCCACTTGTACGTTCATGCCAACAGAGGCATAGAAGTGGTTTAGGCATCAAGTATTTCTGGAATGCAAAGCACACGTTGGGGAGAGCGTGTGTGTGCTTTAGAGCACAGCTTTGTCTAATCCATCCACGTGTGTGTGCTGCTGGCACAGGCGGTTCTGGGAGGAGGGCTGCTTTGCCAGAAAGCTATAATTCTAAACTTAAGAGGCTTTGTGGGTTTTGTTCTGGTCTGAGGAACATTGTGAGTGATGTGCCATAGCTCATCAAGGCCACTGCCCACTCAGGGTGAGAAGATAACTGTGCACATCCCATCAACTTTTTTTGTTTTGCTTGTCTTGCCTCCTCCCAGGAACCTAGTAATATGGAGGCTGAAATAGACAAAAAAGGCTCAAGTTGACATTGACTTTGAACTTGGAGGTACTGTGGTGGGGTAGAAGCATCGAGTGAATGGGCTGTAGCTTTTCCTGCCCTAGTTTATTACTTACGTAGCATGATTCAGGCTGAGAGCTCAGATGTTCCCTCAGGATCTCTGAATCCTTCAGGAAACGAGAAATGTTTGCTCTTCCTCCTAAGAGGAAGTGACTCACCAAATTTGTACTAACCTTAGTTAGGCTGGGTAGTACTTCTTCCCCTCAATTGTGGAGAGTCATTCTTTCCGTGTTTATATCGTTTACTTAGTAAAATGTGGCATGCCTTTTGTGGCCGAGAGAGACTGATGGCCTCCTCTGAGGTTAACGAAAAATTTTAAACACACGCCCACTCTCTCCATTTGTCGTTTTGCCTCTGTAATTTTAAGTGGTTCAAACGTAATGTGTTTCTAAACAATTTGAAAGTTTAAAAACATTTTGTCCTTTATTTCTCTGTTAATGGCTTTTGAAAACTATGCTACCCTTTGCTTTTAACTTAAAAACACTTTCTTTTGAAAACTTTTATGGCTGGGTGCAGTGGCTCAGGCCTGTAATTCCAGCACTTTGGGAGGCTGAGGTGGGAGGATCACTTGAGGCCAGGAGTTTGAGATCAGCCTGGGCAATATAGTAAGACCCTGTCTGATCCAGCACCACCCCCCCCGCCCCCAGCCCCCCCCAAAATTAGCCAGGTGTGGTGGTGCTCACCTGTAGTCCCAGCTACTCATGAAGCTGAGGCAGGTGGGTCCCCTGAGCCCAGGAAGTTAAGGCTGCAGTGAGCTGTGATCATGCTTGGGTGATAGAACAAGACCCCATCTCAAAAGAAAAAAATAATAAAATAAATTTAAACTTAGAGTAAAGTTTCAAGGATTGAGAATTGTGCAGTGAATGTTCATGTAATCTTCACATAGGCCACCAGTTGTTGACATTTGCACACTCCTGAGCTTTCTCTCCCTCTCTCTCTCTCACACACACACCCACACACACACACACACACACACACCACCATTAATTATTATTACTGCTGGCCTGTTTGAGAATAAATGGTAGACATCATGACTGTCACCCCTAAATACTTAAGCAAATACTTCCTAAGGACAATGACATTCTGTTACAGAATCATATAGTATAATGACCAAATACAGGAAACTTAATAACTTTTTCTGATACACAGTTTCTACTCAAGTTTTTCTTTTTCTTTTCTTTTCTTTTTTATTTATTTATTTATTTTTGAGAGGGAGTTTCGCTCTGTCGCCCAGGCTGGAGTGCAGTGGCGTCATCTTGGCTCACTGCAACCTCCACCTCTTGGGTTCAAGCTATTCTCCTGCCTTAGCCTCTCGAGTAGGTGAGATTACAGGCACCCGCCACCATACCCGGCTACTTTTTTTTTTGTATTTTAGTAGGGACAGGGGTTCACCATGTTGGTCAGACTGTTCTCGAACTCCCGACCTCAAATGATCTGCCCGACTCGGCCTCCCAAAGTGCTGGGATTACAGGGATGAGCCACCGTGCCAGCTGTATTTGTTTTACTAATTGTCCTAATAATGTCTCTTATAGCACTGCTTTTCCAATCCAGCACTTTTTAGGAAAAAAAAAAAAAAATCACTCATGGCATGTTGGTATCACGTCTTTTGTCACATTTAATCTGAAAGGATTTCTTAGCCTTCCTTTATCTTTCCAATAATGACATTTTTCAGAGTGTAAGCTAGTTGTTTGATGAAGTATTTGTTGTTTAGGGTTTGTTTTTGTTTTTTTTTTTGCTCTACAGTGCATTACATCGGGGGGCTGTGATGTCCGTTTGTTTCATTATTAGTGATATTAATTTTGGTCATTCACTTAAGGTGGTATCTGCCAGGTTTTCTCTGAGAAGTTACAATTTCTTCTTTGTAGTGAATATATATATGTATATATATATGTATATTGTGAGGTGATCATCTGAGACCGTGAAACTATCATGTTTCTCATCAAACTTTTACCTATTGGTTTTAGATTCTTTCCATGATTCTTGCCTGAATCAGTGTTGCTGTGATGGTTGCAAAAGGGTGATACTTATTCTTGCGTTGATGATTATTTTGTATAAAATCTCCCAAGAGGTTTTGTGTTTAAATTTCATTTGCTTTTAAAGATGTATCACTCTGAAAATCCTAAGTCAGATTATAATTTGAATAGGTTTGATACATTGTCTCTATAGAATAATTATTAATTGTATTTGAAGATGCAAATAGACAATCTCACTAGTTCCTTACATCAAAATGCTTGCTGGGAGCCTTGCCGTTGAGTACAGGAGCCTCAAAGGGTGACCTGGCGAACCAGTTGGCTGTGTCTGGTTGGTGTCTGCAAAAGTCTGTGCCAACCGAAATATCATTCTGTGTCAGAGTGGTGTTCTATGGGCAGAAGTTTTCCCTGCTTTTTATTCCAAAAACAAGAGAACTTAGAAAACACACGTGGGCAAGACCTGCCAGGGCCCACCCTTAGAAGCAGAAATGCGGAGAAGGAGGCAGCATGGAAGCTGGGCACTGCTCCCGCGACTCCTGCCTCGCAGATCCAGTCTCCCAGCTTGTCTCAGGGACCTCCTGTGCACACCTCCGTCCTCCTCGCCCAGCTAAAACCTATTCCAAGGGAGGTATCTGGCCTTAATTATGCTTCAAATGTCTGTTTCTAAAAAATGACATCACTTCTGTCAGTAGTATTTAGCATTTAACAGGGTTTAAAGTCTCAAGTCACACGAGTTAGCTCTGACCAGAAGAGGGGGAGGGAGAGAGACAAGCAGTGAGATTTCCGACATACCTGGCATCTCAGCGTCTGTTGTAGATGCCCCTGCCAAGTGGGGCTGCTGGCCTCTAGATGTGCTTGACCTGCATATACAAGAGGTAGGTTGATAGGTAGGCGATAGGTAAGTAGGTGGGTGGAAAGAAAGAACAGACCCTCCCTACCCCGTCATGAGTTTGGTGGGGTCCCCATTCATCCTTATTTTCTTACACTGTCTGGTCTCTCCATATGCTTTCACTGGAAGTTGAATAAAGAAGGCCAAGGGAGCTTTCATTTGAGCCTCTTCTGTTTATGTCTATCTACATTGCTTATTGGTGAGACTATCTGTTACTGGAAAGGGGTCCTGATCTGGACCCCGAGAGAGGGTTCTTGGACCTCATGCAAGAAAGAACTCAGGGCAAGTCCACAGAGTAAACTGAAAGCAAGTTCATTAGAGAAGTAAAGAAACCAAAGAATGGCTACTCCACAGGCAGAGCAGCGGTATGGGCTGCGTGACTGAATAGACTTACAGCTGATTTTTGATTATATGCTAAACAGGGGGTGAATTATTTATGAGTTTTCTGCGGAAGGGGCAGGCAGTTCCCAGAACTGAGGGTCCCTCCCTTTTTGGACTACATAGGGTAACTTCCAGATGTTGCCACGGCACCTGTAAACTGTCATGGTGCTGGTAGGAGTGTCTTTCGCATGCTATCGCATTATAATTCACATATAATGAGCAGTGAGGATGACCAGAGGTCACTTTCGTCGCCATCTTGGATTTGGTGGGTTTTGGCCACCTTCTTTACTGCATCCTGTTTTATCGGCAGGATCTTTGACCTGTGTCTTGTGATAGCAGTCCTGCCAACCTCCTATCTCATCCTGTCACTAAGAATGCCTAGCCTTCTGGGAATGCAGCCCAGCAGGTCTCAGCTTTATTTTACCCAGCCCCAGTTCAAGGTGGAGACGCTCTGGTTCAAATGCCTCTGACATACCTGCTTTATTGCTCAATCTCGGATTTGTGTCAACTGGCTGAACAGGTGGAATTAACTAATTTTCTATTATCAGACACTTTCAAGAATATTTAGAGAGTAAGGCTTTTCTTGAGAGGGCTGGGAAATAGCTTTATAACTACAACAAATGAGTTTAGCTACGAGTCGCAGAAAACCTGACAAATAGTGATTCCTTAGACACATCCGAGTTCCATGAATGGGTCCAGGGCTGGCTCCATGACTCAAGTTGGCCTTCAGAAACCCAAATGGGCGGACTGCTTTCTTTTTTCTTCTTTCTTTTTCTTTCCCGTCATAGCCTCAAAGTGGCTGCTGCATCTTCTAGGTGGGAAGAAAAAGCAGGGCGAAGGGAGGGAAGAAGGCAATAGGTCCCAAGACTGAACCTTGTGCTTTGCAGAGCTTTCCTAGAAACCCTGTCCACCACATTCCAGTGTGTGCTGCTCATTTCCTCATGCAGCAGCTGTTTGCTGACGAGCTACCTGTTGTGGAAGGCTCCCTTCAGGGGGCCCAGGATATAGTGATGGACAGAGCTGTCACGAGCTTACGTGCAGCTTACGTTTGAAGGCAGGGGGATATACTAGAACAAAAATTACATGTTTAAAGTCATGGTATGGAGAAAAATAAAGCAAAGAAAGGGGACCCAGAATTGGGTCACTTGACCACCATAGCTATGAGGGAGTTTGGAGAAGTGAGAATTTTTAACAGAGCACTTTGCTATCCTGAACAACATAGGCTTCTTTTTTTGTTTGTTTGTTTTTTGAGACAGAGTCTTGGTCTGTCGCCCAGCCTGGAGTGCAGTGGCGCAATCTCAGCTCACTGCAAGCTCCGCCTCCCGGGTTCACGCTATTCTCCTGCCTCAGCCTCTCGAGTAGCTGGGACTACAGGTGCCCGCCACCACGCCCAGCTAATTTTTTGTATTTTTAGTAGAGATGGGGTTTCACCGTGTTAGCCAGGATGGCCTTGATCTCCTGATCTCATGATCCGCCCGCCTCAGCCTCCCAAAGTGCTGGGATGACAGGCGTGAGCCACCGCGCCCGGCCAGGGTTCTTTTCTTAAGGAAAGAGGGGGAATAGACATTGCGTAGGAGACTAGCAGTGTTTTCTATGAAAAGTTAAACTTTTATTTGTATGCATGTAAACAAAGGAATCTGAAAATTACCTAGATGTCTGACAAATAAGCTGTGTGTCAATATTCTTTAGTCTCATTACATTCAAGGAAGCCAACTGTAGGGATGGCCACCTGGCTATTTTGTAATAATGTTTATGGAGGAAATTTTCATGGGGTGGTTTATATAGACTAAAAATTGAAGAGGTATAAGCAGGTAATAATAGGTGATGTTTATTGAGTTCTTATTATGTGCCAGGAACTGAGCTAAGCACTTAACATTGACTCACTTAATTCAAAAACCGTAGGAGATGACAAATGGTATGATTCCCATTTACAAATGCAAAACTAAAGGACAGAGGTAAGTTGTCCAGGGCCACACACTTACTGAGGAGCAGTACACAGATTTGATCCCAGTTAAGAACCCATAACCCTAACCACAGAGCTATAATTCCAAAGTCCTTAGAATGCATTGCTTATGCAAATACAGAGGCTAGTGGCAAATCGTGTTTTTTAGCATCAAATAAATAGCAGCAGTTAAAACCTACACTTCAGGGCTCCCTTGAAAATAGGAGCAAATTCTACCCTCATCCAGATATAAGCTAGGTCCCAGTTATTTATCTGTAGAGGCAGGAAGGTCCAAAATAAATCTCAAAACTTCACCTAAGCCAATATTTATAACTTCTTTTCTACTAAGTCTTCCACTGGAGTTGAACATTCACTGATTTCTTTTCACTTTTTTTCATTATCTGTGGCTACACTTGAACTATTTTGTGGTGAAAAAGTCCAAAAATATATGGCATGATGGAAAAGGAAGGTAAATAAAAGGATAGAAGGCCAATAGAGCAGTGTTCTGTGGTTAAATAAAGAGGATCGAATATAGTTTATAAATGTTCTCTGCAGACACTTACTCTCTTTGGACAATGCTTCGCTCTCAGGTATGTTTTATCTGGCAAGCTGATTACTCTTTTGATTATGTCAGCTTTCCTTTTCTCCCTCTCAAAGATCTTTATCTTCACCCTCTTTCCTCTGACTGCAGGGAAGAAGCCCCAGCACACACATGCCTGTTGCAGTCCCTCCAACTCCCTGCTGTGGATCATCTGCTGCTCTCTGGATTGCTTGCACCACTGATCTGATCTTGTCGTCCTCCTCCTCCCCTTCCTCCTCCTCCTCTTCCTCCTCCTTTTCCTCCTCCTACTCCTCCTCTTCTTCCTCTTCTTCTTCCTCCCCCTCCTCCTCCTCCTCCCCCTCCTCCTCCTCCTCCCCCTCCTCCTCCTCCTCCTCTTCCTCTGTGGTCTGCCGTCCACCTACCTGGCCACCTTAACCCTTGCTATGTGCTCTCTAGGCAGAGCAAAAGCTGCTGCAGTTTCTCAGACAGGCCCTATTCGCCCAGGGCATGCTGAGCCTCGGACATGCTGCTCCTTCAGCGGGATACTCTGTCTCCCACTCTCACCATTACCCCCCACCGCCCGCCCCCCGACCTTTCCCTGGGCAAGCTCCATTCAATCTTAAAACCTCAGCTCTGGGGTTGGCCCCTCCCAGAATTCTCCCCTAATCCACAGACTTGAGGTGAAGTGGCCTGCTACTTGCCCTCTATACCCCCTGGACTCACCTGCTCCTGTTGCGGTGGAGTGCGTGCGTGTGTGTGTATGTGTGTGTTGTCACCTTCCACCCTGAACTCCTTGAGCCCTAGATCTTTTGCTTCTCTCCTGGCACACAGAAGATATTCCGTAATGTTGAATAAATCGATTGAGTGAGTGAGCATGCACAAACATGCTTAGGTCTTCTTTACTCTAGAAAAATCTTCTTGCCATTCTTCCAGACTATGTTTCTTTTTCTCTCTTTCCCTAATTGCTAAACTTTTCCCATGAAGCCTGGCTCCTGTCTTCATTCCCTGATGAAATGTTATTTCGGAGGTCAATGGCTTCATAGGAACCTAACCAGAGGCCTCTCCCCACATGAGTCCCTGTTGCATTGGGTCCTGCTGACTTTTCCTCGGGTCACACTTCTCTCATCTCCCTTGGTGGCTGCGGCTTTGCCACCAAGTTTCGAGTTTCTTCTCCTTTATGTGCACTCTGTGCAGCTCTGCCCACCCCTTACTTTGAGTGTCCCCCAGGCTTTTTACCCAGCCTGTGAGCTCTCCCAAGGCTCTTACCTGTGCCCATGGCTTTGAGCTCTTAAGTACTCATTGTAGATTTAACTCTCTAGCTCTGACCTTTGCAATCTGGTGGCCTGCCTATTACAGCCTCTTGCTGAAAAATGCCTGCTCACTAATATCTCAGCCACCCAAACTGCCCATTCATATAACATAATTCACCACTTCCTCTTGACCCTTCTCGAACTACCTGCTCTTTGTCCACACTTCCCTCTCTCTATCCTTGAGAAACTTTTCTGCCCTTTACCCAGGCTTTTTCATCGTGATGTCCTGCTTTTTTTCCTTGATGCCTGATTGTCAATTGCCAAATCCTGTTTTTCAACTTCTATAATTTTTCCATTGTTTCCCTCTGTTTTAGTCCATTTCGTGTTGCTATAATAGAATACCCGAGACTGGCTAATTTCATTTCTTTCTTCTTCTTTTTTTTTTTTTTTTGGAGACAGAGTCTCACCCAGGCTGGAGGGCAGTGGTGCAATCTTGGCTCACTGCAACCTCCGCCTTCTGGGTTCAAGTGATTCTCCTGCCTCAGCCTCTCGAGTAGCTGGGACTACAGGCATGTGCCACCACGCCCAACTAATTTTTGTATTTTTAGTAGAGACAGGGTTTCACCATGTTGGCCAGGCTTCTTATGAACTCCTGATCTCAAGTGATCCACCTGCCTCAGCCCCCAAAGTGCTAGGATTACAGGTGTGAGCCACCATGCCTGGCCAAGACTGGCTAATTTCTTTTTTTTTTTTTCTGAGATGGAGTTTCGCTCTTGTTGCCCAGGCTGGAGTGCAATGGTGCGATCTCGGCTCACTGCAACCTCCACCCACTGAGTTTAAGTGATTCTCCTGCCTCAGCCTCCCGAGTAGCTGGGATTACAGGCATGTGCCACCCTGTCTGGCTAATTTTGTATTTTTAGCAGAGACGGGGTTTCTCCATGTTGGTCAGCCTGGTCTTGAACTCCTGACCTCAGGTGATCCACCTGCCTCGGCCTCCCAAAGTGCCGGGATTACAGGTGTGAGCCACCGTGCCCGGCCCAAGACTGGCTAATTTCTAAAGAAAAAATGTTTATTTAGCTCAGGGTTCTGCAGCCTGGGAAGTTCAAGAGCATGGCCCTGGCTTCCGGGGAGGGCCTTCCTGTGGGGTCATAACATGATGAAAAAGGCCAAAGGGGAAGTGAACACATGGGAAGAGTCAGGACCAAACGAGAGTAACCTCGCTTTATAACAGCCCACTCTCTCAGGAACTGATCCATTTCCATGGGAATTAATCCATGCCCTCGAGAGGGAGAACTCACTCACTATCACAAGCATGGCAGCAGGGCATTCATGAGGGATCTGCTCATGTGACCCAACACCTCCTGTTAGGCCCCACCTCCCAACATCACCACACTGGAAATCAAATTACATCATGAGTTTCAGTGGGGACAGAAAGACCATACCCAAACTATAGCACTCTCTGTTTGTTTTTAATCTTTATTGTTCCAAGTGAGACCCTTAATGCTCTTTTCATGAACTAAAGAGCTTTCAAGAAATTGCTTTTGGATTTATCTCCCTAAAATACACTCAGGTCACATCTCATTGAGGGGATGCTCAGCTCTCCCCAGTGACATCTATAAATTAGAACCTGTCTAGGTTTTCACCTTGGTAATCAGTGCCCCCTACATACATCCCTGGCCCTTCTTTATTGCTCAGTCTCCCCGGCAATAACCTCATCCCTCCATATAATCCCAACTCCAGCCCACCTGGATATTATGATTACCCAAATGCCCCCTTGGCTGTCTGAATTTCATGCTTGGGAAGCATTCCCTTCCTTCAAGTCCTGTTTGAAGGACTGCTTCTCCTTGTGTGCTTTCTCAGTCTCTTCACTGTCTGTATCCTCTCCTCTCCTTGGACTCTAGTAGCATTTTCCATGGATCGGATGTCCCTTAATGTACTTTAACACGTATCATATCATCATTGTTGTCAACATCATCATAACATGGCTTCTCGGGTGATGTCTATGTACTGGGTACGTGTGAATCTCTTATTATATGTTATCTTTTTTTTTTGTATAAACTCATTGAGGTATATATTATATTTGAGACTCATTAGCTTGCTTTAATTTCCGGAGCTAGAGACAAACATCTCAATCCATTCTGAGTGTCATTATAGCCTTGGAATTAAGATGCCCTGCCTGATGCCAGACTCTCTGGGTTCAAATCCAGGTTGTCTTTCTTACCAGCTCTGCAACTCTTGGGCAAGTCACTTGACCTTTCTATCTATAGTTTCCACAATTATAAAATGAAGATGATCATTATAGTGCTTACCTCACTTAGTAAGCCGTCAAGAGCATAGTAAGTGCTTGATAATCTTGTCTGTTATCTGTCTTGTCTGGCCCACGTTCATGCCTTTGCCTGTGGCTTGAGCCACTTGTATACTTCCCTAATCCCAGAAGAACCAACATAGTCATGAGCCCTGAGGCTGAGAGCTCACTCTTCTGATTTTCTTCAGTGTCCAGAATAATGGTTTGCACAGAGCAAGTGCTCATTTAATACTTGCATTGAATTCATTGAATGCTCCTAGTTATTTGAAATAGGGCTACAAATGGATTGTTCCCAGAACTAGAATTTCAGAGAAGCTACCTTGGGCTTACTTGTTACCCAACGTGTGTCAGTGTCTCCCCAGACTGATGGCGTGAATAAAAAGTGCTTTCTGCTTGTAAATATTAATGTTATAAAGACACCTGTAAATAAACATTTTAACATAGTAGCTTCCATAAATTGCCAAATCTTTTTCTAAGGGTTGCCCCCCTTTTCTTACCAGATTCTGTTTCATAGTCTGGTTCAAGTCTCCCTAGATTTTCTTCTTCTAAAATAGAAACAACTGCTGGGCACGGTGACATGCACCTATAGTCCTAGCTACTCAGGAGGCTGATGCAGGAAGATTGCTTGAGCTCAGGAGTTCGAGACTGGCCTGGGCAACACAGCAAGACCCTGTCTCTTAAAAGAAAAAAGAAAGGAAGGAAGAAAGAAACAACAGACTACATAATACCTTCAGATGAAGGTACAATATCAAGAAACTCATACATAATATTGTGATTTAGAAAATCATGCTGTGGAATTATCAGTCCTCTTTTGGAAGTAGACCAGATTCAGTGAAAAGGGCTGGTGAGGTCTGTGAGTTTGCTAGGAAATCCAGGTCAAGCCATGTTCCCTGGTGCTGACATGAATGCATCCTGTCTCCACATCCTGTTTGTGGCGGGGCTGTGGTGTAGGGTGGGGACACCCATGTTTTCCCCTGGGGAGCATGTGTGCGCACCCTGCGCCTGGGGCCTGTGTGTATGGGAGTGAGGACGTCACGCAGAGGCATGCCCTTCAGAGTGGATCACAGGGCGCTTCTGCCCCACGGAGGTGGATGTGCCCTCGCTCTGTGCCCGGCATCTTCCCAGTCCCCATGGGCTGTTAGAGCATCCCTAAGATAACCAAAGGCAACTGGAGCCACCATTATTTGTTTTTTCAGGCGCACTAGGGTGGGAAGCATAGGCAAAACGGCAAACTTAGGTTTCAGAAAAATAAATGGACTGGCCCAAGAGCCAGGTGTTGTTATGGTATTAGGTCCTCTTCTGCCTTAATCAGTAGAGGCTGAGGGCATGAGGGCCAGGTCACTGGCCAGGAGGCACGTCCATCTGTGACTTGTCCTCTCTGCCACTTCATCCTCTGGGCTTCAGCTCCCTCGTGGGCATGGTGAGGAGTGTGAGTCAGGTGGTCTCCGGGGTCCTTCTAGCTCAGGCCATCTTTCGTTTTCTGCTCCAGTCTAAAGCATGCCCTGCACCGGTCAATTTAGCTTGGACTCTGCATATCCCACTATGTTGTAGCTGGCGTAGGCTCTGGAGCTGGACAGAATCTGAGCGTGAGTTTAAGCTCCGCTAGTTGTGGGACTGGGAACAAGTTATTCGAATTCTTTACGCCTCAGGTTTCTATTCAATAAAGCATGCACAAAAACAGCTCTTTTCAAGGGTGGTGCTGTGAAATGCCCAGCACACTGCCTGGCACGCGATAGGTGCTCACGTTCTGCTGTTCCCTCCCTCACCCCCTCTGTAATGTGCAGTGCTGCCCCTGGTGAGGGCAGTGAGTCTGTGGTGTCTCTTCTCAGGCTCATTAGACGGTGCCATACACACAGAGCTTATCAGTGGCCATGGTCCCCTAAAATATGCCCTTCCCACGTGACCTTTAGTTTCTTTTGTGATGCCTGCAATGGGGGCCGCTAGGAAATAACAGCTATTTTCATAGAGCCTGTGCGGTAGCAATGCGCTGAAGTATGCGTTTGTGTAGGCATAACTGTGTCCACACGTGTGTGTGCACGCGTGCACCATTGCACAGCATATTTGAAGGGCTCAGCATTCCAGAATGCATTAGCTTGGGGTAGGAGCAGCTGGTCCAGAATCCTCCTCCTCAGCTGTTCCCAACTGGAACCTCTGTTGCCCTTCCCTCTGTCTGGCAAGTGAGCCACCAGCCGACCCGGACACAGCTTGGGTCCACACGTCTGCCCTGTGTCCTTTGCCGGTGGCAGGCTGTGTGTGTTCTTACTGGGATGGCTGGGGACAGGTGCTGCTGCCAGGAATTGTTTAATGTACGGAGGTGGCTGCTGTTTATTCTCTCTTCTGCATAAGAAGAAACAGAATATTAAGCCAAGGATAGGGTGATGGTGGGAGGCTATCAGTAAATAAATATCATTCCTATACTTGCAGGCAGATGAGGAGACTCGCACCTACAGCTTAGTGAGTGCTCTCTGCATATCTTATTAATTCTCCTACCAAATCTATAATGCAGTTAAGGGAACCAAGGTTTAGAAAGGTCAGTGACTTAGCAAGATCACAGACCTTGGGTAAGGCAGAGCTGGATTCTGAATCCAGCTCTGTTTATCTGCAAGGGCCAGACTTCTTCTCATCCACCCACCTACAGGTATAATCAAAGACTGGTGTGCTCGGAGAGACTAGTGATGGGCCAGGCAGCTCAGGAAGTTTAATTTAATAAGCATTTATCCAGCAGTAAGCCCTGGAAAGATGAGTAAGATAGGAAGGGTAGCTGTCCTCTTAAAAACCATCAGGACAGGGGAACTGCAGAAGGAGGGATGGGGAACCCCGCTTGGGGGATAGACATGGTGCTGCGGATCTTGTATTTTGGCATCAGTCAGGGTTCTATTTGAGAAGTAGAATGTTCAGATAGAATAAGGACTTTGTTATGTGCTTTTGACCTCATGCATCACAGCCGGTGCTGGCTGCACAGGCCAGGTGAGGCTGTTCCTTCTATGTCAGGTGGTACAGCCTGAAGTCAGCAGGGCAGGCAGTTCAACAAAAACAATGTCTGCAAAGCGAAGAGAGCAAGGACAAAGTCCACCCTGCCAGGGCCGGCTGACACCCATGCCATCAGTTACCGTCTCCAAGCGAGGCTTCAGCTTCGCGGGTGCAGAGGGCCTGCAGGAGTTGTTGACATCCTTCCTCAGGAGCTCCACACATCACAGGCCCAGGACTGAGGAGCTGAGGAGGAGACCCAGCAGGAATGTGAGCGCTGTGGGCCCAGCTGCTGCCCCATGCCACCCCCTGACCCAGAGGACCAACAATAACAGCTATAGCAGGGCCCCGTGCCCACACTGACCGTGAAGCATGGAAAGAAAACAGCTACTTTCTGCATTTCCTGTAAAATCTCTCTTGTGTTTCTGGAGCTATGCAGGAAAGAGAATTCTGAGAAATGTAATCCGGCTGTCCTAAATTGTCAAGGCTCAAAATCTGCACAGATTCCCATCGGAGTGAGCACCTGAGGGCTGACTGGGGGTTCTCTTAGGCAAAAGCAGAGAGGAAGGAAGTTCCTGGTGGAAGAAAGGGTGTGCAAAACCATGGGAGCACAGCATCTTGTGGGAAGGGGTGGTGGAGCCCCAGGCCTGGCTGGTGGAAGGCCTTCAGAGCCAGCTCAGGTATTTCCTGGTGATGGGCTTTGTATTTTAGACGGGTCACTGTCAGGGTGAGGAGGTGGGCTGTGTGCATCCCAGGAGGCAGGGAGAACCGTAGGGGAGGGAGAGATCTGGAAGGTCTAAAGGCCTTGTCAAGCCTTTCTTTATTCTGCTTCTACTTTCTAAATTCTTTTATCCACCAGCTGATTCATTACTTTGTCGAATCTTTAGGGAGTGTCTCCTTCACGTCAGGAATGTTTGGTGGTCGAGACAACGCAGTCCCCAACCTCTCATCTAAAAGCTTTGCCCAAATAAAACCTTACAAGTCAGGATAATGCCTGAAAAGTATTGGCCACTTGTTTTATCGTATTACTCTGTATTATTTTCTGAACATCTCACTTGCAGTATTGCTAATTTTATTTTGGAGGTGTTGGATACAAGGAGGGAATGGAGAATGAAGATGAGCACTGTGATCTCTGGCCTCTGCCAGGCTAAGCCAGTTGTTCCAAGCATATCTGCACATCACAGTTACCTGGAGAGTTTGTTGGAGAGACAGATCCTCTGGCCTTGCCCAGACCTAATGCATTCAATCTCCAGATGTGGAACCCTGGAGGCTTCTAAGAAGTTTCCCAGGAGACTCTTAAGCAGCCAGCTTGGCTTTATTCATTGCCACCCAGATCAGTGTCTTGTCAGCTTTAAGCTCTTGGCTTCTACTCCGCATCGTAAACACAGGTTGAGTTGGGGGCTGTTCAGCTGATGTCAGTAGAGGTCATTTCATCATCACGGTGACCTTGGAAAGCTTCCCGGTGCCTGAGTCATTTGCAGCAGGTGCTGGTGTGCTCACAGCATCAGAAGGGGAAGGACATGAAGTAATCTGAGGGCAGGGTGAGATCAGCGAGCAGAGTGATCAAGAATGAGAGGACAGGGTCCACTTGGAGTGAGTCCAGGTGTGGAGGGCGCATGGAAGTGACAGAGATGCTTGGGAATTTAAAAATGAGATCTGAGGAGACAGGAAAACTTGAGTTTCCATTTTCGCGGTATTTATAACATATAAAAATTTTCCATCAGCCACGTCTGTGAATGAATTAGAAGTGGGGCAGGGGAAGGCTGAAGTTGTTGCTGCTGGCTGGACACAGATTCAGGGCTGCCGCGTGTCCATGCTGCCTGTTGGGAGAAGTAGGGCAGGTGGGCGGCTCCCACAGCAGTGGTCTGGAGGGGTTGCTGGTCACTGTGCTCTGGCAGCGAGAGGAAAGGGCCCTCCATGCCCGCAGTGCTTCTAGCCTTGGCCTTCAGTGCTGCTTCCTCTGGACTCCCCTGCTGCCCCCAGGGCAGCTGGCAGAAGAAAAGCGGCAGCCCCAGGCCCCACATCCCTCCGGGGTCCTCTGTGTCCAGGCTGCACAACAGCCTGCGTGGCCAGCAGGCCTCGGGGATGGTGAATGGGAGCCACTGTTTGTTTCCACTGAGAAAGTCCTGACCTGCTTCCGGAGCCATTGCCATGGAAACGCAAGGAGGAGGTCCTTGAATGGAGCCTCTTTCCTCCCCATCTGCCCCACTCCCTTCCCCACCCCAGGCCGAGGCTGGTAAGGGCCAGCCCCCTGCTGCCTCGCTTTCCCCCTAGGTTCCTGCGCATTTGGTAAAAATAAAGCCGGGGGCCCTCCCTGCCCGCCTCTATAGGGATCAGTGACCCCATCTCCACGCGCCGCCCCAGTGTGTGGCGGCCCATTCTCACAGCAGCTCTTAACCTGGGCCTGCCTCACGCAAACAGAGAGCCAGGGAGGGCCTTCCAGAGGGACCCCCGCCAGCCTCAGCCACACTTCCCCGCAGAAAAGCCTCTCTTGGACCCCATATTTATTACACATATGCAGGAAATTTTAATAAAGGAAATAGAGCAAACGAATAATTTTGCCCCATTTACAAAATAATTGGGAGCCATTTAATAATGTAAATAGTCCAGGCGCAGTGGCTCCCGCCTGTAATCCAAGCACTTTGGGAGGCAGAGGCTGGTGGATTGCTTGAGCCCAGGAGTTCGAGACCAGCCTGGGCAACATGGCAAAATCCTGTCTCTACAAAAACAAACACAAAAATTAGCTGCACATGGTGGTGCGCGCCTGTAGTTCCAGCTATTTGGGGGCTGAGGAGGTGGGAGGATCACCTGAGCCTGGGGAGGTTGAGGCTGCAGTGAGCTGTAATCACATCACTTCATTCCAGCCTGGCCAACAGAGTGAGACCCAGAGTGTCTCCTCATCATCATCATCATCATATAATGTAAACAAATGCACTTTCTTTTTAGCAGGCTGCTTAAGCTCATAAGAAATTACTTTTTGCTCATTTTTATAATAACTAGCTTTTGTGGTGAAAATAATGTGCTACAGCCCTGTTTTATTTTATTTTGCTTTTGACAATAATTTAGTAATTCTTAAGATGGAAAAAAAAAAACCTAAGTAAAATTTAAAATTCACAGTGAGGCCATAAAATGAAGGCATTTGTTTTTACTGGTTAGATCAAAACCAGAATAAAAAGCAGAATTTCAGGGCCCCCTCCCCCCCTTTTTTTACACCTTAATTTGTATGCCTACTGAAGAATCATCAAAAGTCAGAATTTGACCTGAAGCCGCAGACTCCAGGGGCAGCATTACAAACTTAAATTGCACTTTCAATACCGGTAATTAGAGACAATGTGGTTTTGGCTTTCGGCTCACAGTATTGCACCAGGTACTGTGAATACTGTGATCAGTAAGACTAGTGAACCCCTTGACTCCATGAAGCTCAAGTTTTAGTGGGAAAAACATTGGTTTGGGTGTCGGAAGAGCTGAGTTTAATCTCCAGCTCTGTGACTTATAGTGACTAATTGAGTGACCTTGGAGAAGTCACTTACGTAAAGACTCTAGGCCAGAATCTCTTCATACGTACAGCAAGGCTAGTTTTTTTGAGGGTTTCTGTGAGCCTGAAATACGATGAGATATATGAATCTACTTTGGTAAGCCAGACCGATGCTTTGTGGAAGTTAGTCATTTTCGTTTCTTAGCCACTAACTGTGTATTCATCCATCCTCACGCTACTGATAAAGACATACCCAAGACTGAGTAATTTATAAAGGAAAGAAGTTTAATTGACTCACAGTTCAACAGGGCTTGGGAGACCTCAGGAAACTTGCAATCATGGCAGAAGAGGAAACAAACACGTCCTTCTTCACATGATGACAAGAAGAGAAGAATGTGTGCCAGCGAAGGAGGAAGCCCCTCATAAAACCATCAGCTCTCGTGAGAACTCAGTCACTATCGCGAGAACAGCATGAGGGTAACCGCCCCCATGATTAAATTACCTCCCACCAGGTCCCACCCCTGTGGGGGACACAGAGCCAAACGATATCAAACTGTTACGATTATATTCACCTGCATGTAACTGACGCCTGACTTCAATGTTTAGACAATGGGGACATCTTCTCATATAGCAGGGAGTCTGGAGTTGGGCTTTCCAAGGCTTGAGCAGCTGCTTAGGGAATTATTCCCTCTTCTACTCTACCATCCTTAGTATGGAACTTTCTTCCTTATGATAAAATGATGCCTGTTCCAGGAGGGATAATGGGAAGAACCGGGCAAACGGCGTGTAGATGGAGTAAATCTTTTGTCACAGAAACAGTAGCTTTCTTAGAAACATCTCACTATGAAGTTCTAGTATTTCTTCTCTGCCAGACACTGACACTTGGCCTCAACTAACTGCAAGGGAGTCTGGGGAAATGAGTTTTTAACAAGGTATACTGCTACCCCAAACAAAATCAGGACTCTGTAAATAAGAAAGAAAATGAACTGGATATTGACATGGGAGGCAACTAGCTTGACTATTTTTATGTTACAGGAAGATCTTCTTGAGTTTTGTAAACTCCTGGAAGGTATGCGCCATGTTGTGTGCAGTTTACTCATCCAGTGGCATAGAGCTTTATTATCTATACCAAGCAAACAATAAATCACTGATTGTATATGAAACTTGTCAGTTGCTGATTCCTTTTTATATGACCTCTCATTGTAAAAAATACTATGTGGGCTGAGGCATGGGGGCTCACGCCTGTAATCCCAGCACTTAGGGAGGCCAAGGTGGGAGAATTGCTTGAGGCCAGGAGTTCAAGACCAGCCTGGGCTACATAATGAGATGTCTGTACAAAAAAACAAAAAATCAAAAGATTAGTCGGGCATGATGGCATGCGACTGGAGTCCCAGCTACGTGGAAGGCCAAAGCAGGAAGATTGCTTGACTCCAAGAGGTAGAGGCTGCAGTGAGCCATGATTGTGCCACTGTACTCTAGCCTGGGTGATAGAGCAAGAACCTGTCTCAAAAAAAAAAAAAATTATACACACACACACCCTGTAGCATATGTCATGGGGATATTCTGAACATTAGTTATTAACTTTGAAGGAATTGAGAAGGGATTTATAACTTTACAGTGCTGGAATAGATGCTGTTACTGTCAATAGTGTTGTTAGTATCAAAGCTGGCATTCATGGGCAATTTTATCTCAACTCTTATGTTGCCACATGTGCCCATGAAGCCACAAATGAAGAAAAATATGGCCCCCAGATGGAAAAGAGAAGACCCACTGAGGGGGTTCTGGAAACCTCAGAGGATGACTGAATCCCATCCCAGATCTGATTCTCCCTCCTTCGAGCCCACATCACTCCTGCACTTGGATAGTCCTGGCCTTAGTGAGGCCGTGGCCCAGACACAACCAGGCCACGGGCCTCCCCTGTGGAGAGATGGCATTTGGCTGCTTTTCAGACGTGAAACTCTTTAAGTTTCTGCCAGTGACCCACATCATTAACTTTCGGCACAAGTCACCCGTTGGTGAATGAAAGGACACAGATCTCTTTCACTGCACCTTTGTGAGGGATTTTTAGAGTCAACAGAAGTGGGACCTGTCCTCGGCCCGGAAGGCCTGTTGGCCATTCCCGAGGTGCCAGAGAACCAGCCCCTTACAAGTTAAGAAATGGAAGCACATTTGAAGAAGGACTGAGGATGACTTGGTTCATATGTGGGAGCGGTTGAAAAAAAAGGCTGCTAATTATTTTATTTAAATTTTTTAGTGCTTAGCATGTGCAGGTGTGTAGTAAGTACAGTAAAAGTCACAACTCACTGAAAACTCTAAAAATTCTATGTGATGGGTAACATTTTGTCTCTATTTTGCATAGCAGGAAACTGGGAATCAGTGGGACTAAGTAACATGCCCAGAGTTAGTAGTCAGTAGCGGGTAGAGCTTGGCTTTGAACACTGGCATTTGGACTACTGAACCCACGTTCTGAGCCATTCATTGTGCGGTGCCACTTCCTGGGTAGTGGCCTTATGACAGCATTTGAGACATCGAGGTACCACTCAGCTGCTCATGATCTCCACCACAGACAGAACAAAAGGAGGCAGGCTTGATTTGCAGCAGGAAAGATAATGTTTAGTTACCTACAACTTCCATATGTCTAATACAATTAGCAGGGGATTGAAAGATAATAAAGGTGATTGTCATTAGAACTAACGCTGCATGTCTAAATTAGCTGTATCTTTCTCCTTATTTTTCTGAGCAAGATGCCCTTTTGAGACATCTTATATGGAAGGAATAGGCTGACTTAAAGTGGTTCTGATGGCAGTTGTAAATCAAAGATATACAAAGAGGGTGGGGTAGAAAAATTGAAAATTCTACAACTCACAGTTGGAAAATTTAGATCTTTCAATGTCCTTTTAGCACCTCCAAGTGTGAGAATTGGGATTATGGGGCAAAAAGTCCTCTTTGAACCAGAATTAAAGTTTAGATGGCATTACTGTTTAGAGACAACATCCACACTTCATACCTGAAAATCCTGCCATTTCTTTCGGAGAGTTAATGATCATTGAGGTAATTGATGGACCCAAGCCATTTCCCTTGATCTAAGTGCCTATATTGAAAAGCTATGCAACATCAGTGAAAAATTATTTAGTAGACAATGTGCCATACACAATAAGCTAAATACTGCTTAAGGAAGACAATAGGATATAATAACATGGGAATAATGGAAATAATATGCTGAAAATCCATTGGATAAAGAGATTTTGACGTCATGCTCAATCATTATGCGTGTTGTTTTTTGTAATTCTAAAAAACATACAAATTGCTTTTATAAAGTAGGAAGTAGAAGAGAAATCCTTGTGTCCATCTCAATTATTTGAGAGAGGTTAATGATAAAATAATTTACAAGGAGGAACCTTAGTGATTTGGAAACTTAGAATCTAGAATAGGAGATACGTCATAGCAATACTTGGTGGAATGAGAACAGCGAGTCCGCTGGAGAAGACTAAGACAGTTCGTCAGTTTGGGACTGCTCTGTGAATAGTTACAAGAAGTAACATTTCCTTGGAGCTTCCCCAGTGCCAGACACTGTGCAAAGCTCTTAACATTCACTGTCTCATGTGATCCTCTTAACAATCCATTAAGGGGTACTGTTTTTATCATCACACCTGCACTTAGAAAGACAGTCAAGGCTTAGATTAGTGGCAGCGCTGTCACTTACCCCTAGTTCTGCCTCACTCCTGAATGTGTGTGCTGGGTCAGACCATTGTCTTGGTTTTGGTACTGCAGACACCTGCCTTGTTCATTTGTAAAGGGGACCTTATAACAAAAAGCCAGCAAGTCCAGGCTGGGAATAGACTGTGAAATGAAAGAAAAAACCTGTATGGGGATTGTTTTGACCGGCCTGACAAAATGTTACCCATGTTGTCATTGATACTGAATATTCCTGGAGTTCTAACAATATGCCAGATTTTGGCAAGAGAATTGCTTTTCTGTCTCAGCCAGTGAATTCACAAGCTAAATCATGGGGCCAAGCAAGAGAGGTGCATAGGGCGTGGAATTTAAGGAGGCAACTCACTCCCTGCACCTGCCGGATTCTGAGAGTGAATCTTACACCAAATCAACACCAAATCTGTAAGAAGTGACCTCTTACAGCTTGGGCTATCCGTGTCTCTCTGGCATCATCCAAGTCCTGGCCCTGTGGCTGGAGAAAGGGTGACTCTTGAGTTTTTATGGCAACTAGTGGATAGTATGAATTGAATTTTGTTTCATATCTATTTCTCTTAAACAGAGGAGATAGGTTTGTATGATAAAAATATCTTCGATACTCAAAGGATAGAAAGAAATATTAAATTGAGGAATTACTTCTTTAACATTAAATGATTTGTCATGAAAGGAGCAAAATACGAAGGTACAGAGTTATCCATACTTAAGTAGGACATAAAGAAAATGAAAATCTTAACTACTTAATGTAAGCCCTTCAACCTTTTAACCTTCCCCTGCCTCCCCCTGTACATGCACAATTCAGTAGCACAGATGTGTCAGGCTTTTTTTTTTTAAATGGTGGAGAAAAGGCTGCTACTGGCTTTCGGGACTGCCTTGGCAGGCCTGGGATGATGCAGGAAAAGACCCAGACACAGCAAAACCCCAGATTTCAAATTCAGCAGGAAATCAACTAATGGAGAAGTTGATTTCCTGAGACTCAAGATTAAGGAACTTTGAAAATCCCTTAAGTACAGGTTTTCCAGTAACATATAGCATATGTTCCTTTCTTGGAAATTAGGTTATAACCACTTTCCTTTCCTTTTCTTTTCTTTTTCTTTTTTTTTTTTTTTCTTGGTTATAATGAAGTTTCTGGACAGCTCACCAAAGCCAAAACATGAAGTGTATTTTAGGAATTTGTTTATGCTTGGCCATTCATTGCACTTTTCTGGTGTGCTGGACTCAGTATGTAGAAACGAGATAGAGTTGTCTTTGTCTGGATGTAGCTTAGACTATTTGTATATAAACAGAAGAAGAAAAATGAGTTTGAGCCATAGTATTTGGCCTCCTTTCCTTCTAGAAGCAGATGGGGGGGTCTTGCAATAGCCAGATAGTCAATTCCTGAAAAGTGTTCTTGGAATATTTAGTTCTGATACTTCTATAGACCATGGTCAGATTTGGTGTTGAAAACTTTCTGTTTTTGCAGGTTCTTCTCAGTATCATTTTAGCAATTTATTCGAGAGCTGGGCCAGTATATAAGGGTATCCCCTTTCTGTCTATCCCTTAAATAATAGAAAAGAGGCATCCTGTTAAAGAATGTATACAATTTGGAATTCTGTTATACAAATGAGGAGGAGTCTGGGGAAGAGAGTGAGGTGTTGAACTCAGGAGTCAGAGACGTGGCCACCAAGCCCAGTTATGCCCTTGCCCAGCACGACTGGGCCTCAGGCATGTCATCACTCCCATCTCAGTGATAGTCCTATTCTGTGATGGGGGATAATGAGAGTATTGCATTTGAGAGGTGGAACTCTATACAATGTAAAGAATTTCATGTTGACCTATGTGTGTTCCTCCTCCTACTCTGTGGTCTTAACGAGGATCTCCACTGTAAAGCAGTAGACTCACTGGAAAAGAAAATACAGCAACCTAGAGTTTCCACTGTGTGGAGTGTGAGACTGCAATATACATTTTTTTTTTTTTTTTTTTTAAGATGGAGTCTCACTTTGTCACCCAGGCTGGAGTGCAGTGGCGCAATCTCAGCTCACTGCAACCTCCACCTCCAGGGTTCAAGCGATTCTCCTGCCTCAGCCTCCTGAGTAGCTGCAATTATAGGTGCTCTCCACCACGCCCGGCTAATTATTGTATTTTTAATAGACATGGGGTTTCACCATGTTGTCCAGGCTGGACTCAAACTCCTGACCTCAGGTGATCCGCCCATCTTGGCCTCAAAGTGCTGGGATTACAAGTGTCAGACACCGCACCCAGCTGCAATGTAATTTTTGTAAAATGGAGTTTAATAATATTCTAACCAGAAAGGTAAAGGAGCACTCTGCCTGCTTTTCTTTCTCCCACTGGCTGCTTGTCCTAAGTCTCATTGCTGGGCCTCACTTTCTCTTTCTGACCCCTAAAAATCGGGTTGCCCCAGAGCTCAGTCTTCATAATGTTTCTCTTTGTAGTGTTCAGCCAGTCTCAGAGCTTAGAGTATGCAAGTCACTTACAAATTCTTCTCTGCAGCTCTAGACTCACATATCGAACTGTTTCTTTACTGTCTCCACAGGGATGTGTAATAAGCACCGCACACTTAGCATGTCCAAAGGGGACCTCTTGTTCCCTCCCCTGCTGTTCCCCTGCCCAGCTTTCCCCATCTGGGGAAGTGAATGTTATTTCATTATTTAGGTTTCTGCTCAGAGAAGCCTTCTCTGTCCCATCACCTCAACTTCTCCTCACTCCTTGACTCTGCAGTCGCCCTCCTTGAATCTGTCTTGTTTATTGCTATGTTCTCAGGACCTCAGAGGATGCCTGACTCCTACTGAGAGGTGAATAAATAAATACTGAATGAAAGAATGAGTGAAAATGAATACACAAAGCAATTTAACAAAGAATTTGTTAAAGACAGAGGTAGGAGGAAAGAAACTAGTTCAGTTCTGGGGATACTGTCTCTTAAATTATTATTTTTTTAAATGGGATTGATAAATTCCTTAATGAAGGAATTTTCTTAAGTGAATTTTGCCTTCAGGAACAGCTAAAGCAGTTTAGGGATCTTGAGGAAAAATGTTGACACTTAAGCAGGTTTGAGGTCTTAATAGTAGGAGTTATTGATGAACAAGTATTTGCTAAGTTTCAGTTCTGAGACTTTAAATCCAATACTTGATGATAATTAAATGTTTAAATGGATTTTTAAAGCGCAGCAGAATATTAATTATTGCTTCTTGGTCATCAAAATCCATGCTGAAGTTACCATACTTTTTACCCATTGACAATGAAAGATGAGTCCAAAGAGTAGATCCACCTCCAGCGCCCACCATCCTCAGGCCTGGGGCTTCTGGCTGCAGGAAGGAGGTGCTACTACCAGGAGGCCTCTTTGGAGCTGATGTCTGAGCATTAATTTCTTCCACCAGGAGATTAGTAAATGACCCCTTCCACCTGCTGCCATCTACATTTGGACTTGGGTTATATCATTGATTTTTGCTCCTGCTGGATGAATTTTAATAATCATTCTCAAGGAGAAAGGAGATGGCATTTTGCACTGCTTCTATGCCAGCTTCTGTTTGCAGGGAGAAAGTCACTGCATCCAAATTCATACGTTGTCATTTTCCTCCTTTGTAAATTTGATAAGTTGGGGAGCCTCATGCTTATGAAACATGGGCTTGTTATTCTTTGGCCAGCATCTAGGTGGTGAACTTGTGAAATTTTAAAAACAAAATCCCACTCACCACAGCAAGATGAATAAAGAAACTACAGTGCCATCTGCTGGCATCCTGGGGAAATTCAAGCAATGCCTGGGCCAAGTCCAAACCAGAGGATAAAATTATTCAAAGTGTGTGATAGTTTGAAGACAGTAGATTAAAAATAATGAAAATATTGTCAGTCATCATTTCAGAGAGGAAAATGCAATCACGCTTTGTGATAATGGTGTAGCAGTGGGCGCGTACATTTTTCTGCAGTGTACTTTTTGAAGTATTTTGATGACTTTTAGGGAAAGTAAAAATTCGCAATTTATGTTTTCACTTATTACATAATCAGTGTTATCCTGAGGTAGGGATATTTGGTCCATAGCAGTTAGGTCAAGACTTCTCTAGTCCTGGCCAGGCATGGTGGCTGACGCCTGCAATCCCAGCACTTTGGGAGGCCGAGGCGGGCAAATCACCTGAGGTCAGGAGTTCAAGTCCATCCTGGCCAACATGGTGAAACCCCGTGTCTACTAAAAATACAAAAATTAGCCAGGCATAGTGTCATATGCCTGTAGTCCCAGGAGGCTGAGGCAGGAGAATCGCTTGAACCTGGGGGTGGAGGTTGCAACAGCGTGAGACTCTGTCTCTAAAAAAAAAAAAAAAAAAAAAAAAAAAAGACATCCCTAGTCCTTAGGGTGAGGACAAAAATACATATGGGGCTCCCTGTGCCTCTGGTGGCCCCTTACAGAAAACATGTTTAACCAGTTGCAGACCCCAGCCCGCTGAAGTAAGGTGGGCAGCTGCACAGTCCCATGACTTGAAGTGCAAAGTGCAGCACAGTAAGATTAAAAAAAAATTAAGAATCTAAACTTAGCAGGAACCCTTCTTGCTTTCTGAAGGATTTCCTGCCTCAGTCCCCAGCCAACTAGCTCGCTCTTATTTTGCTCCCACTTCTCCCGTGGCCCTGAGCACGTTACGGTTGCTGCTTCTCTTCCTCATTCTTCTCCTCCCCTCCCCCCCTCATCATTTCTTATGCTTTTTTGTTCCTGTCTCCCTCCGTCCCTAACCTGTGGCTCCCCTTTCTTCGTGTTCATCCATGTACCTTATTTGTGCTGTTGTTCAGTACATTTTGGCTGAATGATTTAAATTTTGAAATGGCTACCTCCTAAAAGCCTTGCCGGTAAATACAGGTATTTTCATTTTTGTGTGAACAGGAGGAAGGAGAGTAGGTCCTAGCCATGTTTTGGCACAATTTGGTGATAAGTGAGATTTTCCTTACATGTTCTGTATTCACAGCACAGGAGTAACGGGAAATAACTAGAATTCAAAACTAGCTCTTGTCCTCTCTAGCGGTTTCTCCCCTGATTCTGTTCTTAGCTCCGACTCTCCCTTAGTTTACAATAGAAAGCATTCAGATTTTTATGCTGGTCATCAACAGTTCTCTGCACTCAGATGTGGAGAATGGTGGTGCTTGCAGGGCATGGGCCTACCACTCAGAAATGGCACCCAGTGGTCAGCCCACACCAGTGCAGCTACACCAAAGGGTGGTGGCTTCTTGAAGGCGGCTCTGCATGAAAAAGCCTCCCTCCCCTCTCTCTGGTCACCTTAGATTCTCAAGGTCCTTTTATCCAAAAGGTAGGCAGAAAGTCACTGTAAGTGATTAGGATATTCAATTCTTCTTCCTCTGAATGAGACAGAGTCTCATTCAGTCACCCAGTTTGGAGGTCAGTGGTGTGATCATAGCTCACTACAACCTTGGACTCCTGAGCTCAAGTAGTTCTCCTGCTGCAGCCTCCTGAGTAGCTAGAACTAGAACTATAGATGCATGTCACCATGCCCAGTTAAAACTTTTTTAAATTTTTTTTTTTTTTTTTAAAGAGACGGTGTCTCACTATGTTGCCCAGGCTGCTCTCCTCCTGCCTCAGCCTTTGCTCTAATTTTTTCAGTGTAACTCATACCTGGCCTCCCACTTTCTTGTCTTCCCTAGCCTTCAGATGCAAAAATCACCTCTTCCATCTTCCTTCCTGGTGGTGAGCTTGTAGTGAAGATTCAGGTTTAAATCCCCCAAGTGTCTGTGTCTGTTCTGATGCAGGTGCCTTCTTTCTGGTTTGCCTTGGCTGCAAGCCCAAGGATACTGTATTTTCCTTCTGGGATTTGGACACACCTAATGAAAGATTTTGCTCCACACTCTCTACTGTTCCCTTTTTTTTTTTTTTTTTTTGGGACACAGTTTCACTCTGTCACCCAGTCTAGAGTGCAATGGTGCGATCTTGGCTCACTTCGACCTCTGCCTCCCAGATTCAAGCAATTCTCCTGCCTCAGCCTCCCGAGTAGCTGGGATTACAGGCCTGTGCCACCACGCCTAGCTAATTTTTGTATTTTTAGTAGAGACGGGGCTTTGCCATGTTGTCCAGTCTGGTCTCAAACTCCTGACCTCAAGTGATTCGCCCACCTCGTTCCCTTTTTGATACAACCAATTCTAGCTTTCTTTGGTTTTCCTGCTTTCTATCTTTAAATTTTGTTTGTCTAAGTTTTTTTCTGGAGGAAGGCTTAATGAACTGGTTTTGGGCTGTGTACACTTTTCAGATTATTTGGGTTAATCTGTATCTGCCTTCACAAACTGGCAGCCAAAGGTGTTGGGGTGGGGGGCAAATTCGATGCCCAGACATATATTGATTAATTTGGACACGTTTTAAAAAACGTTGGTTTATTTGCCATCACTTAAAAATGTTAGAGCTCTCGTATAAAAATACAGATTTCTGGCTGGGCACAGTGGCTCACACCTGTAATCCCAGCACTTTGGGGGGCCGAGGCAGGAGGATTGCATGAGGTCAGGAGTTCCAGACCAGCCTGGCCAACATGTTGAAACCCCATCTCTACTAAAAATACAAAAATTAGCCAGGCGTGATGGCGCATACCTGTAATCTTAGCTACTTGGGAGACTGAGACAGGAGAATCGCTTGAACCCAGGAGGCGGAGGTTGCAGTGAGCCGAGATCATGCCACTATACTCCAGCCTGGGCAACAGAGCAAGACTCTGTCTCAAAAAAAAAAAAAAAAATGCAGATTTCTGGCTTCTCTTTGAACATTGGAAGATTCAGCAGGATGGACATTGCACTTGCCAACTGGCAGCAACCAACTGGAGGAACTACGTACTGGCCGCCCCCTCTATTAAGGACACTCAATATCCTGTTGTGGGTCTCTCACCCGCCTCCCTGCCCCCTTTGTTTTCCTAGAGCCGACCACTGTACTCATCTGCGGGCCCAAGTGGCATTTGTGGTGCTGAGTTTATGTTTTCATTATTATTTGCTTTCTCTTTTCCTCTTACACAAGAGACTTCCCAGTGGCAGTAACTTCACTTGTATTAATAGTTCACAGAATGAAAGGTACTTCACCGATCATGTAGTGAAGTCTGTCTTCTTCATTTAATATTACAGGTCTCACCTTCGAGTGAGTCTTTAATAAATGTCGACAAATGGCACACGAGTCTATTTCTAGGGAGTCAGCAGACGGGTAGAAAAAGCCAGTGGTAAATAGCCTATAACAATTTCCCTGGCTGTATTAAGTAGTATTGATGCTGGTTCAAACTAGTTAGGGGGATTTTCAGTTGTCCCATGAAAGCAAGGCTCCCTGGTAATCTGATTTTTTTTTTTTTTTCTAGGAACCCTCTTCATAAATCAAACTCAGAAGACAGCTCTGTAGGTCAGTACCACTTTTCTTGGTTTACCTGTGTCATTATTTTAATACTTCATAGAAAACACGAACATGTGAAAATACAAAACCCACAATAATCCTTCTACTCAGAAATAAACACTGTTAAGATTTTGATGTACAACCTTATTCTCCTTTTTCTAGGGGATTTCAAAAAAACATAATTGTGATCATATTCTGCATACTGTTTTATAGTTTTTAAGTTAAATATGTTACGAGCATTTTCCCATGACTGAATATTTTCTACGTTAATAGAGAAAAAATTAGAAGCAACCTAAATATCCAGCAAAGAACGAATTGGTTAATTAACTTATGGCACATCCAATATGGTGGAATATTATGCAGACTTAAAAATTTACTGCTGCTGTAAATATCCTGGGGTCTGTGTCCCTAATAATGTCCTTAGGATAAATCCTTCAATTTGGAATTTTTTTGGATCCAAGATTATGCATAATTAAGGCATTGTATGTTTTATATATTCTTGATTATAAAATTCACTCTTGGTTTAGTAACAGCTATTCTGTTTGGATCAGAGGGTGGGTGGCTGATAGTAATTAGGAACATAAGTACTCAATCAAACCTGGCTGCCTGGCTTTGAATCCACTGACTCAATAGCTATCACCTTGTGCAGCTCACTTGCACCGAGCCTCAGTTTTCTCATCTGCTAGGTGGGAACAATGATGTGTCATATAATTGAGTATTAAATGAAATTTGCCATTAGATAGCAAAGTGCCTGGATATAGTAGCTGAATAAATGTTAGCTATTACCATTTATTAGGCTGCATCTCTGTTTCAGAAACATGAAAATGGGAGAAGGGAATATAGCTTATAGTCAAAGAAATATACTCTCAGCCTGTGCAGTGGCTCACTTCTCTTATCCCAGCAATTTGGGAGGCCAAGGATGGAGAATTACTTGAGCCCAGGGGTTCGAGACTGACCTGGGCAACATAGCAAGATGCACTCTCTAACAAAAATTTAAAAATTAGGTGGGCATGGCACCATGCACCTGTAGTCCCAGCTACTTGGGAGGCTGAGGTGGGCGGATCCCTTGAGCCCAAGAGTTTGAGGCTACAGTGAGCTGTGATTGCACCACTGCACTCCAGCTTGGACGAAGAGATCATGTCTCTTAAAAAGAAAATAAATAGGCCGGACGTGGTGGCTCACATCTGTTATCCCAGCACTGTGGGAGGCCGAAGCCAGTGGATCACGAGGTCAGCAGTTCGAGACCAGCCTGGCCAATATGTTGAAACCCCATCTCTACTAAAAATACAAAAATTAGCCAGGCGTGGTGGCTCGTGCCTGTAATCTCAGCTACTCAGGAGGCTGAGGCAGGAGAATCACCTGAACCCAGGAAGCAGAGGTTGTGGTGAGCCAAGATTGCACTGCTGCACTCCAGCCTGGGCGACAGAGCAAGACTCTTGTCTCACACACACACAAAAAAAAAAAAAAAAAAAAAAGAAAATAAATATTCCCGAACTGTCCAAGAGCAAGGCTGAGTTAATAATAATTAGTCTGCTTTAACCCTGCATGTCTGACATTTGCTTCAGTGTTAAGCCCAAAGGCAGTGGGTGATACAAAACTTGCCATGAAGCTCTGTCTTTGGCGGAAAGGCTCCGGTTTCATTCCCACAGCTCTGGGGGCTGTGAAAACTTAAATGTGTGGGCATCCTGTTTTGACAGACGACGCCCTTTCTAGCCTGGGAGCACCATAGACATGGTTCCCACACGTCTGCTTCATTGCTTGGCACCACCAGTCTAGACTGGGGAAACCCATCACTTCGCCGGGTTCGCTGGGCCCTGTTTCCAGTGGCCATGGAGCAACCAGACAGACAACAAGTGGTGACAGAGCTGCTATTTTGAATGTGCCACAGCTGCTATTTTGAATGTGCCACATCAGCACGATGGCAGACACCGCTGCTGCTGCTTTTTATTTGTAAAGAATAAAGGACTGCTCTACCCACTCATTTTACTTACTCTCCCCTTTGGCTTTGCTTTTAAAAAGGTGTTACATATTATTGATGATCGGAACCCTACCACATATTAAAAATGTCTAGCCATAGCAGCGAATTTGTTTTCACTTGAAAGTCACCGCAGTCATCTGGAAAGGATGGGGGGGGAGGTGGGGTGGGTAGAGGGACACCCATTTGGGAGATGACACAGCCGGATTGCAGTCTTTCTTGTCTTTGTGCCCTGGGTAAGCTGTAGGTGGGTCACCAGGTAGCCTGAATGCCAGGGAGTGCCATATGCATGCCATAGCGAGACCCATGCAGACCACACTTCTGAGAGTAACACTGGGGGCCAGACCCAGAGACCCAGGGGACTAACTCCCCTGACCTGTGGGCCCAGGACATACCAACCATTCTCTTCTTGTCATTAAATCTGGAATAACAGAAATAAACCAAGGGTAGATCAACAACAGAAATAACAACAAAACAAAGTGAACTTCTTAAAATACCCTATTTGTGGTGTAGTTGAAATAATTGTGGCTAAGACCAAAGGGGGGAAATATACTGCAAGACGAGGCCAAATTAGGCATACTAGTTAAACAAACATCAAAGTAAACACAAAAATGCATCTTTTGCCTTCCGTTTTGATGTTTCTGTTTCTCATCTTAACCTCACTGCACCATTTCTTGCTACTAGGAAATTTGCATTTCTTTTAAACAACTTTATAGGCATCTCCCATTCTTTCACTAACTGAAAGAAAAAAATGTCCTTTTGTGAAACCAAAGTATTCTTACCGGGTTTGAATTGTAAGGAAGAGGCTACTTTTGTTATTAATGAATCTATTGCTTGTGCTTTTTCTTCCTTTTTTTTTCCTTTTAAGGAAAAGGAGACTGGAAGAAGAAAAATAAGTATTTCTGGCAGAACTTCCGAAAGAACCAGAAAGGAATAATGAGACAGACTTCAAAAGGTACTGCAATGCAGCTGGCGGACAGTAGGTCCTTTTAGCTCTAACATGTGAAGAATCCTGTGCTGCTAATCTCAGCGGATGCTATAAGTTAGCGTAACTCACCACATGTGCCCATAAAATGTTCAACTTTTCTGACATTCCTGTTATTACATTAAGACTTTGTCCCAGTGATTTTCTTTTTTTTTAAGTCAAAGAAAACAAAAGGGGACAAGTTCACAGTTCTTTCCTTTCATAGATCTGACAGCAGAGTCCGAATCTTTAGTTTTCTCAGTTGCACCAACCTCAGAAAAATCTTTACTCTTCTCTCGTCAAGAGCTAGCCTGAAAGGGCCTAGAGAGCCCTAGCATGTGTTGGTCTGGGGCTCTCCTGTCCACGTTCCCACTGAGATCCTTTGCATTCTTCTGAACTTCTGATGCTCTTCTGCAGCGGGACGGTTATGGGGTGTTGCCCCTGGAAACTCCGGTGGTATGACATCATGGGAATTTGCCCGGGCGGCTTTGTGGAGGGAGTTCTGCCCTACTCTTGGCTGTGTCTTTTGTTGTTGTTTATATAGTAAGTAAATATATCATCCCTTTGAGGCTCAGTTACATAATTTATGTTTCCCCAGTATTCAGAGAAGAAACCAGAGCAAATCCACTTCCAGATTCCAGTCCAGCTGAATGAGGCTATCAGTAGATTTAAAAAGTTTTCCTTGATCACCAGTGACACTGCTTGTTTTCCTTTACAAAATCTTAGTGTCCTGTGCTGTGTGGAACGTTTGTCTGATTATCAGTACACATGGAAATGAGAAAAACGGATGTGAACAGCAGACACGTCACAGCACACCTGGGTTCCTTGGCAACACTCCACTTGGTTCTTCTTTCAAGTTGTCCTACTTTTAAGCATTCCCAGTTTTTTGTATTCACCCAGCATCACTTGTGATTTAAAATAAACCTTGGATTCTAAAAAAAAAAAAAAAAAAAAAGTCTAATTTAGAAAGAAAGCTAAGGAGAAAGGGAGAGGTACAGAGGGAGAGGGAGGGAAGGAGGAAGCCAACAGTTTACCAGCTAACGTGGATTTTTAAAGAACCCAACCAACTCCCCATCACCCTCTCTGCCATTTGAGGTGACACAGATAGTAAAATGAATCAAACCAGCAGGCTTGTCTCTTCACCCAGCACACACTATTATTCTCCCTGTGCAAGTAGCAAAGGGAACTTGAGGAGTATTTGTGGATTGATTGATTACAAAGTGGAAGTGAGGTGGAAATACAGGGCAACTTAAATTCCAAAGTCAGCCGTGCCGGAAATGGTTTCCTACAAGTCTACAGGCAGACTCTTCCCCTCTGTCTCTTACACCAAAGGCAAATTAAGCCACAGCCAGGGGCATCCTAATGATATTGGAAGCTGGTAAAAAGTCTGAATGAGAAAGCTGGGGAGGAGAGCAGGGTGTGGGACTGGAGTGCGGATGTTAAAGCTCATGTTCAGTAACATGTCCTTCCCCACACGCTGACCAGAGGCACCATTGCCCAATGTGGCTCAGATATACTAGAGGCAATAACAGTCTGTTTACTCTGTAGGAAAATCTCTGGAATCTAATGGGACATTCTCTTCTCTGCAGTTCTAGCTGCCTTCAGGTGTGAGTTGGGAGTTGATTTTTCCTCAGTTTGGAAACCAATTTATGACAATAATACTTTCAGATGGCCAGGCGCAGTGGCTCACGCTTGTAATCCCAGCACTTTGGGAGGCTGAGGCGGGCGGATCCCGAGGTCAGGAGATCGAGACCACGGTGAAACCCCGTCTCTACTAAAAATACAAAAAATTAGCTGGGCGTGGTGGCGGGCGCCTGTAGTCCCAGCTACTCGGAGAGGCTGAGGCAGGAGAATGGCATGAACCTGGGAGGCGGAGCTTGCAGTGAGCCGAGATTGCGCCACTGCACTCCAGCCTGGGCGACAGAGCGAGACTCTGTCTCACAAAAAAAAAAAAAAAAAAAATACTTTCAGATACAGACCTATATGGCACCCTTCTTCTGATTAACTCAACATGCTTCATGTCTGTGATTTGCACTTAGCTTTTTTTTTTTTTTTTGGTCTTCAGATGGAGTTTTGCTCTGTCACCTAGGCTGGAGTGCAGTCGTGTGATCTCGGCTCACTGCAACCTTCACCTCCCGGGTTCAAAGCAATTCTCCTACTTCAATCTCCTGAGTGTCTGGGATTACAGGTGGCTGCCACCGCACTCGGCTAATTTCTGTATTTTTAGTGGAGACGGGGTTTCACCTTGTTGGCCAGGCTGGTCTCGAACTCCTGACCTCAAGTGATCCACCTGCCTTGGCCTCCCAAAGTGCTGGGATTACAAGCATGAGCCACTGCGCCCGGGTGCACTCAGTTTTGAGGAATAATAACAGTGAAATAGCTTAGTAGAAATGGAAGGTTTTGCCAGGCTGTGGGTCTGGACTCTGTGACCTTCCTTCCTCTGTCATGACCCAGGATTCTTTCCCACTTCTTTGCAAAAATGTTTTCTTCTCATTTGTATTTCTAATGAAAGGACACAGAGAACCCACAGCTGAAGGAGCCTTGGAATGCTTGTGTGATCCAGTTGGGTGTGTAAATTAGATCTTTACTCCACCTATAGCGAGGAGCTCTCTCTCGCTTTCCTCCAAAACCTGTCCACTGGGTGCTCTATATCTCAAAGGCTCTGATCATCTTGAAGGATTTGTTTCTACGGTGACACCCATGTGTTCTGCAAGCCTGTTTCTCAATCAGAGGTGCTTATTGGCTTCTTAAAAAGCAGCATATTTTTGCCATCCTTTGCTTCATCAGTAACGTTCAACATACATAGTGTCCTGAGCAATATTCTTCCCTAGCCTGAGACAGCAGATGTTCAGCATTGACATTCTGTTTTGCCATTCTTGTTTTCACTCCGTTATTCTTTGTCCTCAATCTCCAGGAGAAGACGTTGGTTATGTTGCCAGTGAAATAACGATGAGCGATGAGGAGCGGATTCAGCTAATGATGATGGTCAAAGAAAAGATGATCACAATTGAGGAAGCACTTGCTAGGGTAAGCATGCAGATACCTGGTTTATGTTTGAGAGGACTTGACTTTCTGAAGTGTAAAAATGTTTGTGGCCAACAAGGAGTATAGCAGGTATCCATGTTGTCAGATAAAATATTGATTCTGTTTACTTGATACAAACATTCCACTTTGTGAGGTGAAACTTCTATAGTCAATGAAAACATGAATGAATGAATGAATGAATGAATGGCAGATATTTTTGATCTGTGGACCACATTAATGAGGAAAATGGCCTTCTGAATGCAGCTGCAAAATTCACAAGCCTTTTGAAAAGAATGTAATCAGTAATAAAAGATCAATTATTAAATAAAAATCAAATGTACTAAAAACATTGTAAACATCAGGATTTTTTGTTTTTCTGAGGTAGGGTCTCACTATGTTGCCCAGACTGTAGTGCAGTGGTGCAATCACAACTCACTGCAGCTTCAACCTCCTGGGCCCAAGCAATCCTCCCATGTCAGCCTCCTGAGTAGTTGGGACCACAGGTGTGTGACACCACACCTAGCTAGTTTTTAAATTTTTTACAGAGACAGGGTCTCCTCATGTTGCCCAGGCTGCTCTCAAACCCGTGGGCTCAAGTGATCCTCTCACCTTGGCCTCCCAACATGTTGGAATTATAGGCATAAGCAAGCACACCTGGCCTATAAATAGCAGTTCTGTAAGATACCTTCACAAACTGAATTTTGAATAATCTAAAGGTTATACTTACTTTCATATCTAAGCAAATATTAATCGCAATTTATTGTTTGTTTTTTGTTTTTATTATTTCCCCCTGAGTTAAGTTAGGCACTACATGAAGCCTAATTAACCTTTAGGATACTAGAGCAGCATTTATGATAGTAAGGCAGCAATTTATTAAGAGATTCCCTGCTTTGTTGTTGAGCAACGAACCCACTGATTCTTGAATTTTCACTTTGAACAGTTGGTTCAGTACTGTGCAGGTAACTCCCAAATAAACAGGTTTAGAAATTGACAAAAACCTTCAAATCACCAAGGAACCATTGAATGAGTTTACCGTTGTCTTGGTCCATTTTGTGCTGCTGTAACAGAATACCACAGACTGGATAATTCATCAAGAACAGGAATTTATTGGCGCACAGTTCTGGAGGCTGGGAAATCTAATGTCAAGCGGCCCCAGCAAGTTTGGTGTCTGGTGAGACTGTGCTCTTCTAAGATGACACCTTGTACACCACATCATCTGCAGGGGAGGAAGGCTAGATGCTTATAAGCCAGAAGGAGGAATGCCAAGAAGCTAAAGGGAGCAAACTTGCCCTTTGATAATGACAGTAATACTACCCTATCACCTCCCAAAGTTTCACCTCTTAACACCGCCACAACAGCTACCGAATTCTCACCATGAACTTGGGGAGAGACAAACATTCAACACATAGAAACCATAACATTCAACCTATAGCAGCCATTGAGTAGAATCTTAAAGGTCTGAAACCTTGAAACAGTGGCACACATATACTCAGTTTAGTTTAATATACAGTAGTTCCCTCTTACATGCAAGGGATATGTTCTGAGACCCCCAGTGGATGCCTGGAACCGCAGATGGTACCAAACCCTATACATACTATGTATGTTTTTTCTTATGTTCCTATGCATACATATCCGTGATAGAGTTTAATCTATAAATTAGATATAATAAGAAATTAACAACAATAAAAATAAAATAGAACAATTATAACAATATCCTATAATAAAAGTTATGTGACAAAGACGTCTATTTTCACTACTGTTATTCAACATAGTACTGAAAGTCCTAGCTATAGCAATCAGGCAAGAGAAAGAAATAAAAGACAACCAAAGATTCCACTGAAAAACTATTAGAACTGGTAAATTAAGTAAAGTTGCAGGCTACAAAATCAACACATACAAATCAGTAGCATTTCTATATGCCAGCAACAAATAATCTGAAAAGAAATCAGGAAAGTAATCCCATTTATAGTAGCTACTAATAAAATACCTAAGAATAAACTCAACCAAAGAAGTGAAAGCTCTGTATAATGAAAACAATAAAACACTGATGCAAGAAAAGGACACCAGAAAAAAAAAAAAGGAAAGCTATTCCATGTTCATGGATTAGAAGAATCAATATCATTAAAATGGCTATACTACCCAAAGCAATCTACAGATTCAGTGCAATCCATATCAAAATACCAATGACATGCTTCACAGAATTAGAAGAAATAATCTTACACTTTGGGAGGCCGAGGCGGACAGATCACTTGAGATCAGGAGTTCGGGACCAACCTGGCCAACATGATGAAACCCCGTCTCCACTAAAAATACAAAAATTAGCCAGGCGTGGTGGCACGTGTCTGTAGCAAGCTACTTGGGAGGCTGAAGCAGAAGAATAGCTTGAATCGGGGAGGCGGAGGTTGCAGTAAGCCCAGAGATCGTGCCATTGAACTCCAGCCTGGGCGAGAGTGAGAATCCATCCCCGCTGACCCCAGAAAAAAGGAAAGAAGAAAAAATAATCTTAAAATTTGTATTGAACCACAGAATACCTAGAATAGCCAAAGCCACCCTGAGCAAAAAGAACAAAACTGGGGGAATGACATTAACTGACTTCAAATCTATACTATGGAGCTGTAGTAACCAAAACAGCATGTTACTGGCATAAAAACAGACATATAGACCAATGGAATAGAACAGACAGTCTGGAAATAAACCCATACGTCTGCAGTGAACTTACTTTCAACAAAGGTGCCAAGAATATACAATGGGGAAAGAACAATCTCTTCAATAAATGGTGCTGGGAAAATTGGATATTCATATGCAGAAGAATAAAACTAGACCCCTCTCTCTTGCCATGTAGAAAAATCTAATCAAAATGGATTAAAGACAAATCTTTAAGACTCAACTATGAAACTAGTAAAAGAAAACATTGAGGAAATTCTCCAGGACATTGGACTGGGCAAAAACTTCTTGAGTGATATCCTAAAAGTACAGGCAGCTAAAACAAAAATGGACAAATGGGATCACATTATGTTAAAATGCTTCTGCACAGCAAACAAAGCAATCAGCAAAGTAAAAAGACAACCCACATACTGGGAGAAAATATTTGCAAACTACCTGTCTGACAAAGGATTAATAAACAATATATGTGGAACTCAATAGGAAAAAAATCCAATCTAATTTAAAAAATGGAGAAAATATCTGAATAGACATTTCTCAGAAGAAGACATACAAAGGGAAAACAGACATGTGAAAAGGTGCTCAACATTATTGGTCGTCAGAGAAATGCAAATCAAAACTACAGTAAGATATCATCTCACCCCAATTAAAATGCCTTTGTGGGATGGAGTCTCACTCTGTCACCCAGGCTGGAGTGCAGTGGCGAGATCTTGGTTCACTGCGACCTCCGCCTCCTGGGTTCAAGTGATTCTCCTGCATCAGCCTCCCAAATAGCTGGGATCACAGGTACCTGCCACCACACCTGGCTAACTTTTTTTTTTTTTTTTTGAGATGGAGTCTCGCTCTATTGCCCAGGTTGGAGTGCAGTGGCGCAATCTTGGCTCAGTGCAACCTCCACCTCCCAGGTTCCAGCAATTCTCCTGCCTCAGCCTCCCGAGTAGCTGGGATTACAGGTGCCCACCACCACGCCTGGCTAATTTTTGTATTTTTAGTAGAGACAGTGTTTCACCATGTTGGCCAGGCTGGTCTCGAACTCCTGACCTCAGGTGATCCACCCGCCTCGGCCTCCCAAAGTGTTGTGATTACAGGCATGACTCACTGTGCCTAAAATGGCTTTTATCCAAAAGACAGGCAATAACCAATGCTGTTAAGGATATGGAGAAAGGGGGACCCTCGTATATTGTTGATGGGATGTAAATTATTACAGCCACTATGGAGAACAGTATGGAGGTTCCTCACAATACAAAAAAAAATAGAACTACCATATGATGCAGCAATCCCGCTGCTAGTATCTACCTAAAAGAAGGGAAGTAAGCATAGAGCTATCTGCACTCTCATGTTTATTGCAGTGCTGTTGACAATAGCCGAGACTTGGAAGCAACTTAAGTGTCCATCAGCAGATGAATAGATAAAGAAAATGTGGTACATGTACACAGTGGAGCACTACCCAGCCATAAAAAAGAATGAGTTTCTGTCATTTACAGCAACATGGATGGAACTGGAGGACATTATATTAAGTGAAATAATCCAGGCACAGAAAGTCAAACTGCACAAGTTCTCACTCATTTGTGGGAGGTAAAAAGTAAAACAATTGAACTGATGGAGATAGAGTAGAATGATGGTTACCAGAGCCTGGGGATGGTAGTGAGGTGAGGTAGGAGGTAGGAGGTGATGGTAGGTAGGTAGGAGGTGATGGTAGGAGGTGAGGGGAAGTATGGATGGTTAATGGGTACGAAAGTAGAGTTAGAAAGAATGAATAACATCTAGGATTTGCTAGCACAACAGGGTGATTACAGTCAACAATAATTTATTGTACATTTAAAAATAACTAAAAGATTATAATTGGAATGCTGGGCTTAGTGCAGATGAGCAGGTCGGTGCTGGGGGAGGTGGCGGAGTGGGTGGCAGGTGAAAGTGACAGCCTCCTGTCCATGCTGCTCATCTCCTGCGCCTTCATTCTCAGCCTGGTCTGCTTTGCCACAATCGTAACCACCTGGCCCAGCTGCCGGCTGGTGCAAAATGCTCATCATATGTTTTCTCTCCCATTCCATTCCTTGGGCATGCCATACATTTGGGAAAAGTTCAATTGAATTTCTAGAAAGTGCATATGAGAAGTATGGACATATGAGAAGTATGGACCTGTATTTAGTTTTCCTATGGTGAGCAAGACATTTACTCCTGGAGAGAGATGAGACTGCACCACTATTTTTTTTGAGACGGAGTTTTGCCCTTTCAGCCAGGCTGGAGTGAAGTAGCATGATCTTGGCTCACTGCAACCTCCACCTCCTGGGTTCAAGCGATTCTCCTGCCTCAGCCTCCTGAGTAGCCGGGATTATAGGTGCCTGCCACGACGCCCGGCAAATTTTTGTATTTTTAGTAGAGACGGTGTTTTACCATGTTGGCCAGGGTGGTCTCAATGTGATCTCATTTGATCCACCTGCCTCGGTCTCCCAAAGTGCTAGGATTACAGGCCTGAGCCACTGCGTCCAGCCGACTGTACCACTTTTTAATAGTAAAACCAAAGATGCAGAAGATGTCTACAGTCATCTCAGGACACCTGTGTTTGGGAAGGGAGTTGAATATGACATGCCTAATCCAGTGTTCTTGGGGCAAGAGAAAATGTTAAAAAGTAGCCTTAATGTAGCCCACTTTGGACAGCCAGTTTCTATAAGTGAAAAAGAAAGGAATACTTTCAAGTTGGGGAGAAAGCAGAAAAAAAAAAATCATGTGAAGCTCTTTCTGAGCTCATAATTTGATAGCTAGCCATGGTTTACATGGAAAGGAAATCAGAAGTCAACTCAGCGAGAGGTGGCACAGCTGTGTGCAGCTGTGAGTGGCGGCTTTAAGCCTTTGGCCTGGCTGTGGCCGGCCACCTTGGCCACCTCTGCGTGATTGCAGAAGCAGCTACAAAGCTCATTGAGAGCACGACTATTGTCTGTGAGGCAACCCAGAAACACAGAAACCAGAAGAAAAAATCCAAGGCATTCTCCAAACTTTACTGGATTCTACAGACAAGGGTGAGCATCTACTGGCAGATGAGGAAGTCACAGGGCTGCTTATTAGACTGTTCTCAGGGCAGCATACATCCTCAACTGCTGGTGCCTAAATGAGCTGCTTTATAGAGACGAATCACTTCATGAAAAATGTTATTTGAAGCAGAAAACTGTCCGTAGAGAGGATCTACCTTCTTTAACTTATGACCTGCTCCAGATTGAAACTCCCCAGCACTTTGGGAGGCCGAGGCAGGCGGATTGCCTGATGAGGTCAGGAGTTCAAGACCAGTCTGGCCAACATGGTGAAACCCCGTCTCTAATAAAAATACAAAATTAGCCGGGCGTGGTGGCACACGCATGTAATCTCAGCTATATGGGAGGCTAAGGCAGGAGAATCGTTCAGGCAGAGGTTGCAGTGAGCGGAAATTGCACCTTTGCACTCCAGCCTGGGCAAAAAGAGCAAAACTCCATCTTAAAAAAAAAAAAAAAGATTGAAACTTATTTAATCACTGTATAGAGAAACTTAAGACTTAGACTTCCTGTATTGACTATATTGAGAATGGCTAAACTGCCTCAGAGGGTGTGATAGGACGTGCCATTCCTCCAGGCCACCAAATGGGTTTATCTCCCACTGTCAATCAAGGATTTCAAGACAATTGGGTGGAGCTTGTGGATCCTGATCCGTGATTACAGGACGTCTCAACAGGAGAGAAGATTGTCTATGTGCCATTTGGAGGTGGGCGTCATCGTATTGGGAAAACTTTTGCTCATGTTCAGATCAAGATAGTTTGGTCCACTCTGTTTCATTTGTATGAATTTGATTTCATTGATGGATATTTTCCCATTGTAAATTATAAAACCATGATTCATCACACCCCTAAAAACCCAGTTATCACATACAAATGAAGATCAAAATGAGAAAGGCTACAAAGAACTAATATGTGAAACATTACTGTAAGCTGAAAAATCATTGGAAAAGAATGAAACTTATAAAACAAACCTCAGCGTACTGTCTTTTTTAGTGTAATTTTAAAAGATAGCTTAACTTAGGATTTCAATATTTTATTTACTGAATGCTTTCATCTCATCTAATGGCATTAACAGGCATTTTCTAATAGCTTTATGATGGATAATTAACACATGTGCTTTAAGGAAGTCAAGCTCATTGGTAAAAAAGTTGCTTAGGGAGATCTAGGTCATCAGCAGATTTTAAATAACAATTTCTGTGTACCGGGATACCTCTGAGGTATTGCAGGTTTGGCATCAGACCACTGCAGTAAAGGGAATGTTGCAGTAAAGTGAGTCACATAAATTTGTTGGTGTTCTCAAAAAAATAGTTTCTGGATTTAATATAAGACGCACCGCCTTATCTCTTCATAGAACTGAAAAGAGTTAGGGCCTTGCTCTGGATTCGGCGTTGGCTTACGAGAGTGTTGTGGCTGTTCTGATCTTCTACCCAGACCACTCAAACTTTCTCCATGTCAGCAATAAGGCTGTTCCATTTTCTTATCATTTGTGTGTTCGGTGGAGTAGCACTTTTCATTTCCTTCGAGAACTTTTCCTTTGCATTCCCAACTTAACTGTTTGATGCAAAAGGCCTCGCTTTTAGCTTACCCTGGCTTTCAACGTGCCTTCCTCACTAAGCTTAATCGTTCCTAGCTTTTGATTTAAAGTGAGAAGCATGCTACTCTTCCTTTCAGTTAAATGCACAGAGGCAATTGCAGGCTTATTAATTGGCCTAATTTAAATATGTTGCGTCTCAGGAAATAGGGAGGCTTGAGCAGGAGGGAGAGAGATGGCAGAATGACCGGTCAGTGGAGCCGTCAGAACACACACATTTATCCAGTAAGTTCACTATCTTATATGTTTAGGTTTGTGGCTCCCCAAAACAATTACAATATTAACATCCAAGGTCACGGATCACAGGTCATCATAACAGATGTAATAAGAATGAAAAAGTTTGAAATACTGTAGGAGTTGCCAAAATGTGACAACAGGGACTCAGAGTGAGCCCGTGCTGTTAGAAAAATGGCACTGATAAACTCGTTCGATGCAGGGCGGCCACAAACCTTCAATTTGTAAAAGACAGTTTCTGTGATGTGCAGTGAAGTCTAGCTCAGTAAAGTGAGTTGTGCCTGTACCAATTTTAAGGGCTTACATAGCTCTTGGCAAGTAAGTTCAGGACATTCAAATCTTTTACTAATTCCATAAGATGTAGAAAGCCCATACTTGGAAGCTATAGGTTATTCATTTATGTGAGTGATTTGTTTGTTGGGGGGTGAAGATAAGAGGGAAGGGAATACACTCACATTTAAAGCCTTGGATAAAAGAGAATAGTAGTAAATTTATTGGAATGATAATACTCAGCATTAATGAGCGATATTGTAGAAAAATATGTCCTTTGCCATTTTAACTGGAAGCACTGTCTATATGAAATTGAGAGAGATCTATGACCGTGATTTAATAATCACATTTCCTTAAAAATAATTATTTATACTAAAGACTGCTCAAGTCAATGTGATCTAATCATTAAGTATTACACATTGATCTGATAATGTATGTATGTGATTCCAACAAGACCATAACTGTGTGAAAGTCAGAAATAAAGTCCTTTGGAGATTAAGCAAAGAGCACTTAATGTTTGTCATTGACTATCACTGATGTTTTGGCATGGTGAACTTTTCTTTTTTTTTTTTTTTTTGAGATAGAGTCTTGCTCTGTAGCCCAGGCTAGAGTGCAGTGGCGTGATAATGGTTCACTGCAGCCTCGACCTTCCAGGCTCAAGCAGTTCTCATGCCTCAGATTCCTTAGTAGCTGAAACTCTAGGCATGTGCCACCACACCTGGCTAATTTTTTTTTTCTTTTTTTGAGACAGAGTCTCGCTCTGTCCCCCAGGCTAGAGTGCAGTGGTGCGATCTTGGCTCACTGCAACCTTCACCTTCCAGGTTCAAGCAATTCTCCTGCCTCAGCCTCCCAAGTAGCTGGGACTACAGGCACGTGCCACCACGCCCAGCTAATTTTTGTATTTTTAGTAGAGACAGGGTTTCACCATGTTGGCCAGGCTGGTCTCAAACTCCTGACCTCAAGTGATCCACCTGCCTCGGCCTCCCAAAGTAGTGGGATTGCAGGCGTGAGCCACTGTGCCTGGTCCAAACTTTTCTTAATTCCGGGTGTCATACATCTGATTCCCTGGAAGCACAGCCTGAGATAGAGACTCTTGTGTATCTTAGTCTATTTAGTGTTGCTATAAAGGAAGACCTAAGACAGGGTAACTTATAAAGAAAAGAGGTTTATTTGGCTCATGATTCTACTGCCGAGAGATTGGTCGTCTAGTGAAAACCTCAGGCTGCTTCCGCTTATCGTGGAAGGCAGTGTGTGTGCAGAGATCACTAGGTGAGAAGAAACGAGGGAGAGGGGAGGTGCCTGGCTCTTTTATAACAACTGCTCTTTGGGGAACAAAAAGAGTGAGAAATCACCTTCCCCACCCCTCCCCAGGGTATTAAACTATTCTTAAGGGATCCTCCCTCATGGCCCCAAACACCTCTCTTTAGGCCCCTATCCCCAATATTGGAATTCAATTTCAGTATGAGGTTTGGGGAAAGAGACATCCAAACTATATATAGCATTGTGCAAGTGGCTTATTGAAAGAAGGCTTTTAAGAGAAACCTCTAAGTGAGGGAGAAGGATGAAGTTGGACAGAGATGTGATTTCAGGAGGAGTCTAGCCTCACTCAGCCTGATTCCAAAGGGAGTGGGGAGCCCTGGAGGGTGAATGGCATTGTAGAGTTTGTCATGCCAGGGACGAGATGTCTGAAAGCTGATTGGGGATGGGGAGCAGCCATCTAGATATCTTTGTGGAGACAGCTTCTTTTAGTCATGTTCTCTAGAGCAGGGTATGTGAATTTATACTTATAGGACATTCTTGTAAAGTCATTAAGGTAATCTGGGCATCTGGTATACCAGAGCACAAGATTATGAACCAGGAACCTAGATGTATCGTTGAGTCATTTCCTTATAAAAGCTATTGTGCATCAAATCACAGAGATTTGGACACATATAGAGTCCATAGGAGGTTTTTAAAAAATTGATCCCATGGGGAGAAGTTGGAAATGATTTATCTCAAAAGAAGAAGTAAAGAACTTAATCACAGTCTTCAAGTGCCTGAGGGTTGTTAAAGAGTACATCTTTCAGATGTCCTGGAGAATGTTTGATTGTTTGTTTGTTTTTAAAATCTCTACTGAGGACAGATTAGAAAGAAATGAATTTAAAAAGCAGCTGGAGTGGATTTCGGTTTAATATAATGTAAATGCTCTTTATAGTAAGTACTAGTAGAAATTGGAACATTATGATTTATCTCTCCCTAAAGGTCTCCAGGATGGAATAAGCATTACTCTTTTAAAGATGGCCATCATTCTAAAAAATCATGTCATGGACTTCAACTGTGAGAAAACAATGAGATTTGGGAACACAGGATGTGAGGGAATGTTTTTGCTTAAGACACACAGACACACACACACACACACACACACACACACACACACACACACCTTAAAATGTCATTATTTTATAACTCCTGGAATTAATGTAAAACACTACAGATTTGCTTTAAAAGGTATACATTCTTTAATGAAATTACAAATGGTCATGCCTTCATGAAATTATAATTAAACCAAAACTTCTCAAAACAAAGCGGAATATAAAAATGTAATTATAACAGGTAATTATCCATGTAATAACCTGAGTAATTACATGGGTTTTTTTTTTTTCCTGTGCAGTGCACTTAAAAAAAAATAGAGAACTTGTTTTGTAACTTTAAAACACTTAGAGTTGTGTAATTAGGATAATTAAAAAAACAGTTGCCAGGTGCGGCGGCTCACGCCTCTAATCTCAGCACTTTGAGAGGCCAAGGCAGGTGGATCACTTGAGCCCAGGAGTTCGACACCAACCTGGGCATCATGATGAAACCTCATCTCTACAAAAAATACAAAAAAATTAGCTGGATGTGGTGCCATGCCCCTGTAGTCTGAGCTACTCAGGAGGCTGAGATGGGAGGATTGCTTGAATCAGGGAGATCAAGGTAGCAATGAGCTATGATTGCACTACTGCACTCCAGCCTGGGCAACAGAGCGAGACCCTGTTACAGAAAACAAACCAAAAAACCAGTTAAGTTGCAAAGTTTGGGTAGGGCACAGAATTAAAATCTCTACCAGAAGAGCACACATACTTTTAGGCCCCAAAGTAGATAGCAGAGATGAGCATACAGCAGGAAAAAAAAAATCATCATATATGATTGACTAGTTAGAAATTTGTACCTGTTTTCCTTAAAGCTGAAAGTTATTTAGTGGCTCCTAGGAGATGCAGCTAAGGTTGGGTATAAACATGGACTAGAGACCTGGAGACCTGATAATCTCATGATAATCCCATTTTCCAATGGGCAGATACTCTCAATCATACAGGCAGAATGTAGCATTTCACAAGCCAATATATCAAAATGGAGAGAACATCCTAGTGTATAACATAATGTAAAGACTGGACCAATCTAAGTGTCCCTAATGTAATGGAAAGATTAAAATGATTAATACCCCTAATACCCAAAAGTTTAAACATGTCAAGTTAATGTGAACTTTGAGCTTTCTGTTCTCTGAAAGCACAATGGTAATAATAATAGGATTAGAATAACTCTATTGCTTTGATACAGTGTGCTGAGAGTTTTGCTGCATTATCATAGTTAATTCTGGTAACAGCTCTGTAAGACAAATTTATTGTCATGCCTGTTTTCCAGGTGGCGGAACCAAAACACAGAGGGGTTAAATAATTTGTCCTCAGGCCTCCCAGCTGGTATTTGGTTCTGCATTCAAGCTCTTACTCAATAATCAATACTGCCTACCTCCTCCCACATATATGCAGGAAAGAATTTCACAGGTTGAAATCACAGTTGTGAAAGTGGCTTTTTCCTGAGGAATAACTGTCATTGTAGTGGTGCTACCACATCCTCAAGCTCCGGGGCTTCGGGATTGTCCAGTCACCATCACGTGGGCTGGGAGGTTCGATTATTTCTGTTTTTAAGTTGCTTGGCACATGGAACATGATTTGATCACTGTCTTAAATTCATATGTGTACACTGCTCTATAATAGGGTTTGAATGCAGTGACAATTGCTTTGAACCCCAGAGCTCAATTTCTGTGTAACACTCTCACATATGCCATCCTGAAAGATCTCATCTTGCTAAGTTAAATTTGCTCACTTATTTGGGAAGTATAGTAAAAGACGTTATAAAAAATTTTTTAAAGTAAATCTGCTCATTTTGCTATAGCCTTTCTTTCTTTTCTTTCTTTCCTTTCTTTCCTCAGAGTTTCGCTCTTGTCTCCCAGGCTGGAGTGCAGTGGCATGATCTCGGCTCACTGCAACCTCCGCCTCCCAGGTTCAAGCGATTCTCCTGCCTCAGCCTCCTGAGTAGCTGGGATTACAGGCATATGCCACCATGCCCAGCTAATTTTTGTGTTTTAGTAGAGATGGGGTTTCACCATCTTGGCCAGGCTGGTCTCGAACTCCTGACCTCAGGTGATCCACCTGTCTCGGCCTCCCAAAGTTCTGGGATTACAGGTGTGAGCTACTGTGCCTGGCCTGCTATAGGATTTCAGTTGTCTTTCTGTGTTTTTCAAAAACTAGAAACCTTGTTTCTGAACCTAAACTTTTAATATCTCTAAGATCTCAGTAGAGAGACCATCCTCAAAGATCTCCAGTAACCCCATAACGTTTGTTAGGTGATAACATGGGACTAGCAACTTGAAGCCATTTTGAACAAGACAAACGTGATTTTTAAAAATCTGTTTCAGGGTCGGTTGTGGTGGCTCACACCTGTAACCCCAGCATTTTGGGAGGCTGAGGGGGTGGAACACTTGAGCTCAGGATTTTGAGACCAGCTTGGGCAACATGGCGAAACCCCATCTCTACAAAAAAAAAAAAAAA
>NW_026652302.1:756440-793205 GCF_009828535.3 Hylobates moloch | reverse complement strand
ATATATACATATATATACATATATATATATGTATATATATGTATATATATGTTTCAGGGTTTGACCCCATTTCACTAAAATGTCTGTAGTCCGTCATTTTCTCTTCCTAAAAAGGACATGCGTGTTTTTGACTTACACACTTGGAAAGGTAATTCAGAGGCCAAACTACAGACAATTTCTTTATAATCAAGCTGAGGAAACAGAAGTTTTGATGTTGGAGGGGGAAAGTGAAAATTCTTTCTGGAACACAGTATACAAAGAGTCCATTTTGCCTGTTGATTTGACTTAGATGAAAACCCACAGGGCAGGGTACTTATCTTCCTCTTGGTTTTGGGAAAGGTGTCTTTGGCTGGTACTTAGTTACCAACACTGGCATGAAGAAGGTACCCAAAGTGATCTCTCTGCTGCTTGAGCACAAGATTATGAACCAGGAGCCTAGATGTATTATTTGAGTCATTTCCCTGTAAAAGGTCTGGCCAGTGTCTGGCCATTCTTTCCATTTCGATATCCATTTCTTCTTGTTACAGCTCAAGGAATACGAGGCCCAGCACCGGCAGTCGGCTGCCCTGGACCCTGCTGACTGGCCAGATGGTTCTTACCCAACATTTGATGGCTCATCAAACTGCAATGTGAGTTTATCATGTCTTTGACATCTTGATCACCTACGCTGATAAGGGACAGTCTTTGGATTTCTTTTTGCAACTTCTGACTCGTACCTGGGTCTGCAAAGAGGTGTCCGTTCATATAGATTGCTTATTTTCTCTACCTGACAGAGACACTCATCTACAGTCAAAATAGTGTTATCATGCTGGGGTTTTGTTTTTTATTTTTTTATTGCAGTAAAGTATACATAAGATGACATTTACCATATCAGCTATTTTAAAGTGTTTGGTGATACTGATACTGTTAATGATATTGATCATTAAGTACATTCACATTGCTGTGCAACCAGCATCATAATTTACTTCCAGAAGTTCTTCATCATTTCAAACCGAAACTCTGTTCCGATTAAACAATAACTCTCCCTACACCTCCGCCTCACCCACCTCCACACACACCCTGCCCCTGGCAGCCACCATTCTACTTTCTGCCCCTGTGAATTTGACTACTCTTAGTAGCTTATATAAGTGGAATTATACAATATTTGTCTTTGTGTGTCTGGTTTATTTCACCTAGCTTAATTCTTTCAAGGTTCATCCATGCTGCAGCATGTATCAGAACTTCATCCCTTTTTATGGATAAATAATATTCCACTATATGTGTATACCACATTTTGTTTATCCATTCAGCTGTTAATGGACACTTAGGTTGCTTCCAGCTTTTAGCCATTATGAACAATGCTGCTCTGAACACTGGTGTACAGATATCTCTGAGTCTCTGCTTTCAATTCTTTTGCACATACCTAGCACATACCTAGGGGTAGAATTTCTGGATCATATAGTAATTCTGTATTTACCTTTTTGAGGAACTGCCATTTTTTTTTTCACAGTAGCTGTTTTACCTTCCTGCCAACAATGTACAAAAGTTCCAAATTCTCGCCTTTCTCATCAACACTTGTTATTATACTTTTTTGATAATAATTATCCTAATGGTGTGAAATGGAATCTCATCGTGATTTTGATTTGCATTTCCCTCAAGCATCTTTCATATGTTCATTGGCCATTTGTGTATCATCTTTGTAGAAATGTCTAAGTCTTTTGCCTGGTCTTCAGTTATGTTGTTTTGCTGCTGTTGTTAACTTGCAGGGGTTCTTCCTATTTTCTGGATATGAATCCCTTATCGGATATGTGATTTGTCAATATTTCCTCCCACTCTGTGGGTTGCCTTTTAACTCTCTTGATAGTGTCCTTGATGCACACACTTTTAAATTTTGAAATGTAGTGTGTCTATTTGTTTTTTTAATGCCTGTGCTTTTGGTGTCATATCCAAAAAATCATTGCCAAATCTAATATCTTGAAGATGTTGCCCTCTGTTTTTTTCTGAGGGTTTCATAGTTTTAGCCTTTAAGTTTAGGTTTTTGACCTGTTTTGAGTTAATATTCGTATATGATGAAATGTATGGGTCCAACTTCATTCATTTGCATGTGGATATCCAGTTTTCCCAGAACTATTTGTTGAAAAGACTATCCTTTCCTCATTTTATGGTCATGGCATACTTTTTGAAAATTAATTGATCATATATGTGATTATGTATTTCTGGGCTCTCTATTTTATTCCATTGGCCTACCTCTGTCATTTTGCTAGTACCATGCTGTTTTGATTACCATAGCTTTATAGTAAGTTTTGAAATTAGGAAGTATGACACCTCCAATTTTGTTCTTGTTTTTTAAGGTTGTTTTGGCTATTTAAAGCTTCCTTGAGATTCCATATTAATCTTAGTTTGAGTTTTTCTATTTTTGAAAAATATATCATGGGGATATTGATAGGGATTGCATTGAATCTTTAGATTGACTTGGGTAATATCATTTTAACTATATGAAATCTTCCAGTCAATGAACATAGGGTATCTTTCCATTTATTTATGTCTTCATTAATTTCTTTCAGCAGTGTTTTGCAGTTTTCAGTATATAAGTCTTGCTTCCTTAATTAAATTTATTTCTAAGTATTTTATTCTTTTTGATGTTATTGTAAATGACAATGCTTTTAAAATTTTTTTCAAATTGTTCATTGCTAGTGTATAAAAATGCAGTGGATTTTCATGCATTGATATTCTATCCTGTCACTTTGCTGAATTTATTAGCTATATAGGCTGTGTGCGTGTGTGTGTGTGTGTGTGTGTGTGTGTGTGTGTGTGTGTGTATAGTGTTAGGGTTTTCTATATATAAGATCATGTCTTCAGGAGGCTGAGGTGGGAGGATTGCTTGAGCCGAGAAGGCCAAGGCTGCAGTAAGCTATGATTGTACCACTGCACTCCATCCTGTCTTAAAAAACACAAACAAAAAAAAAAAAAGAAAGAAAACAAGATCATGTCTTCTGCAAAATAATAATAATAATAATAATAATAATTTAACTTTTTCCTTTCCATCTTACATACCTTGTATTATTCACACTGTTTCAATATGACCAAAACAGTGCTTCTTATTCTACAAGTTCCATAGGGATGACAGGAATGAAGGCTCCAGAATTTCATATAGGCTTTTTTTTTTTTTTTTGATAGAGTCTTGCTCTGTCACCCAGGCTGGAGTGCAGTGGCGTAATCTCGGCTCACTGCAACCTCCACCTCCCAGGTTCCAGCGATTCTCCTGCCTCAGCCTCCCGAGTAGTTAGGACTCAAGGTGCGCACTCCCACACTCAGCTAAGTTTTGTATTTTTTAGTAGAGACAAGGTTTCACCATATTGGCCAGGCTGGTCTCGAACTCCTGACCTTGTGATCCACCCACCTCAGGCTCCCAAAGTGCTGAGATTACAGGCGTGAGCCACTGCACCTGGCCTCATACAAACATTTTAGGGTGCCATCTTCACAATGTGTGGAGCAGAAACAGAAGGAATTACCTCTTTTCATGTATTATATAGTTGTGTTTTGTTTTTTAGGTTATCTCATTGTTAAAATTTGGAAACAACCCCATCTCCCTGTCTTCAGTCTCTTGTCTTTTCCTATCTATGTTCCATACAACCAGTCATCTTTCTAAAACACCCCTCTTTTCTTGCAGTTATGTTTTGAAAAGGCTGATGGTTTTCCATTTCTATAAGATAAATTCCACCCTTCTTGGCACACTTAAAATTCTATGTGATCTGGCTTTAATCAATTTCTTAAATCTCATATTCTATCTCCACACCCAATACCCTCTACACCAGACATACTGGACCCCGTATGCGTGACTGAACAAACTTTGTGCTTTTCATTCTTCTGCACTTTAACTCACATAATTTTCTTTATCTAAAATGTTTTCCTCCAAAATTTTCCTGGTGAAAATCTGAGTTTTTCAAGGTGAAGTCCAACTGTTCCTTCCTCTCTGAAACTTTCCTTCCCGTCCTCAAGCGTATTTATTGCTTCCTATTATGTGCTTTTGTTAAACTGACTTTATAGATCAAACCTAAACAATTATCCTAGAATATCGAAATTGATTGTACAAATTTCAGCCTCCTTGGAAATACTGACCCCCTTGGGCAAGAAAGACTGTATTCTTTGTCTCTCCAATGTCCAGCTCCTATAGAAATATTTCAAGAAGAGCATTGTATTTGAACATTCATTCTTTTTTGTTGTTGTTGTTGAGAAGGAGTCTCACTCTGTCGCTCAGGCTGGAGTGCAGCGGCATGATCTCGGCTCACTGCAACTTCTCAGCTCACTGCAACTTCCGCCTCCTGGGTTCAAGCAATTGTCCTGCCTCAGTGTCCCGATTAGCTGGGATTATAGGCATGTGCCACGATGCCAAGCGAATTTTTCTATTTTTAGTAGAGATGGGGTTTCGCCATGTTGACCAGGCTGGTCTCGAACCTCTGACCTCAGGTGATTCACCCGCCTCGGCCTACCAAAGTACTGGGATTACAGGCGTGAGCCACCGCACCTGGCCTGAACACTCATTCTTCCTGGCTGCCTTAAGAGCATGTTTTATGTCTTGCAACTACAGATTCAGTCTTTACCTTTTTTTGTATCTAAGCAACAAATGGCAGTTTATCAGAAATAAATATAATCCTCCCATCATCTCCCAATTTCCTGAATCAAGCACCAGATTTCCACTGCAGCTAAAAAACAAAGGATTGTGAATTTGAAAGCCCTGCCTGGTTTACTTTTGTGTGAAAGTGACTGAGACGTTACCGTTTATAATAATAAATGTGTCATAGGCCAGCCAGCAGTGTGTCCCGGGACGATGAGGTAATCAAAAGAGCCGTGTCCATGGTTATCAGTGTGCCTTTTTGGGTCTCTAATCCTCAAGTCCTAAAGTCTAACATAATATAGATGTAAATCATGAACCTAAAGGATCATGAGGAATAAATACAGTAACTCAGGACTGATTCAAACCCAACTTGGAGGAGAAAACAAAGACCCAGTTGTCCATACTGGGTCCCTTAGTATCAGACCCACTGTATACTGCCCTGATTAATAGCATCTGAGTCAAGGGAGAGGTTAGAAGACTTTGTCCATTCAGAGAAACAGGACTGTAGTAAAACCTCACACACTTAGACTTCAAAGAGAGAAGCTCGTTTTGTTTAGGAAAAAGTTAATATAAGTATTATCAAGCATTTAGAACAAGCTGCTAAGAAAGCATTATTAAGCATTGGTTTATGAGACCCCTTTCAGGGGGCTGGTCAGAACCATTACCTAGATATAAATTGTGAGAATGAAATGGGTTCTTCTTAATAGTTGGAACATTTCATTCTCTTCAGCATTTCTTTATTCATTTGGGAGGCATTTATGGAGCCCTTGCTATATAGCAGGCATTGTGCTAGATGTTTGAGTTATAAAAGTAAAGGAGAAAGAGAAAGGTCCTTTTCTGACAGTTTATGCTTTAGAGCAGAGGTTAAAATCACACCCATGTGGCCGGGCACAGTGGCTCACGCCTGTAATCCCAGCACTTTGGGAGGCTGAGGCAGGCGGATTACCTGAGGTCAGGAGTTCGAGACCATCCAGGCCAACATGGTGAAACCCTGTCTCTACAAAAATACAATCAAAAATTAGCCAGATGTTGTGGCCTGTGCCTATAGTCCCAGCTACTTGGGAGGCTGAGGCAAGAAAATCTTTTGAACCCAGGAGGCAGAGGTTGCAGTGAGCCAAGATCGCAAGACTGCACTCCAGCCTGGGCAATAGAGCAAGACTCTGTCTCATAAAATATATATAAATAAATAAAATAAAATCACACTCGTGTGTGCACACAGATTTGAGATGCCATATACACATTTGCGTTACTAACTTCTTACCAAACTATTTCTTCATAGATGGCTCGCAAATAAATTCAGCCTGTCTTAGTTAGACCTAGGGCCAGAAATACCATATGCTTCCTCCTCTCAGAGCACAGTCTTCCAGAAGTTCTGAAGAGTGACTTCTCTTTTGGCTGAGAGGCATAGGTGATGACAGGCTAGTCAGCAATGCAGTTTTTTTGAAGCAGTTGATTTACTCTGTGTATTTTGCTAGCTGACTTTCTGCCAACACCCATGCCCACCTCTGGTCATGCTTTTCAGAGCTACAACCCACCACCATCACCACTGATGTTTGCTTGAACCTGATTGTAATCCTAAGGTACATATATGACCCTTGCCCCTCTTACTCTGGCTTTAGCCTGTTCTGCATTTTTATGAAGAGTTGGCCAGAAACCCCATCCAAAATATTCATTCTCATTATTTTAGATTTTCCTCTGTGGCAGAGCAGTTAATTTCAGAATTCAGCCACCATGGGTTATAGGCGCTTTGAATATTTTTGTGCAAGAGCCGGAGCTTTTCTGTTTTCTATCGATTCCTTTCTAGAATACAGAGATGTGAAAAGCCCACTGGCTCGAATCAGGAATGCCCAGGCCATGAAAGTTTTAGGGATCACAAGGCCTTTGTCACCAGACCTCAATGCCTATATTGATGCCTGTCATGCCTTAGGATTTCATTTGCATTGATTTCATAGGCTTCCCCACCCCCATCGCTGAAATTAGATAATCGCGTGTTGCCTCACAATAAATCCATATGCACATTCCTAGTTTCCAAGAGTGTAAAGTACTAAAGATAGTTACCAGGGGAAGTGAAAAATAGCTTTCCCTTTGCCAGAGAAGAATCTGTTTTGTGCTGTTTTCCATTAATAATAAACTTCTGTTGGGAGTGCTAGAAGTTTTAAAAGAGATTTTTGGTTGAGAGCTTAGCTCGATTTCTTATTAAATGTCTGCACATTTATTTTATTATTTTTCATTTTAATTTAGTTTGGTAAGTTTATTTTTTCCTTTGCCTCCTGCAAGGAGGGATGATTGTAAGAGTTCTCAAGCTTTGTGCCCTAAGGTTCAGTTTATTTTTTAGTTAAGAAGACATTTAAAGAAATTATGATCTCTGTTTTACTGGGTTTTCTAGCTTTTTACTAACGTAAGTTGTAAATCATGGTTTTTCTGTTTTTAGAAAGCTGGTGGGTAAGAGTTAGTGATCTATACCTGGTACTTGAATATTAATAAAAATGTTTGCTGTGAAAGATCTTTCCAAATGAAAGGTCATTTGATGGCAATCTTATTTAAAATGTTTTAAGAATATATATAATGTATGAAGAAAAATGAAAGCAACAACCATGGCAACAAAGCACAAGATGGGCTAGAGTCATCTTTACCGTTCAGTAGATTTTTCACTTCGTAGCAAAATGTGTTCCAGGAAAAGCTGGAATTGTGTTTCTGTAGCTGGAGTTCCTTACCAGGATGGAGGACCTCTAGGGAAATGTTGTTTTGAGTGAGTAAAGCAAGTCATCGTTTCATAACTGATCACTTTTGCTTTTGGGGAGTTTTAGAGTTGGGAAATATTTGTGCAAAGAATGTTATGCAGGAGGCTGAGGCAGGAGAATTGCTTGAACCCGGGAGGTGGAGGTTGCAGTGAGCCGAGGTCACGCCACTGCTCTCCAGCCTGGCGACAGAGCAAGACTTTGTCTCAAAAAAACAAAAAACAAAAACAAACAAGAATGTTATAACTGTGGCCTTGTGGCCTTATAACACCACCTTACCTCCATGTGTGCACTCTTCATAGCCTTCCATTCAACCATACGTACATTTTTGTCACGAATTTGGTTTGAGGTAGAGAGAGCCATGTGGTTGAACTGTGTCCAAAACTTTGGGCAACAGACAGAATGCCATGGAGCTATTTTCAATGTTTCCTCGATTGAGGACTTCCAAGGTCTCAACTAAAATATCCCCAGATTATAAGATCTTTTAGTTGGCACCTTTGAAATCTTTTTGGGACTTTCTAAAATTGTAAACCATAAACATGTGCCTCCCCAGTGGCCAGGTTTTACTTAGAGTTTTCAATGTCCTTTCACCTTGAAGACATTGTCTTCAAGCCAGAGGATTCAGTTTCAAAGTTTTGGAAGGAAAGGTAGTCACAGCCCTAGTCAAAATAGAACATTCTGAAAGATAATTTATTAATAACAATCCTGGTATGCGCCAAAAGCCAGGGCACCGGCAGAAGTTCCTTTTAAGTGGTTCTTGTGGTAAATGGCTTAATTTCCATTATGACACAAGAAAAGGTTAACAGTGTAATCCCTTTTTATAGAATATGGCGGAAGAACAGTGCACACACTTATAAGGTAGCCTGAGCAGTTGTGACTTCACTGCTTTCTGGAGCAGAGTGGCAGCATCCTTCTACTTGTATGACCACTGTCCTCTTTTTTAGAATCTGCTATTCTGAGCTCAACTCAAAATTTTAAAGGTTGACTATTCTTGCTGTGTTTATTTTGAATGTTTTTTTTTTTTTTTTTACTAGAGTAACTTTTAGACACTATCTTTAGGTTAAAATTTACCAGAAGTTTTATTTTTACATTTCAAAGGTGCTAACATATAAACTGGTATCATTAGCTTCATCATATGCAAAAGTCTGACCGCAAAGATGATTTCTTTAATGGCAGCATATGATGAATTTACAAAATCTGCTCCCACCTATAAATAATCTCAGCAATCTAAAAACATGTGTACAATTTTTATAGTTTTGCTGACTTGGATGGCAGTGAATATTGATTAGATGCATAAATTACGTGAAGAGAGACACATACCATAGTACTTGAGTCGGCGTTGTAGGTACGGTGAAAGTATCCCCAAGAAAATCATGGATTTTATTTCTACTGTCTTTCTCTTCTTGTAATTATTCATTTATTTTTTGAGGAGTCTCGCTCTGTCGCCCAGGCTAGAGTGCAGTGGCGCGATCTCAGCCCTCTGCAACCTTCACCTCCCAGGTTCACGTGATTCTCCTGCCTCAGCCTCCAGAGTAGCTGGGATTACAGGCGCACGCCATCACGCCCGGCTAATTTTTTTTTTTTTTGTATTTTTTAGTAGAGACAGGGTTTCACCATGTTGGCCAGGCTGTTCTCAAACTCCTGACCTCAGGTGATCCACCTGCCTCAGCCTCCCAAAGTGCTGGAATTACAGGCGTGTTTGATAAGGAAGTTTAAGAGAGGATAGATTCCAAGTATAAAAATAACTTTCATTTCTGAATAAGCGTTTTGCTTTTTAATGGTGTTTGCTTTTTTTTTCCACTGCATCTCTTTTCCTAAGGGATCTTTTCATAACTCTGAGTGTGTGGGTTTAAATTTAAAAGCGTTCTAATTGGCAAGATGCTTTTTGGTTTACAGCTAGAAAATGGTTCTACTTATTGAAGCGCTAATGGTTGTCTTAGGCTTATGTTCTTCAGTTCTTTATTTCTCACACAGAAGAAGAGTTTGCTTGTTTGACTTGTAATATGACCAGGAGAAAGAAGAAACAAAACATAGCAATAATTTATCAGAAGGCATTTATGCCCAGTATCCTTGGGACAGGTATCAGCAGTTCTGTATACCATGCATGCAGTATTACCTTGTGTAGATGAACCCTTTTCAAAAATCTTTCTACATGTAACTATGTTAAAATTAACTTTTATTGGCTGGGTGTGGTGGCCCATGCCTGTAATGCCAGCACTTTGGGAGGCTGAGGCAGGAGGATCACTTGAGGCCAGAAGTTCAAGACCAGCATGGGCTCTACATAAAAAAGTTAGCCGGGCATGGTGGCACACGCCTGTAGTCCCAGCTACTCAAAAGGCTGAGTCGGGAGGATTTCTTGAGCCCAAGAGGCTGAAACTGCAGTGAGCTATGATTGTACCACTGCACTCCAGCCTAGGTGACAGAGCGGGACCCTGTCTCAGAAAAAAAGAAAACAAAAATGTAAAAAATTTTTTAAAAATATAAAATAATGTATACTGATCTTAGTCTTTTAATGTGTTTGAGACCTTCATATGATTATTCTGATTTTTATGGATAATTTTTATAAATTTTCATTTTATTTCACTGGGTAGGAGATTATAGGAGGAAGTATTACTCTGTATTTTAATAAAACCATGATTCTGAAACTAAAGTAATAGTAAAATAAGAATATATTGAAGTTCTTATTAAAACAGTAAAAGTAATAATTCCTTTAATCTACAGCTTAAGGTGAGACTAAAGGAAAAATCAATCCATTGGAAAAATATACATAGTGAGAGATTTTGAGAAATGCCCATTTTGTTCCGTCTGGTTATAAGCTGCCCAGGAGCCATTGCTTAGGTGGCTTCTTGTCACTTCTTCTCTTCTGCCCTCCCATTCCCAGTCTTTTCTCTGGGACAGGGGCCGAAGTTTTCAGGCATGTATTTGTTGAGTCCCTTTAGATCACCATGTTTCCACAGAGTTACACAAGAAGGAAGCTGTTGCCTCTACTAGTCCCTGGAAACCAGGCCTTCGCCCTGCGTGGGCAAGAGAGGAGACTGGTTAAGCTCAGACTTGAGTCAGACCTTGGGCTCAGATTCAAATCTCCCACCTATTAGCTCTGCATCTGTGGCCAGGCACTTCATCTCTTTGTTATTTGATGTGAAGATCTTCTGCCCTTCCCGTCAACTGCCATTCTTGAAATACTTGAGTTCCCATAAAAGTGCTATTTTTGTACATGCCATTAACATGGTAGTAATGGCTTATATTCACGTATCAGCAGATAGGCTAGAATTGTCAGAACAAGCTTAATGTAAAAGTGCATGTTTACTTGGTTACACTTTTACCAAACACATAATCAGTTTGTTTTCTATTTCAGAAGGTATTATTGTGTAAGTGGGTTTAAGGGTGGATCTGGTATGATTTTAGTAAGCATGTTTGGACTTAGGAGTACCGTCTGTGAAGTGTAAGTAGTTATTGTACTGAAATAATCTAGGGCCCTACAGTGCTGATGACGTGGTCTCATAGAGTGTGTGGGTGTGGGTTCGGGTTCCATACCTGTTATATTGGAACGCACTTTCATGGCAGGCCCATTTGGCTCTTGGACTTTGGGAACTAACCAGGCACATCTTTATCATTACTGATTTCTACAGTTTCAGGAAGTTGAGGGTGCTTGCTGCATGGAGGCCTTCCTCGACATATCAAGGGCTGGCCGGGCGTGGTGGCTCACGCCTGTAATCCCAGCTTTTTGGGAGGCCAAGGTGGGCGGATTGTCTGAGCTCAGGAGTTCTAGACCAGCCCGCGCAACATTGTGAAACCTCATCTCTACAAAAAAAAAAAAAAAAATTTAGCTGGGCGTGGTAGTGTGCACCTGTAGTCCCAGCTACTTGGGAGGCTGAGGCAGGAGGATTGCCTGAACGAGGCTGTAGTGAGCTGTGTTCATGCCACTGCACTCCAGCTTGGATGACAGAGCAAGAACCTGTCTCTAAAGAAGAGAAAAAAAAAAAAAAAGAAAAAGAAAAACATATCAAGGGCCACACTGATAAAAACAAATGACAAAATAACCCAGATATTATATAATATGAGGATACCTATTTTAAAAAAATTAATTTAAGATAGATTATGGATACAATTTGGTCTGTTGTTTCTTTCATTTGGTTGAACTTTGTGGAACTAGAGATACTAGACAGCGTTTGACCTATAAAAGTGGTGATTTCCTTTGTCCAACCTCATACATACATACCAAAGAGGATATGCCACATTTCCCCTGCTAGCTGATTATATTTCAGTACAGATATTTGTAATCTAATTCGGTTTAGAGATTGGCATTTCAGTTTGCAATCCCAGTTTCTTATTGTGCTTTTGGGAACAACGCTGGGGAAGTTAGGGATAAGAGGATTTCCATTACTTGTTCAATGTTATTGATTCATTACATGTCAATTCCTTGTTACATCATTTGCTCTAGTGCCAGTCCTTATTTAATAGATGGGTTGGGGAGATACCCAGGCACTATTGTTGTTCGTAAGTAGAATTTAGACTGCGGGCCATCTCCAACCTAAGCCTGCTTATTAGAATCATAGGTTGCCCATCACTGGTTTTGAGTCCATTTGAATGTTGTCACAAGTACCCATTGTATCAAAATTCTTTTTTTTTTTTTTTTTTTTTTTTTTTTTTGAGATGGAGTCTCACTCTGTCGCCCAGGCTGGAGTGCAGTGGCGCGATCTCGGCTCACTGCAACAAAATTCTTAGAACCATAGTCAGTCATCAGACAAATCATTTAGAAAGCAATATTTTAACACAACCAAATTTTTTTACAGTATAATTTCTATCAAAATATCCTTTTATTCTCTTCTCTATCCCATTCATCTCCCTCTTTGTACCACACCACACTCCTAACTTTCCAATGTTCACTCTACTGTTTATTATTAGTATTATGCTAATAGCATCATATAAATAGTTTATAAAAGGATGCAAATCACTTCTTACACTGCGCATTTGACCCAAAGTGTAGGTTGAAAGAATGCCATCTTGAGCATTCTTTCATTTATTTACGTGCAAGCATTTATTGAGTACCCACTATGTGCCAGTCCTTGTACACAGGGAGCTTGGGTTTGAGAAAAGGAGCCAGATTAATAGATGGCGTGGTTGTGGACTTCATTGAGATTTTCCTGCCTATTGTGATAGGTGCACACAGAAAGTCCAGCAAGCCCCAGCAAGGAGGGTCTGGGAAGCCTTCCCAGAGAAGGTGGTTGACACTGAGGAAGAGCTTTCCAGGAGAAGGAGAAATGTGTGTCAGGAGAGGGAGCAGCAAAGTCAGAGGTCTAGATGAAGAGCTGAGTAAATCGGAAAACTTGGGTAATATGAGAAAATTGGGTCAAGTAATATGAAGCATTTCTCTCTCTTAGTATTTTGACTTCTATGGTATAGATTCTATTTGCTTATTTTTATTTATGAATTGGTTCTGTAATAGGTTGTTTCCTTATTTCTGCAAACTGTAAATTTATATCATTTATTTTTTTATCTTGTCTTTGAGGTCTCATTTAATTGAATTCATGTTCTTATTAAATTATTTTATAGAGAGAAGCAACTATTAGGAATTTCTTCCTGTTCCTTGAGTTGAGATGATGAAGTGATGAGAGCAAAAGATTGGCTTTTTGTTTTTATCTATGCTTCTTCTTTTTCCCCCTCTCTTTGCCATAGTTTGTTTGTATAGTTGTCATGCATTTTTTTTTTTTTCACCTTGGTCCTGTTTGGGTGGCTCTGATCACATTCTCCATTTGTGCTGATATTGAGGGTTATGTTTTGACCTGTTTGCCATGCTATCTGACAATAGATTTTTTTTTCTCCTTTCAAGATACAGTTGAGGGCTTCATTTTGTGGTCCATTTATGTTTGTTGTTGCTACAACCTGGCCATGATACATGGTGAAATGTGGTCTTCATTAGGATAGCTGGACTCTGCCTTTTCTCTCCTGAAACTATGTTGAATGTGCCGTATCATAATTTATGCCACCTGGTTCATAGCTGGGGTAATTGGTGGAATATAGCCATTCTGCCTTTCCTTCATTTTTTGAATTTTAGAGACTGTATTTCAGTCAAGAACAGCCTCACTTGAGTTTCCATCGTTTCACTCATTGCTCTTCTGTAGCCATTTCCACTGCTCTTAGGTCAGAAAAAGATAAAGAGGTCACACAGTTTCCTTCCAGATTTGGAGTCACATGAAAGGATTCTGTGGATTCCTGCCAGCCTGGCTTTTGTAGAAGTTGTGGGCCTTTTCCGTGGGCCTCAGAAATTTGTTTCTTACCTTGGTCATGGGGTTTAGTACATTAGATTATGTAGCTTTCTCTCTTTGGTTGCTCTTGGCGCAATATTTTTGCTAGTTTTTAGTGTTTTATTGTTTGTTTGTTTTTTCTTCTTGGGGGGCTTTTGTGCATTTTGTTAGTCGTTGTGAGAAAAGTATTCTGTGATTCAGTGTTCAGCAGAGTTCACGACTTGATAGTTTCGCCAATTGGATGACCACAAACAACCTTTCTAGCTCTAAATAATTCCTCTCTGAAGGTATTTAGTCTAGATTTCTCCAGTTTGGAACTTGAAGTAAATTTGTTTATTTATTCTGCAAACATAAGGAGATTAACGTTAAGGTTGTAGATCGTCAGTCTCGGAGATAACATTGGACCCTCCCGCCTCCAGCTTCGACAGATGACCACTGACCTGGTGGCATAAGTTTGGCTTGGAGGAATGGTCTTGGTGGTCCCACCTTCCCTCCATTTCCATTTGGCTCCATCAGTTCTCTGTATTTCTACATTGCCATTTGCCTGGACAAGGTTGTTTGGCAGCCCTGTCGGAGAAGTCATCATGCCTGATCCATGAGTCATTCAGCCTAAGATGCCATAAAAGTAATGTGACTTTGCAAACACCACCCAATCCCTTAGGAGACTTACGGCTTCTGGGATGAACACTTTCATCAGCTCCAGAAACTAGCGCCTTAAACGCATATGTAATTGCCCTACTTGGCAGTCCTGTTCTGAATCATCCTTTTTCCATGGCATGTGAGAATTGGATGCCCTTGGGAATGAGTGGGTTTGATGTTTTGCTTTAGTCTTCAGCGTGTCTGATCCCATAGATTTGCTCTGGATAACGCTACCCCACTCTGAACAGAGGGACCTGTAGAGCTGTGGATTACCTTCCCAACACTTTGTTTCCTAACTCACCTATTTAATATGAAACAACGCGTTTCTCTGACCTATGGTCAGGGTGACAAAGCCCCAGGCAGAAATGTCTTCCAAAGATTTACAGAGTCAAGGAGAAGCCAGTCCTCTTGCCTCTACTTAGCACTGTCTTCCCCCACCCATTCAGGAGGAAAGGCATTCTCTGCTCTGTGGCAACCTGTAGAATTGGGGTGGGAGGATTCACTTTTGTTTTAAGTCTCCCTAGATCTGGCTGTAGGACTCCTGAGATTTTGTATTTTTCTCCCTTCTCCTCATGGGGGCGATTAAAAACGATTTCATGAGTTTAAGAAATAGATTACAGTTGATTAGGGAACATAACATCCATTTGCTGCTCCTTTGGTTTTATGGTTAAATTTTAAAGCAGTTTCTTAAGTGAATTAAGTGCTGACAAGCCTTTGCCCCTAAGGAATGGTAATATTACCTCAAATTCTCACATACTTTTTCCAAATAAAACTATCATGTAATTATCTTCTTCTCTCCACCGCCGCCTCCTCCTCCGTCTCTTTCTTCAAATCTGGCAACAACTAGTTAATTTTGAAAACTGCCAGAGAGATTATTTCAGTGTTCCACTGCACCTCTGGGAGAAGAATGGAATCTCATCTTTTTTTTCCATATGCTAACGCAAATCTCCTAATTTCAGAGGGCAATGATGTCACCAGCTAATGAGCAAAATATTTCTTACCAAACAGATGAGTCCTCCCCTGACTCCTTTGTGATAAAAGAAAAAAAACTGACCCACAATGTGTTTCATATTTTCTACCGTTACTTCTAGCAACTCATAAACACACTTTTAAGTAACTCTAACTTATTCGAACAGTGAGACTAACTTTTTTCTAAACACGAAGAATAACACATTAACCTCATGACTGTGACCAAAAGACCTCGGCCATGGCCCCGGAGTCAGTGGAGTGCCCCTGAGGTAGGGAGGGACTTTCAGTGCTTCACTTTTTGGACCGTGGAGGGAGATCAGGCAGTTGGAGAGATTATGAAATCAAGCTTGGGGAAGAGGAGGGCCGGGAAGCTCCTGTTGACTGGTGTCACATGCTGTTTATAAAAGCAACAACATCAGCTGAGCTCTTCTTTGTCTAGATAGGAGGGCATCTAAGGTTGGGCCGGGGTGGGTGGGAGAAGTAGGGCCCCAGGACCACGTAAATACTGGACTAGGCTTATGTAGGGACGTGGAAATGTCCCTAAACCCATGGCAGGTTCCTCTTCCCCTCATGGAAGTGTGCCTCAATTTCCTTACCCAGAGATGAGTCCTCCCACATCGCAATTCCTGTATCTCTGTGTTTTTCTCATGCGGTTGTCATGGTTGACCTTAACATTAATCATATTTCTGAACTTCTCTTGGGGCTCTCTCTACCCTCAGACTTCCAGATGATAACCTTTATGAACCCAGGGAATGCTGGCTTCCTCGTATTGCTATTCCTTGCCTTTCCGAATGCCTTGAATCATCAGTGCATTCATTCATTCATTTCAATCAGGAAATATCTGTTTAGCACAAACATAGATATTTATTTATCTAAGTGGAAAAGAATATTGTAATTCTCAGTGTTGGTAACTGCTCCTGAGATTTTAAAACGATACAACATTTCTTCAGAGCAAGTTGTTAATATGTATCAAAAGTCTTAAAGACACACTCTTTTACCCATCAATTCTACAATCGAATCATCTTTCTAAAAAAAAAAAGAATGTGTTAGACATGTTAGAAATTTTACCACAAAGTGTGCATCCAAGGATTATTTGAAAAATTGGAAACAGGCAAATGTCTAATTATGGGGGCCATGATATCAGTAAATTATGGTATACTTTGATGGCTAAATACTACTGTATCATTAATACATTGTATTGTATTGAATATTTGTTGACATGCAAAAATGTTCAAAACATACAGCTTTAAAAATGGGCTATGAAACAGTGTGGCTACGGTATACACCAGGGGCCTGGGGTTTCTCTAAAGGAAAATCTTTTGAGGCAGCCGTGGCCCAGAGAGGGTCCCCACTTACAGGCAGATGTGTTATTTCTACTTAGACTGTGCGTGTGCATTTGAGAGAGGATTTGGGGACACTGATAGTGACTAGAAGAGTTGGAGAAGGTAAAGATCAAAGATCACGCTTTCTTGTAAAAAAAAAAAAAAAAGAAACATACAGAAACATCAGAGTGTATTTTGTGTGTGCATGTGCATATGTGTGTGTATGGGGACAAAGTGGGAACGCATAAACCAAAATATTACCAAGTTTTCTGAGTATGAGATGATGATATGTCATTTCTCTTACTACTTTGTGCATTTTTGCATTCTCCAAATTTTTAATAATATATGTCATGTGTAGTCAGAAACAATAAATGCTACTAACATATAGATGTGGAAATGAATATGGTCATGTACATTGTCTGCATGACAGTTAGTGATGGGCTAGGGAATCTAGCAATGCCAATATATGTGCGAAGTCCTTGGATAAAGTATATTTAGTCTAAGGTAGATGAGGAGCAAATCCAGGAGGGCTTTCCAGAGGAGGCAATATGCAGACTGAAACTTGAAGGATGCATAGGAGTTAGGCGTGTGGATGCAATCAGCAGAGCTGTTTGCAGAGGAGGAGCCATCAGGGCAGTGATGGGCATGGGGTGTTTGAGATGCTGCGAGGAAGCAGGGGGTGAGGACCAGGTGCTCTGATGCCCTTTCTACCACATGGTATCTGAAAAGTGGAGCACAATGTACCAGAAACTGAATCTGACCACGCACAGTCACATATTTCACTATAAGGCCTTTGGACCTTGTTCCAAGGAGCTAATGAGGAACAATTCCTCATCATAGGAGTCAAATACTGAAATCCCTTCTCAGCAAATTTGCACATCTACTGTGTTCAAGCCCGCCACCCAGAGAACAGGACCAGCAGTGGCCTTCCCTCACAGAGTCTATCCCCCAACTCATCCCTCACCAGGGAGCTTCCTAGGGTGGCCTGGCTCAGCCTAATCTTTCAAGTATCCCACAGTTTACTCTGACACATGGCCAGGGCTGAGAGCCACAGGGCTGGGAAGTCTCAACTTCTTCATTCCACAGTGATCGCACCAATGTTTGTGGGGAGTCTACTATGGGTGGGCACTAGGAATGCAAGGAGCAGGAGATCAGACAAGGCTCCTGGCCCGGGGAGCCTCCTGTTTTCTGAAAGTCGAGCCATGGTACATCCTCACAAAGGGCCCAACATCGAGTATCTTGATAAATACCTGAATGACTCCCTGAGAGGCGTGGCAGTGAGGTTAAAAAGGGGTGGACAAGGTCGGCTCTTTCTCCCATCCTCTTAGGACGCTCTCTAAGTCCTGTGCTGTGAGGAGAGGCCACTCGGGGGAAGTACTGGGGATGCATCCTTCCCGCCACCCTCCCCAAAGTATCTGAATAAATCAGTGCACGAACTTCATGTGTATTTCACATGGAACGAGGACTTCCTTACCTGCCAAGCTCTAGGCTTCACATTCGAGGTCTCGTTTTATACTCTGGAGAGCCCTAGGAGGCTTCTCACTGCCTATCTTAGAAATGAGAGAAGAAACATGCCCACAGCCACACGCTCTTCCCATGTGGCACAGAGGGGATCTGAACCTGCGTTGTCTCAGAGTCTTCTCCATATCTGAACAGCCTGTCCAGAACTAGCCTCAGATGCTGGCCATATGACGAGCTTTCACACGTAGAAAGGTTGTTGGTTTTTTCTGGTTTTGTTTTTTGAGACAGTCTTGCTCTGTCACCCAGGCTGGAGTGCAGTGGCACGATTTCGGCTCACTGCAGCCTCTGCCTCCCAGGTTCAAGCAATTCTTGTGCCTCAGCCTCCTGAGTAGCTGGGATTACAGATGTGCACTATGCCTGACTAATTTTTGTATTTTTAGTAGAGACCGGGTTTCACCATGTTGGCCAGGCTGGTCTTGAAGTCCTGGCCTCAAGTGATCTGCCTGCCTTGGCCTCCCAAAGTGCTGGGATTACAGGCATGAGCCACTGTGCCTGCCTGGTTGTTGGTTTTTTGGTTTTTTGTTTGTTTGTTTGTTTGTTTGTTTTTTGGAGACAGAGTGTCGCTCTGTCACCCAGGCCAGAGTGCAGTGGCATGATCTCAGCTCATTGCAACCTCTGCCTCCCAGGTTCAAGCAATTCTCCTGCTTCAGCCCCCTGAGTAGCTGGGATTACAGGCGTGTGCCACCACGCCCAGCTAATTTCTGTATTTTTAGTAGAGACGGGGTTTCACCGTGTTAGCCAGGATGGTCTCGATCTCCTGACCTCATGATCCGCCTGCCTCAGCCTCCCAAAGTGCTGGGATTACAGGCATGAGCCACCGCGCCCGGCCTGGTTGTTGGGTTTTTAAACGGTCTTTGCTATCTACACAGCACCTAAAAGAGCAGTTTGTGAAAACTAGGTGTTGTTTGAACTCCAGTGAGTTATGAATAGAAGACTGCAGAGTTAATAATAAGGCTGGGTGTGGTGGCTCATGCCTGTAGTCTCAGCACTTTGGGAGGCCAAGGCGGGCAGATCATCTGAGGTCAGGAGTTTGAGACTAGCCTGGCCAACATGTGCAGTGGTGCAGTCTTGGCTCACTGCAATCTCCACTTCTTGGGTTCATGTGATTCTCATGCCCTCAGTCTCCCTCAGCTCAGGAGGCTAAGGCAGGAGGATTGCTTGAACCCGGGAGGTGGAGGTTGCAGTGAGCTGAGACCAAGCCATTGCACTCCAGCCTGGGCAACAGAGCAAAACTCCATCTCAAATAGTAATATTAATAATAATAGTAAAAATATTAAGTCCTTATTGAACTCCAGTTCAGTAAGGATTTCATGTACGCACTATTTAATACAACACACTGTAAGAAAAATGTTACTATACCAAACTTATGTGCAGGAATATTAAGACCCATAAAAGTAAAGTGATTTGCTAGAGAACTTGGTAATTAAACGCAGGTTGTTCTAACCCCTGAGGCCTTGGGCTAATCCTCTTCCCTTTACCCCAGTCTCACTGGGGCACTCTCATTTTCTTCGTTTTTATCCTGTAACGAAGGAATTTGGTGGAAAATGTCTACACTCAGTTTTAAGGAACTGTGAGCATAACTTCGCAGCATAGTTGTCAGTCTTGGATGAAGAAAGGCCTTGTTGAGGTAGGGTAGTGGCACAGGAGCAAAAGTATACAGTCTCAGATTCTGCCCCTGCCATTGCTGTGAAATGGGATCATGTATGCAAATGTTCACACAGTGCCTGGGAATGGTAAGCTTTGAACAAATACAAGTGTCGGAAGTACAACATCGCAAAAGCACCTGGGCCATCAGGTGGTGGCAGGGGAGGGGGAGTTTGTGGGAGAATCAGTTTGTGAAATGGGGAACTGGCCAGTGTAGGGAAGGTGTGGTGAGCCCTTGCAGGAGAAAGAAGAGGAAATTCAATAAAGGTTGGGAGGAGATACTTCTGAGCAGAAGACAGAGTGGGAGAAGAGAGTTTAATTCTTGGCAAGGAGTGAGAGACACCAGCCCGCCCAGGGAAGAAGAGCAGGACAAGAGCGGAGGAAAAGGGGATGGAGCTCTGGTGATCTGATGCAGAACCTGCAACGTGTGCATGGTAAAACATGACCCTCCACTTGGGAGCTTCGTATTCCAATTCCCTTTTGTTGTTGTTGTTGTTGTTTGAGACGGAGTCTCGCTCTGTCGCCCAAGCTGGAGTGCAGTCAGGCGATCTTGGCTCACGGCAGCCTCTGCCTCCTGGACTCAACCTGTCCTCCTATCTCAGCCTCCTGAGTAGCTGGGATTACCAGTGTATGCCACCACACCTGACTAATTTTTGTAGTTTTAGTAGAGATGGGTTTTCACCATGTTGCCCAGGCTGGTCTCGAACTCCTGGCCTCAAGTGATCTGCCCACCTCAGTTGGAATTACAGGCATGAGCCACCACTGTGTTTGGCCGTTTTTAGTTTAGGTAGTAACCTCTGAATCCTGTCCAACTCTAAATTTCTGTCATTTTAAGGAGGTACAGTGGTTCCTACGCATCCCTGAGTCCTGTGTAGCTAGGTATTTTATGTCGTGTGATGTCCTATAAAGCGATGGGCTCAAGCATTATACATAAAGACTCACCCAATAGGAGGGACATCTAGAAACAAGTAGCTCAAACTGTGCTGTGAGAATAAATGACTTACCCAAATGAATGAACTTAGCCCTGAAAAGACAAATGTGACTTGCAGCCCACGTCATGGAGACTTTGTATGGGTTTTTAGTCCTGCGTTGTTTAGACGATGTTCTGTTTAAGTAACAGCATGTGCCTAGTGGCTCCCCTGAGATCCTTGAGAAAATTAAACGATCATCTTGTGACACAGTCCTCATGCTCACATTTCTAGAATGCAAGAGAACTCAGATGCTCTGAAATGGGCATTAAAACAATTTGTTAAGAGAGTTTTAGAAGCACCAATGAAGGGGAAATATCCTACATTTACTCTGGTTGTTAAAATTTTAAAAAGGAATGGGGAGAGAGAGAGAAAGTGACAACTCTAGGAGAAAACCACAATCATAAGTTTTAATTCAGTGATTTCAAAAATAGCCATTGGAGGGTGTCTATTTTCAATTGAGACTACTCCCTTAAGGGGGTGTTCAGAAGAATGTCTGCAAAAGAGATCTTTTTTTAAGTTCAGTCACTTTTAAGGGTTAGTCCTTGTCCTCCTTGTCCTGGATTTGCTCAGATTCTCGCGTTCTTTTTTCTGTCTCTGGAATTCCATAGACAGTAATTAAGGAACTGGGGGCCAGCAGGAGGTCAGGGAGCCTTCCTCAGTGAAAACAGGGATTGTTGGCCATGCACAACACTCCCTTTTTTCCTTGTGGTGAATAGGAGATTTGCTTAGAGCTGATGACTTATGCCTTTCTTGCAAGTTATGCAGTTAGCAAGCGACTGGGGAATCAGTCAGCAAGCAGAAAGAAGCTAATTGAATCCAGTGTCTTCCCCTTTCTCCTTCGGATACTGAGCTGTGACGGTGGAGCCTGCCTGATCATGTAACTCCAGAGAGACATGTTCCAGGAGTGCCTAATCTTAATTTTGAGATTGCGGAGTTGATGCCACAAGAGTGAAGACGCTCTCCGAGTGGGGAGGGGGGTGGGAGGTACCGGACGTCTTCAGAATTGCCCCTTAGGCTTGCTAAATGCCGAAGCCGGTAAGTCACTGAATGCGTTCAATGGGAAAGGAAGAATGTGTTTTCTGTTGCTTCAAGTAAAAGTTTTTGCTGCTCCTGCCTATGATGTTTCTCTCTCTTTTCTTCTTAAATTCCTCTAGATTTGTCCTTCTTCTCCTGTTTACTTCCCTACCTGGTAACCCTGAGCATTCTTGCCTGGCATTTTCACCAGTGAAAATGCGTAACTTTTAGAGAATAGTGAATATTATTTTGAGAATTTAAGACAACGAGCATATATGGCTCAGCTGTGAATTGTGGAGGCTTTTCCTGGGGAGGACTTGAATTCAGACAGTGTTGCACATTGCTTTTCATAAGCTTATATCTGATTGGCTTCCTTCTCTTAACTTTAAGATTAATGCTGTGACACAGCCGACCTAGAAAGCTGAAGCATGTATGTCTGATCATGCACTAGGTTAGAGAGACCAGTGTGTGAATTTCACAGGCAAGTACATTTCCAGTTTCAAGTTGCTTTTCAGAAATGTTTAAATATCTCTCGGTGTTATGTGGCGCTGGGGGAGATAAGTGGGCTTAGTCTGGGTGTTAATTGTGACAGTGTGTCGTGTGTTTCGAGCTAGGGAAACAGGCTGAGTGAAAGTGCTTCTGCAAAGGGCACAGTTGTAATCCTGTGATCAGCGTGGTGGTCTCAAGCGGTCCTCCAAAGGGTCTAGTTTCTCCTTGCAAGTTTGTTTCAACCTTTATTACAGCATATCGCCATTGTGCCTGCACAACTGTGCCGTATGGCTTTTGGAAAGGATTTGCTCTGCACACTGCAGTCCCGAGAACTGTTTGTTACAGGGTCCGGTGAAGTAACTGTTACCTACCAGCAGTGACAGGTTTACTTGGAGCAGGGAGAGGATGCATTCAGTGAGCTCCAGCACACAAATGTTTGTACTTACAGATGCTATTCATTTTGTTCCTTTTTTCTGATCATCCAGCGTGTAGCTGTGTTATAAAAAGTTCTCCATGCTGGCTCCATGTCTTTCCTATTAGAACATTGCAGATGTGTCAAGGATGCACTTGTTCCAAAAGAAGCTGGGAAGGAAGGAGGCTCCACCCTCCTCTGGGTGCCAAACGGGCCCCATAGGTTCCTCATTCAGCGGCCTGGCCGGCGAATGGTGTGCTATCTCTTTAAAGCAGCTATAGTTTTGTGTCTTGGCTTGGTCAATTTGTTATGGTTTAAAACTGTGGAGCCAGCTGTCTGCAATCTGATGTAATGTTGCTATGGAAACCAGAAATGAAACACTTAAGCATTCACCACAGAATTACTACATATAGCATTAGCCAAAGTAATTAAAAGTTGAGCCATATGGGCTTTCTGCTGGAAAAAATCTGCAGAGGAAAGGCTGGAAATCAAATGTTTCTGTTTACAATATTGGAAATCCACTTTTCCACAATTTTTGGTGGGATAAGTTGCCTTTTTCTCTTGAAGGTTTTCTGGTGAGGAGCTGTCATACAGATGATTGAGTTCACCTTCTCACTGAGAAGATGATCTGTTTAACTCTGACCCAGGGTGGGACAAGGGAGGGGAGGCCACACTATCTCACGTTTGAATGTGTGTGAATATATACTTTTATTTTTTAACTTTAGTTTAAAACCTGTTCTATAATAGTGCTGAGCCTATTTCTTAGAATCAGTCATTTATTTTATATACAATGCAGATTTCCTCTATCTTCTACAAAGTTCTTCACATAGGAAGATTTCTTTTAAAATATACATAGTATTTGAATTTAAAAATTATATATTTTTTATGTTTATAAATATAAAAATTCTCAAGCCCCCATCCCTGGTAGTGTATTTCCTGAATAAAAAGACATGCTGGCCAGCCATGGTGGTTCACGCCTGTAATCCCAGCACTTTGAGAGGCCGAGGCGGGCAGATCACCTGAGGGTCAGGAGTTCAAGACCAGCCTGGCCAACGTGGCAAAACCCCATCTCTACAAAAATACAAAAATTAGCTGGGTATGGTGGTGTGTGCCTGTAATCCCAGCTACTTGGGAGGCTGAGGCTGGAGAATCACTTGAACTCAGGAGGCGGAGGTTGCAGTGAGCTGAGATTGCACCATTGCACTCTAGCCTGGGAGACAGAGTGAGACTCCATCTCAAAAAAAAAAAAAGAAAGACATGCTATGTTATTTTCAGCATTTGGGAAGTGGAATATACTTAAAAAGAGAAATATGACATGAGGAACTCAAGATTTACTCTCCAGTTTAGAAGAAACGCAAGCCTTTTACACCGTTTTTGTGTTAAAACAGCTGGAGAGAATTTTTTAAAGGCAAATATTTCACAACCCTTTTTTCCTCTGGACTCAGTAGGAAGTGAGAAGTCAACACCTCTCCATCAATATCATGGGTGCAGCAATACATTCTTGGGATAGGTTGTTGAACTCAAGTAACTTCTAGCCTGTCTTCTAGGCAATTTTCTATTTAACACACATGCACGTGCGCGCACACACACACACACGCACACACACACACCTTGGATGACCTGGGTTTTATGTTGCATTTGTCTTCACATAAATTGTGCCTCATCTATCTTGTCTAGTGTCCAAAATATGATCATGGAAAAGAAGGACTTGGTTGCCATGGTTTGTGATTTGTCAATGACAAACACCTCCAAATCTTGATTTTTCTAGAAAAATAAAAATAGCATTAATTCAAAGGTACAAAGAAGTATAATTCAAAGCTATGTTTCTCAAAAATAAATGGAACATGTGAAAACAATTAAATAAGTACCTGGAATATGTTATTTTTTGCCACAGTGAATCTGGGCAGAGGAAAGTAGGACTTTATGAGGAAGGCACTGCCTTTAAATCTACTGTCCTGGTTTAACTATTTTGATTTCTCCTTGGAAAGTTCACTCTAGTACATATAATGATTTGTGTCTTTGTGGACTAAAATTTTTGTATTACTTATTTCTATACCCCATTTCTCTTCTTACTGCCCACTATCCCATGCATACACACACCCACACCACCACCAACAACCAGCAAACTAGGTATGAGGTATACACATCAGTAATTTTCATCCTATAACACAGCTTCTTATATTTTGACTACAAACAATCTGTACCTATTTCATTTTCATTTGATTTCAACATTTTTATTTTTATTTTTTTTTAGACGGAGTTTCGCTCTGTCGCCCAGGCTGGAGTGCAGTGGTGCGATCTTGGCTCACTGCAAGCTCTGCCTCCCGGGTTCACGCCATTCTCCTGCCTCAGCCTCCTGAGTAGCAGGGACTACAGGCACCCGCCACCACGCCTGGCTAATTTTTTGTATTTTTAGTAGAGACGGGGTTTCACCGTGTTAGCCAGGATGATCTCGATCACCTGACCTCGTGATCCTCCCATCTCAGCCTCCCAAAGTGCTGATTTCAACATTTTTAAATGTGAGGGTTAGAGACATATTCTAAGTTTGTCCCATTGATAGTTATAGAGACTTTCTATAACATAATGTTGATTCTTCTTCTATTAGAATTGCTTGGCTTTTGAGCTACATCAAGAGAGCAGAATGTTTTTAAATGTTTATATGTAATTCCATGAACTGTGGGTTTTTCAGGTGCTGGTTACCCAGAATGAGGGTAACCAAGTTCTCATTCCTCTGGTTGACCACTCCAACCATTTCATCACATGTCAACAATCCAACCAAGTAGAAATGAAACTCAAACCAGACAATACCATTCTGTGTTATGAACTACACTTACTATTCTATTTTAATTTTTTATATTTTCAGTTTTAAGCCTAATTGCCAGCATCCAGTGTAGCCTCTCCCCACTGTTACCTGGGAGTCCAGTTCCCATACTTTATTACCAGGTAACCAGTACTTAGCTTTAATTCTGACACTCGCAGGCAACATTTTATCTAGTAATTTTAGAGACATTGGACATAGATATTGATACACTTTACAGAAGAGAAGTCTGAGAAACACTTCTGTCCTGATGACTTGCTGATGTTAGGTTTATAGTTAACCATAAGTGGGTAAACGGTTTGCTGATAGTCATACAGGGAGAAAGTACCATGGCCCCATGCCTTGAGTTCCAGGGTGAGGACAGAGGCCAGGACATTAGTTGTTTATATCCCTCACTATCCTTGTACTAACGTTTGTGCCATAGTGCAAAGAGGACTCACAACGTGCACCATTTTTATGCCTAAATAATGCATAGAAACTCTACCTCTTCTTCTCCTGAGGTATTCTCTGCAACTCTTGCTTATCTGTTTTACTGTCTGTAACATGGGGATTAGTGAGAGCTTTTCTTCGGGAGAAAAGTCTACATTAGACTCGTGTTCAGAGATGAGGCTTGTTTTTGTTTCGTGTGTTCATTTGAGGCATTTGTCTTCCTTCTGTTCCATGACTGGGTTGGAGGAAATGGAGAGAAGGTTGTTGTCAGGGCGTACGACGTGAGCTGGAATTGCTCACCCGCTGCACAGGGTGTGCCGAGGCGGCTGCTCCCAGGCTTGCCCATGCACCCGTGCTGCACCCTCATTTAGCCGGAGATCTCTTTTGCTGTTTCACATTTTGAACAGATACAACAGAGGAAGCTGCATATTGGATGTTGGAGCTGACTTAGAAATGAAACCCTCATTTTGTTCACAAGGAAAGGATTGTTTTTAGCCTGGGTCATTGCTGCAGAGAGAGATTTTTTTCCCTCTCTCTGTAATGTTTGATACTTGAGGGAAAACAGCTGGGCCCTAGCATGCTGACTCCCTGCAAAGTGCAATGGGCTGCTGGGGAATATGGACTGTACTGTATGGCTGAAAGGTCAGCTTTTTCCCTTGTCTCTCTTGGAGGAATGCAGGGTCTGTCCTCACATTCGCCTTGTGAGCCCTTAGAAAGAGCCGGGAGAGGCGGAAGGGCTGGCTGCAATGTGGCAGACAGTCTTAGCCAATGGGATGGAAGAGGCTGTTTGCATCTCTTTCCCTTTCCTGCCCTGCTGGTTTTGATTTTTGGGGGAGGGCTGGAAAAAGCCAAGAGAATTTTGGTTTGGAGAAGTAGTTGATGACCACGTTAAACAGCAAGCCCTGATGGGCCAGACAGATGAGAGCCTGGCCCAAACCACGCAGTGAAACTGGAATTACAGGGCCAGCGTCGGAGGGAGAGTCCTGCCGGAGTCCTCCTAAAAGAGGACAAGGAAGTAGTTGAGACAGATGCCCCCACAGGCCAGTTGAGGGCAAGGATGTGTGTTTCTGTGCCTAGGACCTAATTCTACGCTGATTTAGATCTTAAGATGGTATGTGGCACTTTGTAAACCTCTTGGGCAAATCTGTTGGTTCCCCAAGTTCAGCGACAGAGCTGCCGAGGTTCAGACTGGCAGCAAGGCCGGCTACATCCAGCCGCACGGGCAAAGCTTGGAGCAATTACCTGATTAACTTTTCTTTGTTTCTTTGCCAGTCAAGAGAACAATCGGATGATGAGACTGAGGAGTCGGTGAAGTTTAAGAGGTTACACAAGCTGGTAAACTCCACTCGCAGAGTCAGAAAGAAACTAATTAGGGTGGAAGAAATGAAAAAACCCAGCACTGAAGGTAAAAAAAAAAAAAAAAAAAAGGCAAACTCCACCCTGGTTATTCCAAAAGAAATCATTTGGGGTCAGTTTCTCAGTAGAAAAGGGATACGATTTCACATGGAAAATGCATTGAGCTCTGGCTGAATCTGGCAGGACTGTGCCTGCTAGAAGAGTGATGCTCAGATGCGATGATGTGATGGAATGAAGGGGTCCTGGAGTCAGGCGTTTGGGGTGCTTAGTCATTTAAATTTAAAAGATGGGAAATGGAAATTTTCTCAAAGTGTAGTATAGCTTTATGTATGAGCTTATACCATTTTATATAAACTTTCTAACTTTTTCACATGAGCCTCCAATCCCAAAAAGGACTATGGTTCTTGCTCAGTGAATTTAGTTCAGATTTGATATACATACATTTTGAAGAAATGCCTAACAATCAGGGCACCTAATATCCCTTTTAAATTTCTCAGGGATGGTTTGTTCTTCCTGTAGAGAGTCTCAAGTCTCAATTCAAATGGGGGCTTTAAGGACCTAGGATTCTAAGAGAATCTTTTAAGAGTTGTATTGCTGGGGTTAGCCAGGTGAAACAGTAATGTCAAAAGTGACATCAGCTTGGATTTATTGAAATGGAGAGTTATCCTTTGACATATAATTATGACAGTTCAAATCTCAACCTGATTCATCTCTCTTGTTAGTAATGTGCATTTGCAGCATCTTATAAATTCTCCCCAAAAAGGTAAAATAAAAGAATAAGATTTTTCTGTTTGAAAAATGAAAATAATTGAATTGGATAAAAATACTGGAAAGACTATGCTTTTTAAAAAACACCTTACTTGTTAAAATGTCATATCTACATTGTGAGGAATTTCAAAATCTTAACATGTAGGTTTTGAAATTATTTTTATAGAGGCATTTTTGTTATATAGAAATAAAATCAAGCCGTGTAAAGAAATGGATTTCCCCTTATTTGCAAAGATAAGGGTTTTTTGTTTTTATTGCTGCTTTTAATTTGTGTTTGTTATTATTTGTGGGTTTAAATCCCTTAGAATAATACTGAAACTAAGTGGGTAACTGTGAGAGAATGGGGATTAGAAGGGAAAAGAAAAACATGAGGAGAGAAATCAGCTTTATGGCCAATTTCATAAACTAGGGTTGTTTTCAATTCTGAGGTTTCATTACAGTATCTTTTTGCGTGGTAATTCTGTTTACATTTGGATGCAATGCTGATTTTACATTTGGGTGTTTTAATACCTGCCCACCGGTTGTGAATTCCACGGTATTGAATGTACCCTGTGGCGGCCCTTACTGAAATCGCAGACAGGGTCAGTTGGTACTGTTAGGGGGAACCATATGGGATTGCCAACATTCAACTTTAAGGGCACATTTGGTAACAAATCTCATGAACGCTCGGCCAAAATCAAGCCTCAAATATAATACATAGATGGGTGGGGTTCATCCATAACTGAGATAACATGGATAAAGTACCTAGTCCTGGGCCTGTTCCCCAGTGGGCCCTTCACACATGATAGTGGTGTGTTAAAGCAGCCTTTCAACTAGAATAACATGATTAAAAATACAGACATTGTAATTTGCAAATTTATTTCAGAATAAATCAATCCAACTATCTTTGAGAGGCATCAATTGAAAAGGAAAAATATACCAAAAGGGATAACTCTAGAGTAAAAAGTAATAGCCATATGGAATTCTGGCTCTGAACTTTAATTTATCTGGGCACAAATCAGGCTTCACAGATGGAAGATGGATTTAGTGAGCTCAAATCCTAAGGTACGCTCTGGCATCTGATGAGTCAGGGTGCTGAGCTGCCCTTGGCCAAGCTCACCCATCTTCTCAGGAGAGGCCCCAGGTGTGTGTGTAGCTCAAGGCGCCTGCTTTGGGCTGCCCCCCAATTCCCTGCTAAACTGGAACTTCCTCCAACCCCTGCACAATAGAGAACTCTCTGAGGGTCCTACTGGCAGTGGTACTTGGGAGAGGCTATCTTGGCCCCTGTCCATCTTGCAGAGCAGAAAGGATTCATACTCCAGTAGGCCTCCCCTTCCCCCTCCCCCGCCCTTGGACTTACAAAGGGTTGATCCTTTGACTTCCTGCATGCCTGTGCTAATACCAAGTTGTCTGCATAATTATCATGTATTGAGGGCACACCATGTGCCAGGCACTTTCCTTAACACTTTAGATTTTATGTTCTCTTTAATGTCATCCTCAGAATAGCTACCAGAAGTAAGCACTTACACCATCCTCATTTCACATACGAGGAAACTGAGACTCAAAGAGGCTAAGTAATTGACTCCTGGCCACTCAGCTAGCCAGCAGAAGGCCCAGCACAGTGTCCAGGCAGCCTGCTCCCTGACAGCAGCCTGTTCTCACTCTGCTGCCACCTCTCTCCCCCACCAGCTCTGGAGTCCTCGGAAAGCCAGGAGAGAGATCAGTTCTTCACCTATTCTCACCCTTGCACCCTGAGTTTCAAGTCCTTATCCTGTCATGGACAACCCTGGCCAATCTTTAATCTAAGCTACATCGGTGCCCTTTATCTGCCCATTTCTGTGTCTTTGCCGCAGAATGGACACCCTTCCTTCCCTCATTGCTCCCACTCAGTTCTCTCTGGCAATGAATCGCCAGTTTTGTAGAAAGCCTTTCAGTTCATACAGCACTTTCACGTAACTCTTTTATGAGGATATGTTTACTGTTATCATCACAACAGCCTGGCCAGGGATATTATGGAAAGATAGGTAGGCATTATTACAGATGAGGAAACAGAGGCTCAGAGCCAGGAAGTAATTGCCCAAGGTCGTGGAGCTGTGAGTGGCAGAGCCGGGCTGGATGCAGAGCATACCCCTGAGTTCCTGGCATTAAGTCAGCCCACAGCCTACCTCTCTCCTCCTGCCAAAGTCACCTTGCCTTTGGTAAGCCGGTCTCGGCTGAATAAGATAGATGGAGGCCTTCATGTGAAGCAAATCACAGCAAATGTGATGGAGTGAGCTCATCTTGATGGTCACTCTTCCAGTAGGAGAGTTGTATGCTCAAGTCAGAGAAGGATGGGAGAAGCGATGCTCCAACTTCAAGCCGTCCAGGTCAAGGTTGGGATTCCAGGCCACTGGTCAGGCTCAGACGGAAAAGCCCGCACTACAGGAGGCCTGCCCTCAGCACCGGCAGATGCAGCCTCTTGGGAAGAGTTTGCAACATTTCCCTCACAACCCCTTACCAGATGCTGACTTTCCTGAACCCGAGAATAGAGCTACATTCATCATGGACATGCGTGCACCAGCTGGTTCCAGACTCAGATGTGACACCGAAGTATTGGAATCTCTGACGACAATCCTAAGCACAGAGCCCAGAAAATGTCCAAAACAACTGCTGAGTGACAGATCCTTAGGATCCGCAGGGTGGACTCACCTGACTTCCCTGAAACCCCTTAGGACTGGGGGTGGAGAAGGGCCTTTGCACATCTGCATGGACAACTGGGCAGATGATGAAGCCACAGCCATGCTCAGCTTCTTTAATAGAGAAGTCCATGGTTGGGCTGCCCCTGCCACAGGCTGTGCCTCTAGTCTTGGCTCAGTCGCTTCTTCTTGGAAGTGGAGGGTGGACTCTAACTAGAAGAGGTTGCTATTTGTATTTCCAACAGCATAAGAACCCTTGGTCTCCACACCTTGTCAGTCAGGTGTCCTGAGGAAGGAGCGGGAAACTTCCAGGATATTTGTACCCTGCCTCTGGGCTGGTGAATTTCTGTGAGAACCCCGAATCCTGCCTTTAAAGTCCCCCTGAAAGATCCCTGAACGATTCTTTAGGGGACTGTGGGCTAGGCAGAGTTTTACATCTTCTTTCCCACTTCCCACCTTCCCCACCACCGTCTGCTGAACATGAATGTAAAGTTGACCTTGGGTTGTATTTAATAGCAGCTGTTCTTTTTTGTTGTTGTTGTTACATTTCTACCTATAAATCCCATCAATTGGGAAAGTAAGCCATTTTTAGAATTTTAAAGGACAGCTGCTATTCTTTTCCCCTCTGAGTTTTGCTCTGAACTGAGCATAGCTCCCCTTTTTCTCTGACATTTAACCACACACTGGCACCCTCGTCCCAGCTGGTATATTTAGTGCCATCCTTCTGTTCCAAGGAACTTTTCCTTTTTTCCTCTTCACAATTCAGCGGGTGGAAAGCTGCAGAGCTCAAAGTTTCCCTATAATTAAAGGGACACAGCCAGTTGGGATCGCTACACCCACAGTTTGACCTACTTCTTTTCTCACATCTGTTCATATAACACACGCGGAAAAGAACTCGGTTTTCCTGCCAGCAAGTCCAGACCTTTCCACTGGGCTCCGGAGGGTTTGGCTTGCCACCTGGCTCCAGTGAGGGCTTCAAGAGCTGGAATCCCTGAGACCAGTGGGACCCTGGAGCTGCCTGCGTGTCAGGGCCCTTAAACGCCCTTGCTGCTTCATAGTGAGGCCTGAGTTGATGGGATTATCTGGCCGGGATCACTGAGTTTCCTAACTTTTTGCATTTGGCCTGTCAGCTGGAGACGATTTGTCAGTCACATTTGCAAGATACAACCCTTTAGAGTGTTTCTCCCCACCAAAACTTCCTTGGAGATTTAATCACTCAAATGGCATATGTACCAATAAAACAGTCACTGTCAGCCACATGACATTTATCACACTCCAACTATAAAAAGCGACCAGAGCCAACATAAAGGAGTGCCTTTCGGAAGGGGGAAAGATACTGATTCCTGGTTTCAGAGGGTTGCATTTACAAACTGCAGAGGGCATTATCTCGAAATGCTAAGGCATATTGTGATTATGGCTAGCTTAGATTTTGCAAACGGCATTTTAAATACGTCTGTGAAGGTGTTAGGTCTACAAAGATATTTAAAGAAGAAAACACATCTGAAACCTTTTAACATTAAGCTCGTGTGAAACCATGTATTTGCACAGTCTATTTTCATTTTTCTGTACATATGTAAGTGGGAGCTGGGTTTATAAAGAGGGTCATGATATGGAGAAAGGTGGTGAATGTAAAGAAAGATATATGCAAGAATGCAAAGTTGTGTTCACAAGAGACTCTGTTGGTTTCCCTCCAGGTGGGGAGGAGCACGTGTTCGAGAATTCGCCGGTCCTGGATGAACGGTCTGCCCTCTACTCTGGCGTGCACAAGAAGCCCCTTTTCTTTGATGGCTCTCCTGAGAAACCTCCCGAAGATGACTCAGACTCTCTCACCACGTCTCCATCCTCCAGCAGCCTGGACACCTGGGGGGCCGGCCGGAAGTTGGTCAAAACCTTCAGCAAAGGAGAGAGTCGGGGCCTGATTAAGCCCCCCAAGAAGATGGGGACATTCTTCTCCTACCCAGAAGAAGAAAAGGCCCAGAAAGTGTCCCGCTCCCTCACCGAGGGGGAGATGAAGAAGGGTCTCGGGTCCCTAAGCCACGGGGTAAGTACGGATGGTGTTTGCTTCTATGACAACCACCGTCGCAGGCACCACCTTCTGGTGTCCCTGGAGGAATTTCAGAGTGTCCGGAAGCAAATCCGCTTGAAGAAAACGGATACTAATTATTCCTGTTCCAGAGCTTTTCTCTGCCAGCGTCCCTCCAGAAAAGGAGTCACCAGCACCACCTGTGACCTGCAGCTGCTCCGGCAGAAAGGCAAAGGGGGCGGGAGCTGCGGCTTCCCCGGCAGGAGGGTGCGCAGGCGCACCTCGGTCAGCGAGTTCAATATCACCTACGTGGTGGAGCGGAGCCTGTACAGCCACCTGAACCTGACCCAGCTAGTGCGGCCAGCCTCAGACAGGACCCTGAGCAAGGCTGAGAGACAGGACCTGAGGCGGTGCCTGCTGGAGGAGGATGAGGAGGCAAAGAGGAAGTGGGCCGCCACGGTCGACCGCTGTACTAAAAGGGTTCTCTTGAGAATCCACCAGAAGTCTGTGAGTCACAAAGATGGTCCCGAGGACGGCCTTGTCATTTCTGTGATGTGCAGTCAAGCATTATGGCCTTTCTTCTGCGGGGACCGGCTTCCTCCCCTCTCTCCTGTTCATGACGTCAGGGCACATCCCACCATCACCTTCAACTTCAAATCCTGCTTTCACTTCCAGGCAGCTTTCACCTTCTCTTCCATTTCTCCTCTTGTCAGATGAAGCTGTTTGAGTGCCCATTAAAATAAGCATTGAAGCTAATCCAGAGAGGGGCTTCCAGGGTACAGGGGTGGGGTTTGGCCGCCTCCAGGAGTGGCTGTCTTGATTCTCGGCCATTGTGTCACTTGACCTCAAAGAAGCTGATTCAAAACAGAAGGGCATTTCGCCCTTGAAAGAGATGCTTGCTCTTGGTTTTAAAATCAAAACAACAGGAGCAGGCTCATGGAAAAACTGCCGTCATCACAGTCACCAATTCGGTGATTTGAAAACATTATAAAGCACATTTATTTTATTAGTAGAGGCAAGCAGAAAGTTCGTAAATCTACCAACAAAATTTGGAGCTTTTTTGTTTTACTTAAATCTATTCCATGTTCTTATCTTTATAAACAAATCAACATTTGGAAATGCCTTCCCCTAGCGTATAGATTCTTCTGTACTCAGCAAGGAATGAAGTACTCACTTTCAAATAGTAGGATGTTTTTCACTTTTAACAGTGGATGATCAGAGACCTAGTAAGATTTATTTTCAAGGCATGACTTACTTTGAACTTCAGAATGTAGATATTTTTCCTTCTGAAATTCCCACCTAACTTTTACTTTGCACAGTGGCGCATATAAAATGGTGCAAAATGAGGAAGTAGATTTCTTGGCCCTCTGTCACCTGGCACCTTGCTTGATCTGCTCAGGATGGTTGGCTGTGGGCCCTTTTAAAGACCTGAAAGACCTGAAAGAATAGAGTGTCCTTCAATAGTGGTTTTCCCAGGGGGCCTTCCCATTCATGAACAGGATGTTCTTCCCCAGACGATTAGTGTAATTTAAATTCATTCAGTCGGGTTCTGCTTTTGTGAAAGGGAAGACGGATTGGTCAATGCCATTCTTAAAACAACCTTCTCTGTTGTAAAAGAATTCTTAGGTCCTTCCTAGCCCCTGGGTTTTCCAAATATTTCCACATGTTGACTTTCTTCCTAGATCTTATTTTCTGTCCTTTCATATTCACATAACTCTTGCAGCACTTTTAATACTACTAGTATGTAGCAGGAACTTTTCTTCTGGCTCTTTCTGTATCATGGCAACAGTTTTTCATTGGTTGAGTTTTGGTTTTAAAATAACAATTCTCTTTCTCACTCATTCAGCCTCTGGTTTGCTCTGACTCACAGATATTTTGAAAAATAACCAGTCTTAGTTTTATGTATTTATTTTTTACTTTCAGAAGTGTTCTACCCAGTTCATCTGCTCTTGTACCTTTTGACATGACCTTGATAGAACAGACGCACTTCTTCTGTTAATTGATGACTCACCTCTGTGAGTTTACACCATGTAATACTGAGAATTTTCCCAATTTGAGCACCTTGAATTGTTGATGTGCCTCTCATGGTATTTATTGTCAGATTAATACCATAACTCCATGAGGGCTTTGTCTCTAGAAGTTATATTTCTGGGATTTGTGCTAGTTAGTGTTGTGGGCCAGTGATTAATTCTTCATTGACATTGAGTATGGACATCTGCTGCTCATTTCCAGGCACCACCCCCACCTAATGTGCTGCTGTGTAATCCCTATCCCAAGTGTCAGTCTGAGGCTGAGTATTTTTAAAATACTGTGAGCTTGAGACACTAATGGGCAGTTTCAACACTTGCAAAAATATGTGTTCAGTAGGAAGTTATATATTTGCATATTCCTTTTCTTGTAGTACAGTTGTACAATCAAACAGATTTAACTTTCTAATTATCCAGAGAATGTAAATAAGTGTTCTATCTTACAATAGAAAGAACTTTTTAAAAAGGGATTAATCTTATTTCTTTGCTAGATTTATTTAAAAGGTTATTTTCCATTCTCCTTGTCATATTTCTTTCATTTTATCTAAAAGTTTCCTTTATTCTTCAACCTCAATCTCTTTGTCTTTCAAAAATGCCATATTTGCTTGATGAAGCCTCAGGGAAATGATAATGCTTTCTATCCACTGGAAGTGGTCACTCGTCTCGTATTTTATTTGGTCATTCAATTTTCATTTGAGAGAACAGACATGCATGACATTTGCAATTTTGTCCATTTTTGAATTCAACCCCAAAACATGTGTTTCCAACTGCATGGCCATTCCATTGACTAGCCCTCCTCATCCCAAGCATCTATCTAAAGTGTTTTTATAATTTTCAGTACAGGAGGTGTATGAACTAAAAAAACTTCACGTAGGCTTCATTTATTTAGGTCATCAACGTCAAAGGCTGGTTGATGTATTGATTTATTTTTTATGAGTCTCTTTACAGTCCATTTTCTCTTTTGAAGGAATGCTGTTTAAAGAACTACTTGATCTTATAGAAAAAGTTAGAAATTAATTCAAGCAATCTTTATTGTTATATTCTTTGTCACTCCTCCACTGTAAAAAAGAATCAATTCCAGATATCTTAGCCTATCACTGAAAGAGGTTTTAGTTGGTAGTTAAGAAAACTGGTCCATTCTTTAAGTTTTTCATTTTAGAAATAAATGCTTACAATAGGCATATGAAAACTTAAATGAGATTCTAATTTATTGCGGTCATAATTTCCACATAAATTCTTTGTCAGTTATTTCATATGTATCAGAAATAACTTGGGCTCCAACACTGCACTAGATGCTGTAGTTTAAAGCAGGGACATGCAAAAGCCATACAATGATGAGGCATCTGGGCGCCATACCGTGTCTGTGACGCCCTGAGTCACAGGAAAGGAACTAGAATAAAATCACTGCTTTTGCAAGGAGGAGGAAATGTACATGGCATTATAAGCTGGAAAGAGAAAGTTAATGTTAAAAATTAGCCTTGAGAGGTGGTCATAACATTGCTTACCCAGTTAGGTGATTTGGTGAATATATTTGTGTAGAAAGGTTTTTCTCTTTCTATAGAATAGATATAGGTCCAGTTAAGTTGATGACAAAAGAAATCAGATTGCCCACTGATATTTAATGTAGAATTAGGATAATGTCTATTAGAAAACAAGGCGGTAGTAGCAGCAGCAGCAGCAGCATCGGTGAATAAGAACAGCTCTGAGACATCCTGATGTCAGTTGTCATGAAATGCTTTCCTTATCTCCTGGCCCTCCCCTGTAGCCTAATGGCCGTCTCTCACTTTGTGGCCCATTCCTGGTATGCTCTGATTTTATAGTTGAACTCCCAGATTAGATTGTAAGGCCCAGAACAAAGCTCCAGCCCTGCATTTGCATATTTGTAATGTTAACTAAGCCTCAACTTCAATGTAACAGCTGTCAGGATGACTACCACATTTTCAGTACAGCCTTAATGAAAAGTAGTGGAAGAAACCAGCATTCATAGAGTGTCTGCCTTGTGCCAGGCAGTGCGCTAGAAGGCTTCAAATATGATATAAGTATTATTTTAATAATGAAGAATCTAAAGCTCAGAGAGTGTAAGTACTTTACCTGAGATCACACAGCAAGTAATTGACAGAACCAGGATTTGC